>NW_004955415.1:27846029-27917757 GCF_000276665.1 Chinchilla lanigera
TATATATATAGTTTGATTTTGCTTTTGTGTTTTTGAGACAGGGTCTCACTGTGTAGTTCGAGTTGGCCTTGAACTTGCAGCAATCCTCCTGGCTCAGCCTCCAAAATGCTGAGATTGTAGGCGTGCACCACCATGCCCGCTGAAACCCTTTAAATACTAACATTTAACAGAGTAGTAAACTAAGACATAGGAAAGTGAAATCACTTGAGGTCACAGTCAGAAGCAACATCTACAAGTAGAGGATAGTCACACTAACACCAGAAGCAACTTATTCCCTTTCTGCTTGTGTTGGATTAGAAGGTATGAATTCTCTGACCCCTGGCTTTATCTTGTCTTTCTTTTGTGAACTAGCATCCCGGCATTAGATCAGTAGAGCAGTAAGAAGGAAGAACGTTAATTTACAGAGAAGTAAATCACAATAGAAGAAATACAAATAGCCACTAAAAATTGGGAGGAGGAATTAAACCTCTTAGTAATTAAGGAAATGCAAAGTAATACTCAAGATGCCATTTTCAGTCACAAAGTTAGCAAATGAAATACGAATACTTACTGTTAGCAAGTATAATGAGAAATCGTCACTCTCATACATGACTAATGGTAATATACAGTGATATAGCACTTTTTTCTATGGCAAGTTAGAAATATATGTCACAAGCCTGAAATTGGTTCTATAACCTTTAATCCATGAATTCCCCCTTCTAGCAAATTGTCCTAAGGAAAGAATCACAAATATGCACAAGGTTGTTCATTGCAGTTTGACTTCTAAAACAAAAAAATTATAAACATATATCTAATTCTTAAATGATATATCCATTCCATAGAATAATATACAATAAACCTAATACTTATTGAGCCATGTATTTTATCAGACACTGTGCTAAGGTATTTAGATGCAATATGTGTTCATTGTAAGCATTAGAATAATTCTGTGAGGCTAGTATCACTGTTATCCCCATTTTGCAGAAGAAGACAGTGAGACCCAGAGAAGTTAACTTATTCCAGGCCACACTACTAATAGGTTAAATAGTGTAGACTTGACTCTAGGTATGCCTGATTCCAGAGCCTATAGCCTCAACCACAGTGCTCTACCATTTATAAAGCTGTTAGAAACCATGTTTTAGGGGAATAGTTAATGATATCCTAGAATAATACATGCCAAATGAAAAAAAGCAGGTTATAAAAAGATAGCGTATGACGACTATTTTATTTTTAAAGTATACAAATATATTTTTCATAGTAAACTATTGTCTTCACACCTGTTAATAATGGTTATCTCTGGGCAGTAGCGTTACAGATTATTTTTGTTTTCATCCTTATGAGTGTCATATTTTCCAGTTTTTCAGTGAAGAACATAGTAAGCACTCTCAGTGGTAGGGTATTTCCCTAGCAATACAAGTCTTGGGTCTGGGTTCTAGCACCATAAATAAATGAAGATTTTCTTCTTTTTTTTTTTTTTTTTTTTTTTTTTTTTTTGTTTTCCTTTCCTCACTTTGAGTTGGAGGCTTCTCCTGCTAGCATTTCCACTGAGCACCTGCCTCGACAAGTTGCTAAGGATGAGTGCAGCCTCTTTCACAACGTCCGTTACTAGGGTGGGGATCCTGTCTGCATCTGACCCTAGGAGAGGTACGGGGATGGTGCAGAGCAGCAGGCACCTATGTCCAAGTCCACCACCTTACCACGCTATAAGCTAGGGTTCCAAGGACAGGGTCTGTAGTACTGAAAACCAGAGCTTTCCTTTCTCACACTTCTGGAAGGAAGAAGTCTGGGGTCAAGGTGTCATCGGAGCTGGCTTCCTCCAGGCCTCCTGGCTTAGAGACAGCTGTCTTGTTGATGTTCCTTTTGGTGTCTTCCCTCCAAGCATCCTAATTTCTGTGTCCTAGTCTCTTCCTATAAGAACCAGTTAGATGGGATTAGGCCCACCCATATGACCTCAGTGTTCCTTACTTAGCCCATCCAAGGTCCTGTCTCTAAACATGCCACATTCTGGAGCACTCAGCTAAGATGGCAACATATGAATTTGAGGGGGACCCAATTTGGCCAGTACTAACTAGGTCATTTTAAGCAAGTATTTCATAAGCTTCTCATGCAGCTACTTCCTTATCTGAAAAAAGGGCAAAGAAGTAGTACCTGCTTAGAGGTGGGAGTGTTGCACAGATTAAATGAGTGAATACCAAATTGCGTTATGGTTCAGATTTGAAATAGCCCTCAAAGTTTCATGCGTTTGGAAGGTGACTGGATCGTGGAGGTGTATAGCCAACTTGCTGTTCAGAGGTGGGGCCTGGTAGGAAGAGGTGGTCACTGTGGGTGTGACCCAGAAGGGTATGTGTCTCTCCCTGGCTCCTCCCTTCTCTCTCTGCTTCCTGGTGGCATGAGGTGAGCAGCTGTCCTCCGCCAGGCCCCTCGGCCATGCCATCCTGCTTTAGAGCCAGCCAGCTGTGAACCAAAATGTGAACCAAAATAGACCTGTCTTCCTTTAAATTGCAGGTGGTGTTGAATACTGTGACCCAGTGACCAGGAGAGTGACTAAGACAGTGTGAGTGAGGCAGGAGCTAGACCAGCACTGAGAATTATTTCAGAGGGAAGCTGGAAAAATTCTTCTCTCCTAGCCCTTTCTCTCCTGTGACACACGAGCTGTGCAGGCCCAACCCTCTCCTCAGACTCAGTGTTCGTGGTCAGTTATTGCCCCTGTTGGAGCATGCCAAATCATCCAGATTCCCACAAGCCAGCTGTAAAGCCATGGCAGTGAGGGCCAGAGCTCACAGCCACCTCCCCAACACATCTCCCTGCCCCACTCCTGCCCTGCTGTCATGGTTTAAAATGTGGCAGCAAATCTCTTCATCCTCCTTCCATAGGAAAGTGGTGTCTCCTTACCCCTCCTTGGCTGTCACCAGCTCAACAATTCTCCTCCAGCAGATGCACTGAGGGGGAAGGGCCATGGTAGCCCCAGGCCAGGTCATGAAGGCCAGTGTGGCTTTCTCGACTCTCTTACTGTCTTGGAACATCGACTTCTAGGGCCCTCAGCCAGGTTAGAGAGAACTTACCTGCATAGAGAGCGGTGCTCACAGAGCCACAGGTGTTCCTGCCCCAACTGAGAGTCCCCAGCCTAGAAGCCAGACCTGAGAGAGAGCAGTCCCCATGATTCCTGTCCCTAGTCCTTAAGCCAGCCAGTCATTGGCAACCAGATAGAGACAAGCTGCCTTCGTGGGTCTACAGGATCCTTGAGGGCGAGGGTGACTGTTCACACCACCACGTCTTGCAGCCACAGGCCAGCTGAGACGCTGGAGCACCAGCACAGAAGAGGGGCCCCACTCCAGGGAGGCTTTGTAGGTGCTGCTCGCTGTGTCCACACCAGAAGTGGATCAAGCTGCCACTTTGTGCCCTGAGTTGTAGGTCTGTCACGATGAACTCTAAGGCTTTCAGTAGTCAATGTTGTGTTTCTGTTATTTAAAATTCCCGGAAGGAGCTTGTCTATTGGTCACTGGCAGCTGATGGTCTTACAGGCAGACTAAGGCTGGTGATAGGATGGCCATGCAGGTGGAAAGTTATGAGTGCAAATTAAATTAACCTGAGGAAGAGCTTGATGGAGAGAAGGGTTGATCAAGAAAGAAAAGCAGAGCTGGGCATGGTGGTGCACACCTGTAATCCCAGCACTCTGGAGGTTGAGGCAGGAGGATCATTGCAAGTTCAAGGCCAGTCTGGGCTATGTAGTTAGTTCAGGGGCAGCCTGAACTATAAAGCACCACCCTATTTCAAAAAACTGAAGGAAAAAAAAAATAGGATGGAGGCGCACCTGTGGGATTAGGATACTTTATTCTGCCATAAAAACTCCCTTTTTGATGGGTTCATCAAAAGGATCACAGGACCCTCCACTTCGCCAAAGACACCCTGACCATTTTCAGGGGAGCAGGACCACATCTTTCCCTGGCTGACTCACCCCATAATCCCCAGAGTTGGGGCAGCAGCTGGGCGCCCCCCGCCCCGTCTCCCAGCCTGCGGGTCTCACAGCACAGCTAGGCTGTAATCCAGCAAATCCTCCCACGTCACCTTTAATCTTTTTATCAGGGCAGCTTCCAGCACGGTAGAAATAAGATTAAATGATGATTCTTGTCCCTCTGGGATAAAGAAAATGATGATCCAGGAGTCTTAAGAGCGGGTGTGCCATTGATCTTTGGGGGCGGGGAGGTTGGAGAGGTCATGATTGTACTTGGGCATCTCGTATTCCAGCCCATGACAATCAGCTGTGCTCTGCAATGGGAAACCTAATGGACAGTGAGAGATTAGGCATTATTGAGAGAGGGAGGCTACAAGAATAAGAAACGACATTGCCAAACCCTAGGCAGCTCGGTGTTAAAGCCTGATGACAAGGCAGAGGCCCATCGGGGAGCAGGCAGCTGGAGGAGCCATGCCAGCTGTCCTCGGATGTCACCAGGATGACAGCTCATCTCATCAGTGGGGAGATGGGATAAAGCTCCAATTGCCAGGCCATTATCTGGACGTTATCGGATCTTTTGCCCTGTGTCTGTGGAGCAGCTGGGCAGATAACTCATTTGTGCTACACCTAGGGAATGGGCCTTAAGCGTCTGTTGAAGCCTGCAGCATCAGAAAGGAAAGCAAGCACTTGCTGAGCTAGAGGAAGCTCTAACTCTACCTTGCAAAGATGAGGAAGGAGGCCATCCACGGAGGGGCTGTGTTTGCCAGAACAGACTTTGGCAAAGCCCGGATGTTTCTCAAGAAACCTACGTGCTTCACTTCCCGCAGAATGAAGTGCTGTATCACTGGCTCTGACAAAGATGTTTTATTTGAGAAGTAAAATTTTCTGCGCTGCCTGTTTCTGTCTACAGTGGGTTTGATGTGAAATATACTGCTTAGGTTTTCTGTTCTCTGTCTTTAATGACCATGGGAAGGCTCCTTTTCCAGACCCTGCACATGCACTGTTTAGATGTAACAAAAAGGCAAAGAACAAGATGTCTAGTAAGCACCACAGATAATTTCCAAACTTTCGTCCATAGGGAACCCTGGGGATGCACATTTCCCCACAGTGCTTTCTCTTTGGGTAGCAGCCGTGCAGCGTGATTGGGTGATTCTGAGCTTGAGGTTATCAAACCAACAAGTGGATTTGAGTTAGTTTTATTTTCCCCAGATCTCTTGCTTGAATTGTCACCCCTTTTACCTCGCCACCGTTTTCCCCAGCTCTTAGCCTAACTGCCTTAGGCTGTATGTTTGAGTAGAGGATTTGTTCGTTGGATTGGTTTTAACTACAGATACTTGCTATTGTTTACCAAGGGAGAGATCTGGATCTTGAGACTCTTGGTCAGACTATGTTGGGACATTTCCCTTCAGGAATACAATCTTCTTCCAAAACGTGTGTGTGAGATGCTCCTTTTCAGTAAAATTCACATCCATCAAGTATGTTCCCTGCTTCTTTCTGTACTGGCACCTGTCTCACTGCAGTATGCATATGTAAGGGGTGATCAAAGTATATGGAGAACATTTAAATTTTAAGACACATTGCCTTGCATCTCTCTCAAAATACTCCCTAACCCTAACCCTAACCCTAACCCTAACCCATTCTGTCCAGAATGGTAGCCACTGGACACCCATTTACATTTAAAGTAACTAAAATTAAAATTTCAAGCTGTGTATGGTGATGGTGCATGCCTGTAATCACAGCACTTGGGAGGTTAAGGTAGGAGGATCGTGAGTTCGAGGCCAGCATGGGCTACAAAGCAAGCTTGAGAGCAGCCTGAGCTAAATAGTGAGCTCTTACCTCAAAAAAACAAACAAAAACAAAAAATCAGTTCCTCCTTCACACCAGTTAAGGTGACAGCATGCAGCTGTGGGTCATGACTATCATATTTAATAGCACAGTATCAGATGATTTCCATCACACAGAAAGTTCTGTTGAGCAGTTTCTAGGATCTAACCATATACATTGCCTTGGAGATCTTTCCAGGTGTGGTCAGAAAATGGACTTCCCTGCATGTGAGTCAAACATCTAGGGAATCAGAGCAACTCCTTGTCCCTAGGAAGAAAGACCATACCCGTAGAATCTCAGGTGGGCTGAACAGCATCCTTGACACTTATGGGAAGATGGGGAGTTGAATGAGCCTGACAGTCCCTCTTATCAAAGGTGCTAGGCCACAGCTCCCACACTATGAGCCAAGGCCTCCAGAAATCTTTTCTCTCACCTCCTCAGGTCTCACCTCCTATATTATTTTTCTTCAAAAAGTAACTTGCTTTTCTTGGGTACCTCTGAGCTTTTGTTTTGAGAAATTCTTTTGAGCTCTTGTTTTGAAGCAAGGCACCTACCTTTCTGCCCATTCTCCTCTCTGATCCTTTGATTGGACTTTTTGGTTGATTTGATCTTTCCTGGGCTACTGATGGTCATCTTTTCAAAGTTCTTTAATGACTGCCCAGTAGGCAAAGATCCTGTAGTCTAGTATCTTATAGCCCAGGTCTATGATAGCACATAATATAGGAAGATGTTGAGACATGTTGGCTATGTCACCATAAAGTAATCTGCATGGGTCCATTTTTGCTGTGTAACAAATAGCCTCTGAATCTCAACTGTGCAGAATAATACACATTTCTTTCTTACATACCTTTCATTCCAGGGCCAGGTTGAAGTGGAAGCACTTACCCAGTTTTCTCATGATGATGGCAAAAATTCAGGAGGACAAAAGAAATATGCCAGACTTCTTAATGCTAGGCTTATGATCTGATCTCATCCCAGTGCCCGAAGTAAGTCACATTGCCATACCCAAAATTAGGGGACTAGAATATGCCTTCTGTGTTTTACAGGGAGAATTATAAAGCTACAAGGAATATGGTGTGAGTCCACAGTTGAGTGAAGAATTGGGTCTAGTAATTCAGCCTGACACATTGTGTTAGACAATTTATCCAGATCTTAGAAAAAGAAGGCAAGCAGGTAATCAATCATATAGCTCACAGTCATGGAGCTCTGATTCGGTGAATGAGCTCTGGATACTATCATTTATCTGCTGGTATGTAATAAAGTATCCCAAAATCTCATGCCTTAAAACAACAACTACCTTAAGTAGTTCATAACTGTGTGCGTCAGTAATTTGAGCTCATATCAGTGGGATGATCCCTCTGCTCCTGACTGAATTTACTTATCATCCCTAGCAAAAAGTCTGTGCCTCGCTCTGTTCAGCAAGCTAGCCTGGGCTTGCTCACGTGAGGGTGGAAATTTTCCAGCACAAGAGAGGATGCTCAAGCCCTCTTAGGACCTAGGCCTTGAACTGGTGCTCACCACTGCTGCACCCTGTGGCTCAAACCAAGCCAGACTTGAGGTAGGTGAGAGAATGCAGTTGACCTCTTGATGGGACAAATTTCAAATAATCTTGTGTTATTTTTCCAATCTACTAAGTGAATCCTATATATATATTTTGCTATTGGAAATAATATTGTAAGGCTTGGCTCCCATCCATTATTTACTATATAGAGGGAAGCCTAAAGAGGAAAAAATATTAAGTACTGGTGGAGCCAGGAGAAGGAATCTCCATCAGTAAGTCTCTGTGTCATGCGACATGATTACATGCCCTGTATTACTTGATGATACAATATTAAAACTATGCTGATATCATATAAGTATTATGATGGCAGCCAGTTATTATTAATCCGATATCACACCAGCCATCCGCTGGGTAAATCCACTGGGTCTGAATTTACTAAGAAAGTACCCATGTTTGTCCACCCTCAGTCACTACCACCTGTCAGTTCTTTTCTGAGGAATGGAATTGCAGCTGCTAATAACAGCTGTTGGTAGCAGCTGCAACAATAACATTAACCCCAAGTTCCTATAGGACCATTCCTTATGGGGGCATTGTGTCAAACTACAAACATGCCCCGTGTCATGTATCCTTCCAAGGGTATATTTATTCGGGAACAGTTGGCCATAAGTGAAAGGCCAAGTGGTCACTCTTTAAAAAAAAAAAGATATAGATATAGATATAGATATAGATATAGATATAAAAATCTCACCTGGAGTACTTATTACTCACTTCATCCTGTGAAGGGTTTTAGCTCAATGTTTCTCTTGCTTCAGGCCTATAAGATCTATTCATTTGGTTCAAGGTGCTTTTGGATTGTTCCTTATTCCACCTTTACTGAATTCCAGTTTTCTTCTTATTTATTTAAAAGAATAATTTGTTCATTTTCACTCAGTTTTGTAGAGCTTGCGATCGCTTTGCAGGATATCTGTGACTGTTTTGGTAAAAAAGAAAAATTATATATTATTTTATTTATATTATATTTAATATATATTATATTATGTTTTAACAGTATATTTTAATATTGTAAAGCATTAATTTTCAACTTATGGTAGTCATTAAGTCAAAAAAAATTTTAGAATGCAGTTAGAAAACTACATGCCATTCTTGGTAAGACTTGAAATTGGCTTGTTCAGATCTGATCCAAAAGGATGTGGATGGTTATTGTGTATGTCAGCAGAGAAGTGTGAAGCTCAGCACAGCAAGAAAGTTTGCTTCAATTACAGGAGAGAGTGAAGGAGAACAGGAATACTCTTCGGGCTACTCTTCCTATGCAGAAGCTGTGGCATAAGTTACACACAAAAGAAGTAACAAATTCCCATCTTTTTCTCAAAAGCATCTATTTTTGTACTTTATTAAGTGGTTGGCCCAAAAAATGGATGTTGAACAGAATCAAATCCATCTTTAGGGTAACTATGCAACTTCCTTCAAGAGTAAGAAAGTATTTCTTAGTGCTATCCTTCTGGGTTCTAAGTAGATCCTCTGAGGGAATCATTTGAGGCATTAAGCGTAAGTACTTAGTGTTTCCTCATAAGTCTGTATTCCTCAGTTCCAGCATTTGCTTATATCACAACCTGAAAATTCTGTAGAAAATGACTCTGTTGATCTTGCTACGTCCTGTGAGCGTTCTCTTCATCAAGTACTAAGAATAAGAGTACACATTGCGGTGGCGGGGGGGGGGGGGGAATTCATTTTCATAGCGTAGGGCCTCCAATTCTACTGAGAAAGCTTTGAGTATCTCAGTTCCTAACAATATGCTCATTCAATCATCCCTCCCCCTTTTCAATATGAATACAAATATGGGCTTCTATGTAGAGCCAGCTGCATACTGCAGAAAGATCCCATAGCTCTGGAGTCGTGGGGGGAAACTGGATAAGAACCTCCATCCTCTTCACCTGCAATTGAAGACTCTTCCTCTAGGCTGTGCACACGGGCATCATGGAGACCCACAGACTGGCCAGGAGAGAAGCCCATTAAAACAGACCAGGTTCCTGGGTCAAGGGCAAAGCACAGGAGTCAGGCCAGTAAACAGACACTCAGGAAGGTCCAGCAGGATGGAAGACACGCAGGGGGCTCCCAGCTGTTCAAGGGTGTGCCCACCACCACAGTGAGCAACCATCTCTCCCCACTAAGGTGTGGTATAATTGCACGTGCACCTGCTTCCTATCACCACCTTCTCCCTTTTAAATCTGTAATATTTTTAGATTTATTTCTCTATCTTCCAGATTCTCCCACTATTACCACAACATCACCAACATGCAAGATTTAGAATTTTCTGAGAAAGAAAAAAGTCCCCGGATGAGTTCCAGCATTCATTAAAATAACACGATTTTTGACCATTCTGTTTTTAACAACCCCAAGACCACTTATGCCTTCTATGGACATAAAGATCCTGGCCTCTATGTTTATTTGGTGACTAGCTTGAAGATGCAAAGAGAATGAAAACTAGTAAATGTCAGAAAGGCAGGGACCATTATGATAAAATGATTAAAAGAACAATGAGCTATAAGAAGCAAAGAAGAGGAGGGTATGTCATGCCTGACTAACATTATTTTAATTTTCCCACTACATTAATTAGTGGAAGAAGGAACATTATAATGTTCAGGTGTGATTTGTGAAATATTTATCACACTCACTAAGCAAGTACAAAAACTGAATAATGATAAATGGCAAGAATTTCAACAGGGGATGTGTATTAGCACACGTAAGAGCAATGTGAAGTAGCTTTAAGGAGAAATTTATCCAGCTGCCAATTAAAGGAAATACTCTCAACCTGTATGAAAATGCTCATAACACTGGTGAGTAGAGACAATGTCACAGTGAGAAACCTCAGGTCCTTCTTCCTCAGAGAGTGTTATGTCCAGTGGGCCTAGGGTGTAGGGGTCACCAGACTCACCCTTGCCAGGCCTGTCTCTCCAATCTAGAAAGGAGTCAGAGAAGACCAAAGAAAAAGTAATTTTATTGTAGATATTGCAGGAAGTGGTTCAAAGCTACTTCAGGCAAGGAGTAGGGGTGCTCAGAACTGAGACACCACCAAATCTGGGGTGGTAGTCCTGTTTTATAGGGTAGGGGTCCAGTCTCCACTCCCCTGGATATTGAGCTTGTTGCTAGGAGTTTGGTCTTGTGGGCTACAGGCGAATTTTCCGGAGCAGCTTGTTTTGGTGAAACTGGAGGTAGGGGGTGGAGGGTGGTAGTACTTACACAGTCACAAGTGTGAAACCATGGGCTGTCAACTTCAAACCACAAAGCTGCTTGAAAGTTGTTTGTTGCTCATAGCCACACAGACCCTGCATTTTCCACCCTCGAAATAGGGCCTGGGTCTTTTAACCCTCCCAAGGGATCTCTCCGGACCCTACAGGAGACACCAACTTAACAGTAAGATATGGACCAGCTTCCCTTTGTGAGGACCTCAGAAATCACTGTTAGTCAAGAGGAAGGGATTTAGGTGAAGGAGGAGAGGAGTGTGAGTGTGACTAATGGGACAGACACAAACAAAATAGACACACTGAAACCTCCAATAATACGATGTGTGGGTGCAAGGCAGGGCAAGAGGGTGATGAGGTGAAAATGATCGAAGTATACTACGAGCATGTGCGAATCTGCCAAAATGAAATCCATGAATCTGTCTAACCAAGATGCACTAACAAGCAAAGAAAGAGATAAAAAAGAATGAAGCGGTGTTCCATACATGCACCAACTGCCCATTGGGCAGAAGAAGAAAGAAATCAATTGACTGAAACAGCACCCAAATAGGCTAAGAAGAGACACTTTGGGTGAAGTAAGAAATTCCATTGCTTTAAAACACTTTACTCCAACTTCTCCAGGGACAGCGGGCCGAAAGTGGGAGAAAGCACAACTCAGGAGGGAAAGAGGACAGAATATATCCAGTGTCTGGCTTTTGGGGTGCTGCCCAAGGAACTGCGACTCGCCTGACTCAGAGCGCTGAAGGGAACAAAGGGTGGTGCCCTCTGAATCCCTGGGGGCTGGAGAACTAAGATGGCCTCCACAGCGCCAGAGATGACACTGGGGGGAGCCCCTGAGGCAAAAGAGGCAAAGTCCACCGCTCAGGGGAGACACAGCTCCAGAGTTTGTGGGGCCTGTGGGACCCACTGGGCTAAGCGTTCCCCTAAATGAAGACATCTCTTTGTTCAAATACCAAAGTCTCAACAAAATATAACAAGATATTGAAAAAAAAGTAAAACATGGCTCAAGTAGAGGACAAAATAAATCTCAGAACTGGACTGGGAAGAATTAGAAATCTACGAATTGGCTGAGAAACAAAATGACCATTAGAAAGACGTTCAGTGAGCTAAAAGAGCAGGGCGTGGTGGCGCACGCCTGTAATCCCAGCACTGAGGAGGCTGAGGCAGGAGGGTCGTTGTGAGTTCGAGGCCCGCCTGGGCTACAAAGTGAGCTCAAGTTGAGCCTGAACTGCTGAGTGAGACCCAGTCTCAAAAAAAAAAAAAAAAAAAAAAAAAAAAAACCAACAACAACAACAAAAAACTGAGCTAAAAGAGAACCCAGACACTAAATAAAAGCATGAAAATAATGATGAACAAAATGAGAATATCGACAAAAAGACAAACAAGAAAGAATAAATGAGAGAAAGAAAGATAGAAAGAAAGGAAAGAGGGAAACCCAAAGAAATTCTGGAGTTGAAGGAACTGAATTGAAAAAAAATCAGTAGAGAAAATTAACAGCAGACTGGACCAAGAAAAAGATAGGTCATTTGACCCAGCACTCTGGTAAGCTGAGGAGGACTGCAAGTTCAAGCCTCGCCTGGACAACTTAGTGAAACCTTATCTCAAAATAAAGTGTAAAAATTATTGGAATGTAAGTCAGTGTGAAGGACCTGGGTTCAGCTATTGATACTGCAAAAGAAAAAAAAAGTCATTGGAAATTACTGAGTTAGAGGTGGAAAAGACAAAGGAACAACGAAAAATTAGATCCTAAGAGATTTACAAGACACCATCAAATGGACCAATATTTACATTATAAATTTTACAGAAGGACGAGAAAGTTTCTTTCAGCAAAGAAACAAAAGACAGTAGAATAACTATGTTAACTATCCTGTGTATACATACATACAAAATTTTTCCTTCTTTCCCTGTCTTTTCCCACATCCCAGTTGCCCTTTACCCTTGAGTACTTTCCTATCCTTTCACAATGTCTATCATACCTCCTAGTTTAAATGAACTCTTTCAGGCTTTACACTAGTGAAACAATGCGATGCTTGCACACCTTCTATTTCTTTGCTGAAAGAAACTGTCAATAAGTCCTTGATTGATCAATACTGCATGTCTCTGTTTTCATGAGAAACCACTTTGAAGATATCAATATGTAATACAACAAGCATTGCTAATTTCCTACCACTTGGTTTGTAACTCTGTATTGTCTGTACTATTCTTTTGCTATTTTGTAAAAGGCTGTCTGTCTGTTAATCTTTTCCTCCTTTTATTTTTAAAATAAAAAAAAGAAGGACAAGAAAGAAAGGGCAGAGAGCTGATTTGAAGAAGTAATGACCAGAAGCTTCCCAAATTTGAGGAAGGAAATAGACATACAAATGTGAGAATTTCAAAGAATTCAAATATGGGTAATCTGAAGAAACTCAAACCAAGACACATTATAATCACACTGGCAAAAGCCAAAGGAAATAATCTTGAAGATGGCAAGAAAAAAATACTCATTACATATAAGGGAGTGTCAGTGAGAAGATTAATGGATGTCTCAGCAGAAATCTTGCTGGCCAGAGAGAAGTGGGATGAGCTATTCAAATTGCAGAAAGAAAAAAACTCCCAACCAAGAATACTATGTCGCAAAACCGTCCTTCAGGAATGAAGAAGTAAAGACTATTCACAGATAAACAAAGCTGAGACAGTTCATTACCCTTAAAACTGCCCTACAAGAAGTCTAAAGAGTCCTTTAAGTTGAAATAGGCATTAGAGCATTATTAAAGTCTATAAAAACAGAAGATGTCAGTAAAAATAACTACATAGACAAATAGAGTCTTGTAGTATTATAATGTTTGCACATTATCACTTAATTCTGGTATGCAATTTTAAAGACATAACTACAAAAACTAATTACAAATTATTGATGAATAGGGAAAAATAGTCTAAGAGACTCATTGTACAAAAGACCCTGTGGAAGCCACTTAGGTTTATACACACAAGATGTTCTACTTTGTGTAGTAAAGTCATCCAGCTAAGGGTAAGGAAGGCAGAGGTTTAAGTATTAGACAAAGATAGAAAATAATATTTAGGCAACTTGTGACTCATGACAGTGCTCAACAGTGATATTAATAGCAGCGAGTTTTGTGACAGGGAGAAATTAGCCAAATGCTCGTGTTTCCCATTGTGTTTGATTTGAAAGTCCTAAATGACTTGAGAATGTGTGGCATCAGTTTCCAGAATCCTGGTTATTTGCCCCTTACACTGGCCAGATAACTCTTTGTTTTGTAAGATGTTCTATCAGTGAAAATAAACAAGTTAGGACCAAGGAGCTCATTGGCGAAAGAAAAGGGTCCAAATTCTACTCCTAGATTGGAACCCAGACAATAGCACTGCTACGGAAAGCAGAAACTCCAAACAACACCCAGGATTGGGAGGCAGATTTATTTACATCAATAGGCACTGATTGGAATCATTCCCAAAATATCAGGCCCAGATCTCTGGTGGTCTAGGGCTTATATGAGATAAGTAGGCAAGAGGTACAGGGGCAAAATGGCTTGTGAATTGGGGATTGGCTTTTACAATATGCATCATATGACCAGCTATGCATCACAGTGACCAGCCATTTCTAAGAAACAGAAGCAACCAAACCTGGACCAAGAACTGTTACCTGGGCAACTAAGAAACTGAAGTATATTGGCTAGGGGAGGGGGACATTTTCTGTTACAGCACAATGTAGTTCTTTTCAAACACCCTCTAGCTCTCTCATGTTATTTATCACAACAGTATGACGATTGTCTTTTTCCACTGGACCCAACAAAATGTAACTTCATTTTCTTATTTAACTTCATCTTCAGAGCTATGACATTAGCCAAACTCCACTAAACCAGAAAGATTTTCATAACATCTAGTTAGACTGGAGTGGGAAGGACTGACCTGATACATGCACTGCCCAGGAAGGCATCCCCAAGACAAAAACGTGCCCCATGACAGAACAGCAGAGAGAATGACCTCCATGAATGGATAGTGCTCTGAAAATAGCTATATAGAATGTATGTAGGTGCCGCCTGGGAGGAAGTAATTGTGTGGATGGAATGTGTTAGTTCCTGAGGAATAGAAAAAGACTCCACCAACAACCTTCTTCATGAAACAATATAGTGATCAGCCATACTTCCAAAACTGCTATATAGGTTTAATGTAATCCCTATCAAAATTCCAATAGCATATCTCACAAAATTAGAGAAAACAATTCTAAAATTCATTTGGAACCAAAACAGACCTAGAATAGCAAGACAATTCTAGGCAACAAAGGCAAAGCAGGGGCATCACAATTCCTGACTTGAAATTATACTATAAATCTGCTGTGATAAAAAAATAGTATGGTACTAGCAAAGGAAAAAAAAAAAAAACACACCTAAAGATCAATGGAACAGATTAGAAGATGGAGACACAACTCCAGACATACTCAGCCACCTTATTTTTGACAAAGGTACCAAACATATTCACTGAAAGAAAGATAGCCCCTTTGTTAATGATGCTGGTGAAACTGGCTCTGCACATGTCAAAGATTAAAATTGGACCCATATCTTTCACCACGCACTAAACTAAATTCAAAATGGATCGAAGATCTAAATATTAAAATAGAAACATTAAATCTGCTTGGGGTTAGAACAGGTAAAACTCTTGAAGACACTGATGTAGACCAAGACTTTATGAATAAAACCCTGATTCCACAGGAACTATCACAATGAATCAACAATTGGGATCTCATCTTATTAAAAAGATTTTGCACAGCAAAAGAAACCACAAACAGAGTGAAGAGACAACCCACAAGGTGCAAAAAAAGTTTGCCAGCTCTTCCTCAGACAAAGGATTACTATCCAGAACATATAAAGAACTCAAAAAAATCAGACCTCTCAGATTTAAAGACCCAATCCAAAAATGGGCATCTGAGATGAATACACATTTCTCAGATGAAGAAATACAAACAGCAAATAAATATATGAAAAAATGTTCATCGTCACTGATCATTTGAGAGATGCAAATTAAAACAACACTGAGATTCCATCTCACCCCTGAAAGAAAGGCTATCGTCAAGGGATCAACCAAAAAGAAATGCTGGCAGGGCTGTGAGATAAAAGCAAGCCTTCTTCACTGCTGGTGGGAGTGTAGACTGGTGGAGATTCCTCAAAAAACTAGGATTGGTGGTCCCATTTGACCCAGCAGTGAAGAGACAACCCACAATGTGGGTTCTGGGAATCTTCCCAGAAGAATTGAGGACATTGTATCACAGAGCTATATGTGTAACCATATTTAGAGTGGCACAATTTGTAATAGCTAGATCTTGAAAACAACCCAAATGCCCATCAACCAAGGAATGTATAAAAAAGATGTGGTCTTTTTCTATAATGGAGTACTACTCAGCCATAAATAAGGTAAACTTGAGACTTTCATAGGTAAATGGCTGCAACTCAAGACCATATTCATAAGTGAAATAAATCAGATGCAAATGTATAACATCGTACTGTCTCCCTAGTGTGAGAAGTTGAAAGAGTAAATAAGATCCAAAATGTACAATAGATATTATAAAATGGGAAGAAACTTCAAAAGAAAAGAGAAACTGGGATGGAAGAAAGGGGAAAAGAAGGAAGGGGAAAAAAATATATATATATATATATAACATATTTTACATATATACAAGATAGTTAAGATATTTATACTACTAATTTATCATAGTTCATTGTAAAAAAAGGTTTGTGCTCATATTATTTGGACAATGAATTGTCAATAGCTTGTACTCTGAGTAACTAATTTAAAGATAACAACATGCAGGGTATTAACCATTATTACCCTCCTATTATCTTGTTTTGAAATTTTGTTTTACTTTTTTCTCTTTAAAAATAAAAAAACCACCTTCATTATATACAACAGAATCACCACAACCACATCTGTATATGTGTGCACTATGGATATCAGGTATTTTATTATAAGAAGATTGTGAGTGATGAGGCAAAGCATTATACTACAAACTCACTTAAGGACATACTTAATGCCAAAATATACCAATTCTTCTTATTTTTTTATAAGTTTGGAGAATAGTAACACCTTTTCTCCTAGCACATTTTAGGTGCTCAGTGAAAGCAGGGGAAATAAATGGGTTGTGAAGATCATTCTGTGTGCCTTGGTGTTTGTAAGATTTGTGTAGAGGGACAGTATGTTAAAATATGAGCTTAAAGAGTTTTGCAATTATCTTTCATTCTGGTGTGAGTAATACGCTTCTCTGTGGGCAATAAAGTGACTGTATGGTGTCACCCAGATTACTGTGGGTATCCAGGATAATCTCCCTCTCTGAAATCCTTAACTTGGTCCCTCCTAAGAAGTCCCTCTTACCAGTAACCTAACATCTCCTCAGATCTACTAGAATGTAGAACTGTAGCTGACTGCGCCAGATAATCTGTTTTCTTAGATGACTAGCCAGCCCTGTATGTTATATTCCTGAGCCCAGTGCCAGGTATAAAGAGAGACTGTGATAAAAGTTAAGCACCTTGACAACAGGCTTGGCCTATTGAAATGCTCTGGGCACCATATTAGACACTGCTTTAAAAATTGCTGGCCTTAGCCCTGCAATTCTTTGGATGCTTTAGATTCAGTGACTGGGCCATATTGACCCTGCCTACCCTGCAGAAGTTTATCTTCACAGAAAGGAATGCACTCCCATGAGACAGAGACTCACCTTCCATTTTTTTATTAATCAGGAGAAGTTTTTATATAGTGCTTGAAACATGGGATTTTGAGTTGTTCAGCTGGCTTCATTCCTGGGCAGACAAGTTTAGCCAAGTTAGAATGATCCTGGATTGTCCATCCATGTCTGTAAAACAGAGATTTCATGGTATAACACTGTCCTGGTCAGCTAAGGCTGCATAACAAAATACCACATATGGGGGGCTTAAGCAACAGGAACTTGTTTAGCCAGTTGTGAACCTGGGAGCTGTTGGGGGGTCTTCTGAGATCGCTCTCCCGGGTTGATAGATGTCTGCCTTCTCCCTGTGTCTTCACTTGGTCTTCCTTCTGAACATCTCTGTGTCCTAATCTCCTTTTCTTACAAAGGTAACATTTACATTGAATGACGGTCCACTCTAATGACCTCATTTTAACATAATCACTTATTTAAAACCCTGTCTTCGTTCTGAGTTATTTGGAGTGAGGACTGCAAACTTAAAGAGTTTTAAGGGGACACAATGCAGCCAGTAATAAGCACCCATCTTAACAAGCTACATGAGAATGAAATTAATCTAAGCGTACAGAGAAAAGTCCTTAGGATGGTGCCTGACATTCCTAAACATTCAACAAATGCTGCTCCTGTTGCTGCTGTTATTGTTTTTTAAAGGAAGTTATCCAACACACCTTCCCACCTCTTTGTATATCTGCTATAAAATAGATGTTTATAAGCCGTAAAAGCTCCCTGGGCCTTCCGTTTCCTTTCAAGTTCCCTACTCAGTGCTTATTTTTAGAGGCATGGCCATCCCTAAATACGGAGACATTGCTAGCCAAAGCGAAGGCGATTTCAATCTTTCCCTCCGTGACAGTGTTTATGTGCTATTTAAAGGGAGACCTCCTATCTCTTTGAAATGCTTATTATCAAGCCATTCCTGACTCAGATTTCTCAGTCCAGCAGTCCTGGCTTTGATTTTCACAGACCATGTTTGATATGGTTAGCTCATTCCCCCTAACTCCTGGGAGCCAGAGTTTTATGAAGCCAGAGTTCATAGAAAAAACGGAATAAAGAATCTCATTTATGGACTTCAGTTACCCAACAGGCACCAGAAATTCTGCCAGGATAACTCTCATCCTTTTAAGGAGGAAACGAAGAAAATAACTATACAGCATCTGTCAAGAGACTTGTACCAAAATTTTCATGGCACTTTTAATCATAACATCTCACACATCCATCAGCAGATAAACAGATAAACGGGACACTGCTGGACAATGCAAAGAAACAAATCATTGGTACACACAACATAGATGGAGCTTAAGACACTCTGAGTGAAACTAGCAGACACAAAAGTAAACTTGCTGTAGGAGTCCACTCTTGTGAGGCCCTAGCACACTCAAAAGTCCCCTTAGAAATCACCCGAGGAGTGGGAAGGACAGGAGAGGTGGTTGACTGAAAGGAGGCTTAGGGACACTCTTGTGGAGGATAGAAATGTCTCTGTCCTGATTGGGATGGTGGTTAGACAGACAAGCAATACTGTTTATAAACTCCTACATTTTATATGGGTGAACTTAATGCCTATAAGGTATACTTCAAAACTTTTTCATTTGAAAGCCAATCAGTAAGTGAAACATTCAACTGAGATAAAAGAAATTAACCTAATTGTCATCACATTTGACTGTTTCATAGTTGTACATATGTTGTGTCAGACACGATCTATGTTAAAGTCATTGATGGCTATAAAACATGCCCATTCTTGAGCAGATTTCTCTCTCTCTCTGTCTCTCTGTCTTTCTCTCTCTCTCTCCCTCCCTCTCCCTCCCCATCCCCATCTCCCTCTCCCTCTCCGTCTCCCTCTCTCTCTCCATGGTTTTAGAAGACACATTTTCCTCCATCCCTAGCCTGGAAATGCTCAACTCAGAGTTCACACAGGCTAAAGAGTTGAGGAGGAGATGAGGGACATGGAAGCCCCAAGTCACTCAGAGAGACCTTTGCTTTCCCAAGAATGGGACAGGAAAAAGCCACTGTTTGCAAAGCCCTTTGTTCCTAATGCAGACATGCACAACATTTCTTTCATCTCAAAAGTTTTGGATTGTTCCCTGTGTTTTTGCATGGATTCTTCCATACTGCTAAGGATCTGGTGTGGGTAAATATTATTGTTCAGGCTGAGAAAGTGAAATGAAACTAAAACACACAGTGTACACCTAATCACATGGCACCTTAAGGGTGAGGGCAGGGTCACCTCAGGCCTCCAAGGTGCACACCCTGGAAACTGGGGAGGATAGGGAAGGAGGCTGGGGAGGAGAGGAGCCCCTCTCCCATCTCATCTTCCTCCACACTCTGCCAGCACACACTCCTACTTCTCTACTTTCCCCTTGTCCATGTGATTACACTTCTGATCCCGTGAACACCTGAGGCACTAACTACTCTCTATGTCTATGGTCTTCATTTGCAAGCTGAAAAATTAGCATCAGTACTTAGATAACATCGCCTCTCCCTGTGCTTTGCCTAAAATATATTCAGATCTTCAGGGAGGGTTTTGTATTGTTCGCTGTTGATTTATTGGTTGCCTTGGTCACCCAGTTCCCTCAGCTCTCTGCCTTCCTCTTTAGTATAGATCAGGCTTAGATGTGTTATTGACTTATTCCCATATTGTAATTCTCCATTCTGTGAATGTAGTGGAAATATTTTCCAAGGGAGTAGTGTGAAATGTGCTTACATTAAGTTTGCCTTGGCTGCAGGACTGATTCATGAACCTCACCTGCTGTTCCATCCTGAGTCACAGAAAAGTACTTAAAATAGATTGTCTGAAATTGACTGGAGCCAAATGAGCCACAAAGACATAGCAACCGGTATTTTTAGTATGAAAAATAACACATGCACCCTTACGTGCATAAGAACAGCGTGGCCTGCATCCTCATCTAAGAGGGGATAGATGCTTCCCTCCAGTACTCAGCAGAGTTGGGTGGGTCTCCGTTGTACGTCAGATTGGCTCCCAATATGGCAACACTCCTTTCTTGGCCAAACAGCAGGAATAAATCTTAATTTTAAGAGAACACAATCAACACTTCTTGTTCCTTGTTAATGAAACCAGAGAATCTTGGATGTTTCCAGGAACATAAAGGAAACTTCTAGATCTATACCCGAGCTTGTGGACTAACAAATAGCTGGCCCTCCTATTTTGGCATCCCCTTTGTCTTAAGCATCTGAATTTTCTAATCCTGTACTCCAGGATTCCATTACAAGGTCTTCAACACCTTGGGACATGTCTCCTTCTGCAGCCTATGGCTTTATGGGCACCAAACACCAGTACAATTGTATCTATGATGGCAGGGACAGCCTTACTCCCCCCGAAGCTTGAATTTACTGTATGTACATGATCCAATCATTAGTCCAATTTCTTATGCCTGTGATCTGTGTTAATTTCCCTTCTGTTAACACTTTGAATGCAGAGAAACCCCATCCCACCCCAGAGAGCAAGTCCTAAATGATGTGTTATAGATCAGGGCACTGAAAAGATCCCGCAAGCTCCAGATGGTCCTTTTAGGGCTTTCAAGTGAGAAAAAGAATGAAATGTTTGCCTCCTCTGTATATCTGGCTACTAATCAGAAGGGTATAAATTGTAAAATAAATTCAGCAGCACCCTGGGTTGGGTTTCTTTATGCCATCTTTTCAGCAGATGGAGCTTGAAAGGGAACAGGAATTTTCTGATGTGGTTCTGTATATGGCAGCAATGAATGGTTCCCCTGGTCTCTGAAGTAGGGTAGGTGCTCAAAATAGATGAAGAACCACCCTCTCACATACAAGAGGAGCTTGTCATTTGCAGCTACAACTCCCTGCAATGCACACATGTGCACACACACACACAGACATACACACACACACACACACACACACACACACACAGCTGCTCTCTGGCCCAAAGATCCTAGATCCTAGATGGCTCCTGTACCACTGTATGACTTCCAGACCCCTCTTAGGAGAGGACTGTGGAACTTTCACCAATCTCTTGTTCTTCATATTTTAATTTCACTGATGGGACTCTGACCCATGAAGTCTCCGTCCTGTAAGCCAGCACTGCTAACATTATCGCATGCTCATATATTGCCTGGACATCATACTAAGGTGCAGGTTCTGGTGCAGCAAGTCTGGACCAAGGCCCAAGAATTGCATTCCTAACAAATCCTTGAGTGACCTGATACTCTGGCCTAGGACCACATGGGGTCAACAGGGGCCAACCTAGCTATGGAGAAATTATCTATTCAGTCCTCTGAGGAATGTCTCCAATTCTGCACTTACGAGTCTCAGATGAGAGAATGAATGTCGGAACCATTTTAATCTTCCTGGAAAACTGGATAAATATAGCCAAGTTTCTGCCTATAATGGACGAAACAGACAGCACACGTAATTGAAATCTGCAGATAGCCCCAAATGGGATTTTTGCCATTAGCCTTAACCTACTTCACCTGAGTTCTTATGGGCATTGTCAAAATGGACAGAAAGCCACATCAGCTCCCGTTCCCTTTCTAGTGGAGGACAATTAAATGACCAAATGCTAGTGTTACTGGTTTAGATCTGAAATCTCCCCCAGACATCTCAGGTGTTCAGAAGTGGGTGAGTCTCAGAGGTATGAACTAGAAGGGTGTGTTCTTGTCCCTGGCCCTTCCTTTGTCTCTCTGCTTCCTGGTTGACATGAGGTGAGCAGCTTTCCTCCACCAGGCCCTCCCGCCATGATGTTTCTGCCTTGAAGCCAGTTGACCATGGACCAAAACTGTGAGCTAAAATAAACCTCTCCTCCTCTAAACTGTGGGTTTCAGGTACTTTGCCCCCGTGATGAGGAAGTGACTACAGCAATGCTACAAATCATTTCTGCAGATATCTCCACTCTCTCTCCTCAAGCATCCCTACTTTGGAATGACTAAGTCTTCTTACAACAGAAAATACATACATGACTGTAACTCCATTATCAGTGTTCAAATAAGTAGAATCTAATAAATTGCCTTCATAGTAACTTTATGTTATTTATTGTACACCTTTTAAGACGTAGTTCTGACAAGAAGTCTGTGATGTATGAAAGGGTGCTTGGCACAAAGGTGCTTAACAACCCCCATCATGTGGAACTTTGAAGAAACAACAGCTGGTTGTGTTCAGAATTGTCAGTAATAATATGACCCTTCTAGGTCAGGGGTCACGAGTCCATGGTTCTCCAGTGCCTAGGTATGCAGAAAAATGAGTGAAGTAGTCAGGACCCAGGGAAACAACAATGGAGCCACAGATGGTGACTTACACTTGGCTTTAGAGTTGGAGGCCTGTGGTAAACTGGACAACACAAGTCCCATTTAAAGAGATGCCTCTGGTCAGCTCCACAGTGACACAAGGCTGCCTGGTCTTCAGAGTTTTCCAAGACAAGCCAGAAGTCTTGATGTTGCAGACCACCCTCTACCATTTCCCAGAACAGGGATGTACATACTGTTATTCCACTTAACAAATGACAAAGAAAATGTAAAACTGATCAGACCAAACAACCAGAATAGAATGACAGTTGATACCCAGCTTGAGATAAATAGGTTTATTCTCCTTCACCCTAAGAATATTCATTGCAAAATCACTAAAATTCCAACCATGAGCTTATACAAAGAAATGCAAAACAGTTACTAATCAACACCCAAAATCTAGTAAGTAAGGTTACCAGATTGAACAAAGAGAAATTTAGGACATCCACTTAAATTTGAATTCAGATAAGCAATGGATATATTTTTAGTATATATCCCATATGATATTTGAGACAAAGTTATACTTTTAAAATTCTCTAGTACAAAGTTATACTTTTAAAATTCTCTAGTATTTACCTGAAATTCAAACCTAACTAGGCTTCCTTTATTTTTATCAACAACCTCACTAATGAACAAGCCCCAAGTCATGATGGAGTAGTTAATAGTAAAATGCAAATGGAATACTAACAATGACAGCTAACATTGTGGTTGCATTTTTGCTTTGTTTTATTTGTGTAATAGTTTATTGAAATACCACATTTCCTCAGAAAAGTGCCCGTATGATTCAAATGAAATGTTTCATAACATTCACAAAGGTGCACACCCAAGAGTCAGCTCCCTGATCGAAAAAGAGGGCAGTCCTGGCCTCCAAGAGCCCCTGGGTCTTCGTCCAGACCCTGCAGGTTCGGGGATCACTATTCCTGACTTGAGACAGCATGAATTAGCATGGGCTGCTTTTGAACTCATGGGATTAGGTTGTATCTTAGTCCGCTTTCCATCAGTATAATGAAATGCCTGAAGTGACCCCAAAGAGGAAAGTTTATTTTGGCTTACGGTTTCAGAGATTTCCATCCATGGTCCACTGGCCACATTGCCTTAGGGGTTGTAGTGAGGCAGCACATCATGGTGGGAGCCGTGGTGGAGCAAAGCTGCTTGCCTTATGGTGGTAAAGCAAAATAGAGAAGGCAGACACCACCAACCTCAAGGCAACACCCTTAGTCATCTAGTCAACTTCTCACCGGGCCACATCTCTTAAAGGTCATATCACCTCCAATAATGCCAAGCTGGAGACAAAACATTTATTACAGGGGCCTTTGGAAGACTTTAAGATCCAAATTATTTAAATATTACAAAATTCTGTGTGTGTGTGTGTGTGTGTGTGTGTGTGTGTGTGTGTATGTTTTCTTGGACTATTGGATTTTGTGTCAATCTATATTTTGGGTTAGAGTAGACACTGCTGACTTCCAGCCTCCAGACATTCATTTCTCTATCTGAGGGGTCTTCCTGGCCACTGAAACCCATATTTTCTGCCCTTGGGGTAGGAAAATACCAGGAAATTAAGACTCCTGGGTGCAACCCCAATACAGTTCCAGCTGGGACTGGTGGGTAAATCTCCCAGCTCCCTCTCTGCAGGGGAAAGAACTACCCACATGATCTCCTAGGGTCCACATGGGGCTGAGCCCTGCTGGCTGCCCGGTATGACTTGCTCATTATTTTCCTTCTGCTGCCTGCTTCACTCGCCCGCCTCACCACCAACAGTGCCTCCTAGAATCACCTCCCCAGGTAAACTACTTGCACTCCAATGTGGGTCTGCTTCTGAGTGAATCCCAGCTAACACACTTGGTTAAATGAAATCACTCTCAACATACTGCACTTTTTCAACAACCCACATCAAGTAGCTAATACTGTCAGAAGATGCACTAGATGGGGCACATTCATGACAGACAGCAGACACAAGTGTCCCTACACCTGGTGCCCACAGTAGGAAGAGGGCTCCAGGACCACAGTTAGCCATTTGTCCTTCCAAGGGAGCCAACTCCCTGTGAATGAAGATTCCTTTGTGAATCCTCTGAACTCCCAAATTTTGAAGACCAGACAGGAAGTAACTCGCATTTAAGATGAAAATTATGCACTTCACGTTGCAGATGATTGAGAAGTCACTTCTGAGCCCTGTGGGACCACCAGATCATTATGTGACCATGGCTATTGTTCAGCAAGCTCAATGAAGAGCCTTCAAGAGGTTGTTCCATGTCTGCAGTCCTGACACAGCCTCTTTTTATTCACATATATCACCAGGAACAGCTTGTTTACTCGTCAGTTTTCCCACACATAGAGCTAGAACTCAAAATGAGTTTTCTCAGAAAAATATAAAATTTGAAACATAAATTTATTCTATGTTCCTGGCTGTGAAGATTAATAAGCCAAAGTCCATCCTATTTTACAAAGGCATGCTATTGTCTTCGCCTGTGGCCCAGTTCTTCCTGCCCATTTTTGATAGTGAACTTCTAGAAAACCAGAACCATTGCATTTTGGTGGTTTTTCCCAGCATAGAAGGCTTGTAAATGTGTATTTGAATAATGGGAGATGGCAGTGCCAGGACATTCCCATGAAGGAGAAGCCCACGGCAGGCCCTCGCCTGTCTGAACTACAGGCCATTGGTGTCTTCAGATGGTTCAGGGACACCCAGAGCCCTGCCCTGGCTCCGGAGTGTGTGGCTGCATTTCCTGAGATGAAAATTGGCTGTGGAAATTGTGTCAGCTCAAAATCTTGGAACAAAACTCATGTTATGATTTCTCAAATCTTTTTTCCATGAAATTTGTGTGAAATAACATTTCTCTGAGACGATAGCAGTTTCATGTCATGGAACTATTGCAGTGTTTTGTCTATTTCAGTAGTTTGTTGTTTTTTTTTTTAAATAAAAGGCAACCACTCACAAATGGAAGGTACTTGTGCCTTTTAAAATGTACCTACAATGTCAAACCCCATTATTCATCAGGGAAAGTTATCATAAGTATTACATATATGCACGCTATCTCCATAGATATTGTATGTATTGTTATGAATATAAAATCCATATACATTTACCATATATCTCCATATAAAGTATAAAGCTTTATCATAAATAATTATTTTTAATCTCCTAGAAGGAGCCAGAATTCCAGAACAGAGAAAAATGTATTTTCCTCTGTTTTGGAAGTGTAATTTTTTTTCTGCATAATGTCACCCTGAAACTAAATGAAATTATGGGAAGGAAACTTAAACTGCATATTCAATAGAGAATGTGTGAAATGCATTCTGGAAATAGAAAAAGAAATACCGAGATGAAATTCCAACTCAGAGGGATTCCTAGAGCAGACTTTGTCTGAGTGTGTGGAGGGATCTGCTGATGGATGGCTTTTTGGAATCCGCGTCATCTGGATTATCAATCCATGTGGTCCAGAGCAAAAATTACCCACTGTTGCTTTCCTTCTGGATGCCTCATCTGTTCCCTGCTTCAGAGTGACTCCCCTTTTGTTCTTGTTATCATTTTGCAAAATGCAAGGAAACATGAGCTGCAGTTTCACCAACCTACTGAGATACCAAGGACCTCCCACTCTGGTGCCAGCAGGTGCCTCTCTGGCAGGACATATGCCCAGGGTCTCAGTCAGGTAGTTACAACCTCCACGTAGATGTTTTACATTTCTTTAAAAAGATTCCTCTCTGAAAAGCAAAGGGAAACATGTAGACCACATAGCAGGGGCTATTTGTGTTATAGAAAAGTGAAACATTTAGTTCTCAAACAATGACACAATGTTTGTCTTTAAAAATCAGGTAAATGGATAAGTAATTCCAGTGTTTCTTTAACTCACTCAGTTTCTCCTAGAATATATCCATACCTCCTGGAATATAGCCATATCCATATGTACAGTCTTTACCATAATTCCTTCCTGCTTTGACTGCTTTCTCTGAATCTACTTAAAGCAGTTTGTTTTTAAATTTAACTGTGGGACTGAGGATGTAGATTAGCAGTGCAACTAGCCTGGCAAGTGCAAGGCCTTGAGTGCAATTCCTGGTACCAAAAAAAGAACATAGTAAAAAAATAAAAAATACATTTAACTGTGGCCATTAGGTTTTTTATTCTCTCACCCTTCAATTACTCCCCTCTTGGCTATAACCTCTAATATCCTTGTCCTAACGGTTTAAAGTAATGGTGGAAAAAAAAAAACACAGAGAAGTGTTTGGTTTTCATTCCTGCTACCACTGAGGTACTGTGGTACAGTGTGTAGGCTCAGGGACCTAACACCCAGGCTTCTGGGGTTCAAAAATAATTCTGTGTATAATGAGAGAAAATATATCACCATCCACTCATATCTGACACCTACGTCTATTCTGAGGTATATTTCTCTTCTTTTTTGGTTTGTTCATTTTTTGTCTTTTGAGATATATTTCTTGAAGCAGTAGATCTAAGTACACAGTTCTTATACTTCCCTTTCTTATTTTTTATTAAATTTATATAGATGCAGAACTTAAAGAGGCAACCAGTTCTGGAAGGCTTATTATGGAAATCGGCTACCTTCTGGTCCTGCCACCACAGTGGTGCCACTCTTCTGTGGCAACACCTTTCCACTTGCTTGACCTTTGCTTTAGTCGCTCTATACCTGCTTAGACAACAGCTATCTGTTTTTTCAGCTGCAAGTATGTTCCATTGCCTTCACGGTATGAAGTGGAAAATTCAGCTTTCTTTTAGCCCCACTCAAACTCCATAATTCTGTCTTGGTTACTTTTCTCTCGTTGCTGGGACAAAATACCTGAGGCCCAAAATTAAAGAAGGAAAGGTTTATTTCGCTTACAGTTTGTGGAGATTTCATTCCTTACTTGGCAGATTACAAGGCAGAGTGGCACATGGCAGAGGGCTGCAGCTCATGGTGCAGAACACAGCAAAGCAACAGGCACAAAAGCCAGGAAATGGCCCCAAGCAGCCTCTTGCTCTCCCTTACGTATGCAAACTATCCACCCCAGGGAAGATGTAGCTCTCACACCCATAATCAATCGAACTCTAAAAGCCTGCCCCATGACCCCATGAGGCTTTGGGGGGACACACAGACACAAACCATAACATATTCTTAAATAATTTTATCACAAGTTTAATAAAATAATAGTTTGCTTAATTTATTTTGATTTTGTGACCACTGGTATGCAATGGTTCATCTTTTAGGCATAGTTCTGTGCTTCCCTTCATGGTTTATAATTGCATGTTTTATTTGTTTGTTTGCTTAGTTTTCTATGTTCTTCTGTTACTAGAGCTCTTTAACCTCCTCTCTATAGGCTCAAAATTAGCAGAAATTTCATCAATTTTCTGCCTTTGGCATTACTTCTGAAGTCTTCTGTTCCAGTCTGATTAGGTTGCCCATTAAGCCTCTGTAGAAGTTTTATTTTAGAATGTCTTTCTACCTTCTTTCTACAACCTCCCTTCACTCTTATTCTGTAAATTTGTTTTCATTATTACAGGTTCTAGCCTCCAAGTACTGTGGTTTATTTTAGCACGGTATGTGTCAAGTAGTTTATCCTCTTTTTTGGGTGGAGTACATCCTCTAGTAACTTTTTCAGAAAGGGTGCATGGGGGTAAATTTTGTAAGGTAACTAAACTTTTATATGTATTCACTTCTCACTTTTAATTAATAAGTTGGTTGGGCGTATAACTTCAGGCTGAAGTCATTTTTGTAACTTTGAAGGCATTACCCAATTTCTTCTAGCTTTCAGAATATATATCATCATTGAGAAATTAAATGTCATTCTCATTTTGATTGTTTTTATAGAAACATTTTTCTCTCTCCCTTTTTCTCTTGTGGTTTTTAATGATTGTTGTTTGTTCCAAAATTCTGAAAAGTTGTGACTATGTGTCTTGCATAGGTCTTGTGTGTTTGCTTTGACTCTGAAAATGCAGAAATCCTTAAATTGCAGGAACTGCTCCTGATTGCCTTGATTGTTTCTTCCCTATGTTTTCTCTGTTTTCTGTAGCTTCTGCTGCTGGACCTCTTGTTTTCTGTTAAAGTGAGGGATGTGATCAGCAGTAGTTGAGCTCCTTGAGATGAAGAAGGAAATGTGGGCATTAAATTCGTAAACAGTCTTCAGTTGTCCTATTTTGGGGACCATCTTAGCCCCACTGCCAGAATTTCCCTCACTGCCACTTCTGATTCCTGGCTTCCAAAATTTTGTTGCTGTGCTCATCTATTCTTTTTGGCTTGAGGGTTTATGTCATGTTCTTAAAATTTCCTTTACTGTTATCTTGGTATAATACAACAACAGCAATGGTGTATATTCAATCTACTACCTGTAACTAAAAGCCCAAGTGATTGGTTAAAATAATTCAGAACTGGTATTTGCCACATGCTGTAAGTTAGTTTGTCTGATTAGAATAAATTGAATAAATATTCAAGACCTTTTGTGACCTGCTGGCAAATGAGCGACGTAGTTTAACTTATTCCATAGATGGCTAGTGATGCCCGCAGGTTCTGAGAGTTTACAGTACAGGGAAAGAATGATAAAAGGCTGGAGAATATTTGCAATGTGAGTCCTCTGCTAGGAACCCTGGCATCAGTAGCAGATCTGCAAAAGCCAGGGCTAATGGAGCAAAGTAGAAAACCCCTAAGTGTTGGCATAATGAGCGGAAGAGTGCAGCAATGGACAGAGACTGCCTTGATCTCCATCTGCAGTTCTGTGGAAGCCTCAGAAGTCTTTCATGACACTCCAGAGCAGAGAGCTTTCTTGGTTGGCTTCATGGATGGCACAGCGAGCAGACAGCAGGGGTGCAGAAGACTGCCCTGTCCTGGACCCTTTTCCTGTCTGGCACAACATGTGCCTCCTTGGCCCTCCCTAGAGTGTAACATTTGCTGTGTGTTTGTCACTTACTGGGCCAAGGGCAAAGGCAGCCAGACCACTATCCCATGGCCATGGGGTAGTGAGCTTTCTGGGCGAGGGAGAGTGACAGCCTGGTGACAGCCACTGATTTGGCTCTGTGACCCTCCCAGACACCTTTGTACCAGCCTGGCCTAGTGGACCTCCTCTGTGCACAAAGGAAGGCTATGAGGTAGCCCTTGAGAAGAGACTTTGACAGATTTACCAGGAAATTACTCTTCCTGCAGGGTACTCGTATCTACCCAGCTCACACAAGCTCTCTGTAGGGCCCTATTTGGGCCTTTGTTTTTCTTTTTCTTTTTTTTTTTTTTTTAATTTTATTTTCTTTCGGATACTGAGGATTGAACCTGGGGCCTTTGCATTGAACTGCATCTCCAGGTTTTCATATTGTATTGTGAGGTGGAGCCTCACTAAGGTGCCCAGACTGGGCTCGATCTTGCAGTCCTCCTGCCCTGGCCTCCCAGCGAGTTTGGATTACAAGTGTGCGCCTGGCCCTCTTTAATGTACACATGGGCTGTGTCCTCCTGCTGCCCTAGCTCTCTTAGCCTTCAGCAGTGTGCCTGTTGGCAAAGCTAGCCTCTCTGTAAGGAGATATCCCAGCTGCTAAGATTAACATTTCTTCCCAATCACTGGCAAATTGATTTAATTCTGACTAAACCAGGGGGCAAGTGCCAACAAGGCCAGGCATACACCAGACATGGAGCGGGAGGGCCAGAGGGACTGCACAGAGCTTCCCTGTCCCAGCTAAGGGCGCCGCTCAGGAGGCCTTGTGGTGGGGGGGAGCAGACTCTTTAGTCACACATGAACAAAGTCTGTGGATGTTAGTGATGCTGAGACCAACTTGCAACTGCACCAAGGGTCCCCTCAGCCTTGCTGTCCCTTCCTCAGCCTGCCCCGTAGCCTGGGACATCCGGCCTGCTTGGGGTTGTCCCGAGTTGTGTGAGGTGGGTGGTGCTCCCTGGGTCTCCCCATTTCCTGTCCCTGCCGTCTCCCCCACTGTGATTGCAGAGGTTCAGTCTTGTCTCGGTACCTGTCCCAGAGGACCTGGAGCAGCTGCCCGGACCACCAATGAATGCCTGATCTTTGACAGATGGGTTGGGGCCAGCACAGCAAACAGAGGAGACCGTATCGCTGATTCATCACCTGCCAGGGCCACAGGAGTCACTCTGTCCTATCCACACGGCCTGACGCCTGTCTCATTCTGTCTCTCTGTCCCTTTAGGTGGTAGCCCTGTCCTCCTGGTGCCTGCTGAGGGACTCCATCTACTACACACTGTCCGTGGTCGCTCTCATCGTGGTGAGTCCCTGTCCCCTGTCCATCTTTCGGTGTTCTGGGCCCCAGGGCTGTGTGTGGCTTCTGCACCCTGAGCTCCACTCAAGGATGCTGATGGTGAATGAGCCAGCGTCCGTCCGTGGTGGAGGTGGCTCTTCGTTCACCCTGTTGTCTGTCACCTGGACTAACAGCACTAGGCGCTAGGTGCTCTGCACAGGAGTTTTGTCCTGGATGATTGGGGTCCATGAGCATCTGTCACCCTCTGACCATTCCCTCCCTACTGTGACTCCCTGCCTAGGGTCCCCAGCTTTAGAACTCACTCTTCCCCTTGTCACTCAGTGAGTCCTTCTGGGACACCCCCTTTCTCCTTGCAGCACCCCCACCATGACCTCACAGTTGCATTCTTAGCAGTGACATCTCCCCAAGGTCCAGCTGGGATAAACAGATCTACTAGACATCATCATGGCTCAACTCCACATGTCCCCAACTAAATCCAATGTGTCCCCCGAGACTGGACCCTCTGCCTTAGCTCAGCCCCTATTCCCACCCTAGCCCCTGAGCCTAGAAATGGTATTAAGTCAATCTTTTCTTCAACTCCCATGATATTGCTTGGCTTAACTGTCCTGTCAATTTCTATCTTGTGAAAATCTCCTCAGGGTAGCCCCTCACGGTACTCCACATCCCTGGCCTGAACTGACACAGCAGCTGTCCTGCAGGTCAAGGCAGGTGTGGCTGCAAAGCAGTAACACTGCTGCCACTTGTCCCCTCCCCCTCAATTCTCAGAGCCATCCAGGTCACTACCAAGCATGCCTGTGAGCACTCGTCCCCCCATCTAACTGATCAGTAGCAGCAGCAGGGAGACCCAACTCCTCAGCATGGCTATGGAGGGGCTTTGGGGAGAAAATAGGCACCAGGTATGCCTGGCCCTTGGGCTTTTGGACTGGAACTAGGGCTTGGTGACCAAGCCTTCGGGCTAGGGTTGGAGGTGTGCTATTGACTCTTACAGACAACAGGTCATGGGACTTTCAGGTTCCATAATAATCTCAACTCAGACCTCACAATTAACATATTAAATTATATTAATTCTGTGTATCTAGGAACCCTGTTTAATACACATTCTCCCTAGCTCTAATAGCCTTGGAGGAATCAGTCTCTCTGGATTTTAGTTGTCTAACGTACAAGAGAAGACAAAACTCACTAGAGGATCTACTTGCCTGTTTCACAGAGCACTTACCTGCAGTAATTTTGTTGTAACTCTGTACCAGCAAGGCAGAGATGGCATTTGATACGAGACTTTCCATAACAAACCAGGGAAGGACTTTGGTTTCTGGCATTGGAGAGCTTGGTTTACAAACCATCACCAGGGTGCTCTGAAAATTGAGATGCACCTACTCCAGACCTTGTTCCCCAAAACTCCCAGGTTAAAACATCAATAACCGGGGTGGCCAGAGCCACTGCAAGAGCAGAAGGGCCTGGGACACTGTGCTGGAACTGAGAACTGCGTCATCTTTTAAAGTCCTGGGTAGGAGACTTAGGACAGATGTAAACTCTGGGTTCCTATTCTCGGCTGTTGCCTGTGACTGAGGTCTGAGCCCTCTGACCTCAGGGACTCCTGGCCTCAGCCTGGTGTCCCAGACACTTTCTTTCTTTTTTTTTTTTTCCAGTACCAGGAATCGAACTCACTACCTTGCGCTTGCCAGGCAGGCTCTGTGCCACTGAGCTAAATCCCCAACCCTGTCCCAGACACTTTCTAGTGAACTTTATCCTTTATTTATATTTTAAAGAGAAAAAAAGTAACAAAACAACAACAACCAAGACAAAAAAAAAAAAGCAACACAAAAGCAATACAGAATTTCAAAACAAAATGATAGGAAATTAACAATGGTTGTCATATTGCATATTGTTATCTTCAGCTAAGTTGCTCAGACTACCAGATGTAAGAATGCAAGATTGAGCAAACAATTAAAGAGAATGAAAAATAATAAAAAAAATTAGAAATGATACAGAGCTTCCAAAAATGCAAAAGAAAAGGAAAAAGAGAAGAAAGAAAGAGGAAAAATTGTTGAACAAACAAGCACTCTGCTGTTCTGCCTTTTTAGAAGACCTTTGAATAATTTGGGAAAATTTTTTTTTTTTTTCAAGACAAGATGAGGGGACCAAGTAAATGAACAAAAGTGGGAAACTTCCTAAATTCCAGAAAAGGATGACAATGCTCATAAAGACAAAGTGATAAAAGCAAGCAGAGAAGGTCAAGGTCTCCTCCAAGCACAGACTCAGCAGCACCTACATCCAACAGCGACACCGTCCATGCCAGCGGGGTGCCTCCCAGCCTGGGTGTGAGATCACTTGTCTTCTGTCCCATTGATCCAGACCTCTCCAAGCTAGTTAAACGTCACTATTGCCAGTGATGTGTGAAGATGCACAGAGGCTTGGCTTGCTCACCAATCCTGGTCTCGTGGTTGAGCCATCTCTGCCCTCAGGTGTGTCACTCTAGTCACAGAGATGAGCCGGCTCAGTATGAGGCACCCAGCAGCTCCAGATTTCCTGCACACAGAACCACAAGTGTCAAGGGAGCCTTTGCCATGGCCTGGAGATTTGGACCATGTATCTACAGACACTTCTCTAAGCTAGGCTTTGTGATTTTGAGGATAATTGCATTTTTCTGTTGTTAAGAAGCAATGGAAAAGCTCAGGTTCTGGCCCTCTGGCCTAGCTCTTGGTCCTTGTCACTTCAGTGGGTTTTTCTCCAACTTCTGTGTGCCCGGGAAGCTTATTTAAAATGCAGAACCTAAGCCATGCATGATGGTGCTCATCTGTAACCCCAGCACTCTGAGAGGCTGAGGCAGGAGAATCTCGAGCTCAAGCCAAGCCTGGACAACTTAGCAAGATCTTGTCTCAAAATAAAAAAATTAAAGATTGTGATGTAGCTTAGTGCTAAGACCCTGGGTTCAATCCCCAGTACCACTAAAAGCAAAAAAATCAAGAGTCCAGGGTTATTATACAGGCTCTAGGTGGGACCCAGGAAATTTCATTAAACCTGCATCTCCCCAGGCCCCAGGGTATCTGATGCCTGTAGCACTGCAAGGCTTCTGAGAAACACAGCCTTAATCATGTCATAAACCTGCTCCTCGGGGTTGCCCTCTGTGGCTGTGCAGAGATAATTTCAGAGTCAATTTTGAGACTCCCAGGGGAAGAGATCGAGGCAACCCAAGCAGCTTCAGACTGTCTGATTCCCGGCTTCTGTGCATGTGCCCCATTGCTGACCCTGCTAACTGGTGGCTCCAGTCCCGTGCTCATTTTCACCCCAGACCTCAACCCCACAGAAACACCATGCTTACTGAAGTGGCTTGCAGAATCCCCACATCCGCTCCCTGCCAGCCTCGGGCTGCCACTTGCGCACACCCTGCAGCTTTTTGTCAAGATTTCTTATTCTCTTCTCTGTCCCCAAATGTCAAGGTAACAAAATCAGGTTCCCTCTGGTTTTCCTTACATAACGCTAAGCTTCTCTATTGGACACTGCCACAGGCGTTTAAGCATTTAAAATTCCTTTTTTCAAAAGCCCTTCCTCCTACCCTCCAAATAATTACCAACCTTCCCAATTTATTTGACTTTTAGAGTTTTTTTTTTTAATGCTCTCCCCGTTGCATGGCTCTAAAATGTTCAGAAGGCGTGATTATTGGTCCCCTGAGGTTGTACAATAAAGAGCTCTTTCGCCCGCAGGGCGAGTCCCGAGTAAGTGGGACCAGCTGCCGCCTCTATAGACATCCCCATCACGAGGCCCTTGAGAGTCACGCAGAGAAGCCAGGGACAAGCACGTGGCCTGGAGATGCACCTAGCAGGTGATACAGCTCCTCCAGAGACACTGAGGCCAGAGCGTGCAGGGCAGCCTGGAGATGCTGTCAGCATCCTTGGTACCAGGGTCCAGCACAGACGCAGAGGGGACATGAGTAGGCTGGAAAATACAGCCCCAGGCGTGACACACTCGTGTGCATTCCACAGCCCACGTGGCTGAATGCTGCTCCTGTAGAGTCATGGGCTCAACTCACTGGAGTATGGAGGTTTCACCTAAAGTTTACTGTACGCTATTTTCTAGTTGATTTGTATTTTTTCAGGAGAAAAAGAAGAAATTAAGATGGATCATTGTCTAAAGCAATTAGAATTTCAAAACATAAAGTACGGGCCTCTTGGTACCCTCCCACAGCCCACCCAAGCATCCGGCCAGGAAGTGTCACCCACACTAGGCCCGGGGTGTTCTGGGTTCCCTGCAGTGCTTGCCTGTGCACGTCCTCGCAGCAGGCCCACAGACAGATGTCCAAGGGTCACCGCGGCTGCCCACACCTTCTCTCCTGCCCCATGGGTATTTGAGCCTCTCTGTCCTGACCTTTCTCCAAATCCCAGCAGCCCTGTCACTTGCTTGTATTGAAATGTTACTGTAATTTACATAATCATGTAATTTGCATAAATGCAAATGATTTGTTACATCACCAGTCTAACAGCTGTCTCAAAGAAATACTTTGTTTTTACCCTTTGCTGTGAGTACCAAGGGGAAAGAAGTCCCCAGGGAACAGAGCCCTGTGGAACAGGCTCCCTGGCACTTGGGCCTCTGCAGATGATGGGCCAGGGAGCCCTTGACCCAGCTGAGTGGCCCCAGCTATGCTTCCTTTTCTTCCTGTCCTGGCTCCTTGTAGCACCTCCCAGGTCAGGGGATCCCATGGAGAGGAAACAATTACACTCAGGGGATGCATCTGCCAGAGAGCCAGTGCTTTTCCAGTCATCAGCTTCAAGTTACTGTAGCAAAACACCTGAGGCAGTTAGGAAGGAAAAGGTTTGTTTAGTTCATAGTTCTGGAGCTCCAGTCCAAGGTCAAGTGGCTGCACAATGGCAGGAGTGGGTGGTGGCACAGACTGCTTGATTTATGAGCCAAGAAGCATGAGAGAGAAGGGGGCAGGGCCCCAGTGACCTCAGGACTTCCTGCTAGGCTGCCCCTCTCAAGGATCCCAACAGCCTTCCAGCGGTGCTGCTGTGGGGACCAGGCTTTTTAGCCCGTGGATCTTTGGGGACGCTCATCTGCACCATAGCAGCTTCTGACAGATTTCTGCAGCGATGGAAACGTCCAACTTTGTACTGGCCACACCCGGCTGCCAAGCCCACAAAAAGCAGCTCGTGAGAACGAGGAACAGCATCTTCCATTTCAGGACATTTATGTAGACAAAGGTGGGTGTCAAATTGGACACACGGGTCTAGGGAACAGATCCTCCCATAGAAAATACACCTACATTCTCCCAGACTTTCATAACTCAACAAGCAGAGACTCAGTACTCAGCGGGACTGAGGGCCACATCGGGTCTCCTGGTAAGGATTTCTGGATAGAAGAGGCTGGTGAGGATGAGTTCCACCTTACACATGGTGAGACCAAGGCCCAGAGGGTGAAGGACTTTCCCGGGGAGCTGCAGGGCTCAGGTTTACCAGAGCAGGGCCCTCCGATGGCAGAGCTCCAGGGCCCCAGTACGGATCCTACTCTTTCCTTCCCAAAACCTCTGCCTCCAGCAGGCCTTAAAATCACCCTTCATCCCACCAGAGTCCCTGGTGAGAGGCCAGTCTGCTCCCCCAGTTTGTAGCCATGTTTTAGACAGAAGAGAAGAACCTTTCCTGCCCTCTTAGAAGTCTTGCAAGCTGACAGCTGATCATAAATCCTCCTGAAGTCTTTTTCTCTCAGCCTTTCTGTGTGTCAGGGGAGCTCAATGGTCCTATCATCGATCCCCTTCACCTCCCAGCTGTCTCCAAGGCTGCCCCTCCGCCCATCTCCCTGCTCTTGGACCATTTCTTCACCCAGAATTAACTGCTTCTGTCTCCGGTTGATACCTTGAGCCTCTCCCACTCACTGGCCGTTATGTTTGAGCACTTCCCTGGCTCCTGGGAATAACAGTGACAGCTCAGAGACACTCCCAGGGGATGCTTGTGACAGAAGTTGAAGGTCCTGGAACAAACTGACTGTGGTCACGAAAAGGCCACGTGCCGTGGATAGGAGGTGAGGAACACCGGGGGGCTGGACCGTTCTTGCTTGTGTGCCTTGAACAGGGACCTGGGGCTGCTGTCCAAAGATTGCACATCACAAGAAGGGACCAATCGGCTTTAACCCAGAAAATGGCTGGGGATCTCATTTGTGCATGTGCTTTTGCACTGCCCAGTACAACCCTCACCTTCTGTATCCTAAAGCCATCTTCTTTTCCTCGACTTCCAGCACTACAAGTTAGCACTTGTCAAACTCTGCCTGTTGGTTGACTTTATTCCCTGCCTCCCTGCAACCACTGCCACCTCCCATGGGTCTGCTAGATGCCCTCAAGTAGGGATTCCCATCTCATCTTCACAGAGAAGCCGTCGCGGTGCAGGTAGCAGACTGTGCCTGTGTATCCTTCCCGTTCCTCTCCTCCAAGAAATGAGCTGGCCCAGCCAGGCCATCTGGACCTCCTGTTCTCTGAGGTGAAGAAGTGAGGACTCATTTAGCTCAGCGGCACAGTGCCTGCCTGGCAAGCACAAGGTCATGAGTTCGATTCCTGGTACTGGAAAAAAAAAAAGTGAGGACTCCCCAGAGCAGGACCTATGGGATGCTATTTCCATTTTACAGGAAGGAAAGGAAGATGTTCAAAGTTTCACACTCTTGAAAGAAAATAATGGTGTTGATTTTCTCCTGTTATTTTCACTACTTAAAATTCTTTCCGAACCAGTGATTTGAATACAGGCCCTGAAAACTTAGCTTTAGCAATGCAGACATCCCTGGTTTGTGGTTCTGCCTGACAGAAAGCAAGCCCAGGACTGTATTGGACAATGAAGCAGCCTGTCCACTGCCCCAGCCACTCACTGTGTCCTCTCACGTCCATCTGGAGCACACCCTGCCCTGCTGGTTCCTGGGGACCCTGACATCCAGGGCCCCACCTGTCTGCTGTCAGCCTGTCTGCTAGGAAGATTCTAGAGCAGGCAGCAGGATTGACAAGCTGGTTTCCATGGTACCCAGCCAATTCTTTGAAGCCTGGAGGAAATGAGTGCTTTTTTCAGCTTCGTTCCTGTCTGTTCATGGTTAGCCCAACTGCAGGACACAGGGAGACCTTAGGGTGAAGCTGAGAATGGCATGACTGCCCGGCCAGCCTCTGTAAACCAAGGGCCAGCTCCAGTCAGCACATCCCACATGGTGTCCCAGCTGTCCCTGGGCCTGGGCCTGGGCCTGGCCCTTATTCAGCCCCCAGAGCACAGAGAGAAGAGAGCTTCCAAAGGCCTGCTCTTTGATGTCACCCTGGGAAGGGCTGGGTCAGTGACAAAGGCCACATTGCAGGTTGCTCAGCTACAACTGGCATGGATGGTGGCTTGTCCCCACAAAGGAACACCAAGCCGGAAATGGTCCTAGAAAGCCCCCTTGCCCTGGGCAGCAGGAGGTTGGCTGAAAGCTTTTCGGTCAGCCTTGAGGTGTTCGCCCTCCTTCCAGGAGATTTACCAGAGCTTTGGAAACTGGAAATAGACTGGGACCTGACTTCATTCCAACTTCACTCGGGGATGGTGGGCCCTGACGTGAGCTCCACCTAGTGGAGTCTGGGAGGAACTGAGGTGCAGACTTCATTTAGACAAGCGTGCTCATGGTTTCAGGTTTTCCTCTAAACTAGGAATCCTGTGACAGTGCCTGGCGTTGTTTTGTTTCCTGTTACAGCTAGAGTACAAAAGCTGAGGGGTACGCAATACTTACCCACCCGGACAATTACATAAAATACGTGAGGAATGACAAACCCATCACCCCCAGCCAGCGCCAACCTCAATCAAAAGCGGGTCCTGTCCTTGTCAGAGTGACCGTAATCCCTCATCATGTGGTCTAGCAGGGTCCCTGTGAAGGAACCCTCTGCAATCTGCACCTGCATCCTCAGTTAAAGTTCTTTAGTTATTTTTATTTTTTCATCCTATTTTTTGTGATTGAATCCAGAGCCTCACCCGCGCCGCTGAGATGCACTCCTTCCCGGTTCCTCTCCTTCTTGGTCTCAGCCACCCCACCTCCTCCAAATAGCACCGCACAACACGTGCTCAGGGGCAGCTGCAGACACACTGCTCACCCTTTCTCACAAGACCCGAGCTTATCTCCACGTCGATTTGCTCACAGGCTGGATTTTGCGTCCTTTTCACCCAATTTGTTTTCTGAGTCCCCTTGTTTCTCTGCACGGAGCTCTCAAAGTAGAGAGATGAACCCCCACTCACACCATGTGAGTAGACTTGGCCACTGGCAGCTGAGTTCCCACCCAGTGCCCTCCCCCGGGGCTGTGTCCCCTGACTGCTGGGGTGACCTCACACCACACGTGGAGACCACGAGGGAGACTGCGCCTGTCATCAGGACATTTCCGGGTTCCTGTCCATCGTGAGGATGGGCAGTGCCACCCGCCCTTCCCTCTCCCTGCTGGCCTCCCCGAACCTCAGCGCACACCCAGCACTGCCACCCCCATCCTCTGGACCTCAGTGCATGCTGCCCTACCCCTCACGGGGTGTCTTGTCCAGTCCCATCCAATTTTGCCCTCTCTCGCTCTCTCTGATTTATTGGGCTCCCTGTAAATCTTATTCTCAGTGTTGAGTCCCTTGTGCAACAAAACCCATTCTCATTTTTATTTTAATCTGATCATTACAATAATCCATAAGTAAAATCAGGGCTAGTCCCCAAAAGTACAGAAAAGGTGCCTTCCTCCCAGAGTGAGTGACCTCCCTAAGACTCCTTTGTAGCTTCTTGCCCCTGTCTGTGGGAACAATCGCACAGAGCAAAGGCATCCTGAAAGCTGCATTCATATCCTATGGCATTGCCTGTCTTCCCAGGCAGAGGAAAATTAAATTGGCCTGTCTAATCAACTCTCTCCCTGTATCTTGTATTCTCTTAAGTGGCTATGAATTGATTGTTCCAGTTCATCGCTAAGACTAATATTGAATTAACTGATTTACAGAAAACATTTTCCATTTTAAATAATTTGGCCTGTTCTATTATTTCTTGACAACAATTATTTTTAAAGCTGGTGATAGAAGAGAACAGTAGTGAATGCCTTTGGAGAAATGGACTCCACACCTTTCGGCCTAGAGTATTGATTTCTTTAATTATCTTCCCACTCCCGTTTGACATTTTCATCCAAATGTCAACTTGTTGAATCTAATGACAGGGAGGGGAGGTGTGGAAATGATGAGGCCAATGTCTGTTTTCAATGGCTTGTTAGGGGGAGTGAGGTATAAATAATCCTGGCTGCTCCTTTCTCCTCCTCCTCTTTGGACCTCTCTGATAATTGGGGAGTCCCTCACCCGTGGCTGTGAGCTGCCTTTGAGCTGCTGTCTGCAGTTGTGTGGTGATCTGCAGCTGGTGGTGACGGTGATCCCAGGGACTGAAGCAATGTCCACGCTGTCAGCAACACATCTCCACATCATAGTGACTCATTATACTAACTGTCCCAGGATGGTCCTAGGCCAGACTCCTGGTCCCTGCCTGGGAAGGGACAACCACTTAGAGATGGCCACACTGAGAGAGGGCACGCACATTTCATTCGTGTAGCAAGAGCACTGAGCCACATCTTGGGCTTCCAGTTGAAGAAAACCATTTGGTCTCCACAGGTCATTTGGGTGGATAAGGGTGTCACAAAAACAGCGCAAAGTTAAGAGCTGGAGCTGAGTTCTAGAACCGGTTCTACAACAAACTTGTCTCCTATAACTTGGCCTCTTATATAAACCAAAGGATTGAAGTTGGGAAATGCTCTTCCAAGATAAAAGGAGTAGAGCTTAAATCAATTGAATCTAATGTATTTTCCATGGGTCCTAACTGTTTGGCATTTATGTCTCTCACTGCTTCTGACTCTCCCTAAACCCTAATCCTCACCCTCACCCTACCCATAGCCCTAACCCAAGAGCAGGCCAGTGGCCCAGGGCATGGGCAGCCAACAGTGTTCAGCCAGGATCCACAGGCATTGTTGATTCTGAATTTAATTTTCAGGGTCACCCTCTATATGTGATGGCAAGGGGTGCTGATCCTCCTCCTGGCTGGATGTAAATTATCTTCAAGAAGGAAAAAGAAGTCAATTGAAAGGAAAGTATTAGGAAACACTCATTTTCAAGTGCTTATGTAAAAACTGACAGTGCTGATCATTGCACTGATGTGTAGCAGCCTCATGGGTGGCACATAAGGAATCAGCCTTTGGACATGGCCACCGGCCTCCTCCCTCCTCTGCCAGACCTCAGTGCTGTCATACTTTACAAAGCAGGCAAGTCGCCCTTCCTAGAGAAGGGTCACTTCCCCACTCCGCCCTGGTCCCCACCCCACTCTGCCAACACCATCTTCTCCCAACCAACACCGGCTGAAGACTAACCCAGTACGAGCGTGTATTCATTAGGATTCTCTAGAGGAATAGAACCAATGGGAAAGAGTTGAATAATTACACAAGAAAATGTGTTAGGGTCAGAGTGGGAGAATGTGCTCTGGAGAGCTAGATAATCCAGTAGCTGCTCAGCCCAAGACGCTGAAAGCCATGGAACAAGAGGGACCCAGGGTGCAGCAGCAGTCGGAGGCCTGAACCCCAGAAGTGCCCTGGAGGGTGAGCTTTGGAGACCTAGAGACTCATCTCCAAAGGTGACAGTGACAAAGGACACACCAACCAGCTCAAGAAGACTGGAGCTCTTCAGAACAGGACATTTGCTTCTTCTTTCCTTTTTTATTCCATCCAGGCTGTTAGTGGTGCCACCATAAATGTGGGGGTCTCCCCACTCAGCCTGCTGGCCTCCGTGTCAATCATCCACGTTACCCACAACGGTGCCACTAATCTGCCAGGCAGTTCTTCCTCCAGTCTGGCTGGAACCTCACAGTCAATGGTCACTGAGGGAGTGGGCCCACAGGTGCTCCCAGCCCAGCCCTGATGCCCACTGTGCCAGGGCCAGTGGTGGGCAGCGCACAATCAAAGCAGTGTGTGTGTGTGTGCGCGCACATGTGTGTGTATGTGTGTGTGAGATATCTAATCCTCCATTTTTTTTTACAGTTCATATATGATGAAAAAGTCTCTTGGTAAGTATCTCTTTCTCTCTTCTAACAGTCCCTTGTAAGGTCACAGAGCCAAATGCATTAAAGGCCAGAGTTAGGATTTAGAAAAGAAAAGGAAGTGTCCTGACATCTTGGAAAACTGGAATTTAAGATCTGGGCATGTCAGTGACCTTTAACTCATGTGCAATGTCTGCCTGACATTGCACAAAGAAAAAAATCACACAGCTTTGAAAACCAGTGATTTTTATAGAAGAAAATTCCCAAATTAAACATATAGGAGGCTATTTGCATTTTGACCAACTGTCCAGATTCCCTCTCTTGAGTTCTGAACAAGTCAAATGTGTTTGAAGTGGAAATAGAAATTGAGTGTGCTGTGCATTCTTGTTACTTCTTTTGAGTATTTGATCTGCAGAAGTGGAATGGTGTGAAATACCTTCTTAGGGGCAGGAGTGACTCTAAACTTGCATGGTATTACTGAAAGCTAGGAATGAGCTATAGCAAGCGGAGTTCATCTGCCTGCATTTTCAGGCTAAGCCTTTGTTCTACCCTTTGTGGGAGTGGGCATCTTTACGCTGAAGGACACCTCTGAGGTGGCAGATGACCTCAGGTCACTTTTGGAAAGGAGAATTTTCCAGAATCTGAGGATGGCAGGTGACAAATGTCATGTGCTAGCTATAAGACATGGTTTTTATCTACCCCTCTTCCATCCAAGAGGAGAGTGTCCTTTAAGATACCTGATCTCTTGCTGGGCATGGTGATGCATACCTGTAATCCCAGCACTTGGGAGGCTGAGGCAGGAGGATCGCCATGAGTTTGAGGCCAGCCTGGGCTACATAGTGAACTCAAGGCCAGCCTGAACTACACAGTGAGACCCTGCCACAAAAAAAGACACTCAATGTCCACAGTGACTCATAAGAAATGCAGAGGTCTTTTTGGAGTAATAGCGATCCCCAAGAGGGACCAAGGTGCCCAGAAGTGTCCTGGGCCGGAGGTGAACAGGAGCTTCCTGATGTCAGCAGGATGAGGTCACCCAGTGCAGTCCAGGCCTCTTCCAGCTTTGGGGCTAGATTGCTGCAGCAGCAACTCTGTACAAAATGGTGACACAATGGCAAAACTGCTGCTCTGCCTTAGCAATCAGTCAGTGTTGTGAGGTGGCCTTGGCATCCCCAAACCTGCTTGCTGTGCTGCCCTGAGGACAGCGCAAGCCACGGCACAGTGGGGCACAGAACTGTTCTGCAGAAAAACACTGAGAAAGGCTGTCCCGGGGCAAGAGGAGCTGCCAGACATGGGGGAGATTTTCTTCCACCTTCTCAGTGGCATCCCACATGAAAGGCATGGTGGGAAGAGATGACAGCAGGCCTCATGGGAAGCCCATGTCAATCATCACCATAAAAATATCCTTTAGAGTGTTTCAAATGGTATGGTGCAAGAAACAGGGCATCTATTTCCTATTCATTTCACAGGATTTTGCTGTGATGCTAGCTGGGTGAGCCCATGCTGGGGTAGGATCCCAGGCCCACAGCAGAGGGGTCTGGATTCTGCAAGGAGATAGGTCACCTTTGCCCCTGGCCCGAGCACAAAGCTCCCACACCTGTAGTTATGTATGCAGACCCTGAGGGCCATAATAAATAAGTTGAATAGGGTGTGCTTTGGTCTATCCTACAGGGTGTTGGAATCATTAGTCATTCAAAGCTACAGCTCAATTCTAGGGAAGAGGGGAGGTTACAGCCCCAGAATAACATCATTCCTGAAGCACTGGCCTGGCCTGTTGCATAATTATTGTTATTACTTACATGGGCTGGTGAGGAGCATTTTTCACATGAGTGAGGCTGAGAAATTAAAACTGCACCACTGGCCCTTGACCGCATTGGGACACCCAGGGATTTCAGCTCCTCATTGAAGAAATGAAAATAAATGGAACTTGAAGATACCGTTCACCACTCACTTCTCCTGCCTCCTTACTTAGCTAGCCCCAAGCAGTGATTTTATTGGAAAGGTGTGCATAGGGGCTGATTTCTGTCTTTAAAATCAGAGCTTTCAATCTGTGCAATTAAAGCACAGGAACATTTCGATAATACTTCAAACAGCAAATTCTAGTGCTTGTTAGAGACTATTCCAGTGTGTCCTAGAAATTTCAGGGCAGGTAATCAATTCACTCCAAATCTTCAAAGGAAAACTTCATTTCAGCTGTGTTTATTTTGAAACAAGCGTGCTCTTCAGGAGAAAATGCGCTTTGCCAAATACAAACACTCTGTCCCTTGGTACCTGGGTGGGGGCTGGTTCTGGGACCTCCTGCAGATATCAAAATCTGTGAGTGCTCAAGTCTTTTATATAAAATGTCCTATTTTTCATATAACCTAGGCACAATTCTCCCATAAGCTATAAATAATCTCTAGAAGACTTGTAACACCTAATACAATATAAATCCTATGAAAATAGTTGGAATGCTCCAGTCTTTAGGGGATAGTGACAAGAAAATTTCTGTACCTATTCAGTACAAATGCAATTTTTTTCAAACGTTTTCAATCCACAGTTGGTTGATTCCTCGACTCCTTGCATGTAGACCCACAAAGAAGACAGGGTGAACACCAAGACAAGGTATCCCTGTCATAGGTAGTTTAGTCTTTTTTACCATTTCTAAAGCATTCTTCAAGAGAGCATGTTCAACCCAGATGCAGTAGCCAGCAGTCAGGCAGGTATGCTTTTAATGCCAGGTCCCAGAGAACCCAGCTACAGTGGATTAAAGGAATAGTGGTTTATTTTTCTCACACATCAAGTGTCCTAGATGTACATAACACAACAGTTCTGCATTTCTCTTGGTCTCTGCCCTAATGTTCTTAACATAGCTGCTGTGGTTCCAGCCATTAAGATTGTGTTGAAGACAGTAAGGACAGGGAAGAGGCACCCCTCCGCTTTCCATCTTTCAGGTTTGCCTTGAGCAATAGATGACCAGGAAAGTTTGAGCCACTACTATAGGGCAATCATTGTTCATCCTCTGAGACTCACTCTTCCTGAGGTCAGGAGGTTCCTGTCTGCTGCACTGTACAGTGGGATTCTATTCACAGGCAAGAAGCAAAGGCATTTCTGTGAGGCGCTGATCCCCAAAGATACTTAAAACAGAAAGCCTGGGGCCCAGTCTCCCCAGAGCCAGGCAGGTGACAGAGTTGAACCAGGCCCTGAGCTGGGGGCCCTGTAGGTGTGAGAGGCAGGGGGCTGACAGGGGACCATGGGGTCTGAGCTGTTCCTGGGGAGGGGGCCAGGGAAGGCACCCCAAAGAGCACTGGTGACCGAACATTCAACCAGGCCACAGGAAACCCAGGTAGCGTGGCACAAAGAGCTGGGTACAGTCAATATGAGGAGGCTATGGGGAAACTGAGTCTGCATGCCCAAAGGGAGGGGAACCCCATCCCCAGGCACCCCCCAAGAATGGCCAAGGAGAGCATTGCACCAGCCGTGCTTGCTTTGAGCAAAAGTCCCAAAAGCATGGAGATAGAGTATAGATACACCTGCTTAGAAAGTGCTGGGCGAAATTCAACAGGATGGTAATACTTCATCGCCATTGATTCCGTCTCCAGTGAACGCTCACTGAGTTGATTAAAGAGCATCATTCTTCAGAACGAATGTCCTGAACAAAACCTCACTTCCCACATAAAGTTTAAGCTACATACACATTTCTTTTAGGGGCTCGATGTTGTTAGGCTAGAGACATTCGCTAAGTGAAATGGGGTACATGCCACCCTGGGAGAAGCTCTGCTGTGAGAGAAGCCAAGGACTGTGGCACAACCTGAGGGGTCTGGATGCCACACTTGCTTCTCCCAAGCCCTGAGCCCTGGCCCTGATCACTACAGCCGTGTCTTCAGGGTCAGGGTGGCCCACTGCAGGGACATACTTAAAATTCCACGCCCGACCCTGCCAAGAGTAACCATCTGGCTCTTCTCCAGCTCTTCTCTTTTATAAATACCACAGCAACCAAACCCCTGTCTGTATGTGTCCTCGATGTGTCAAACTCAGCATTCCTCTAGACCCAGACTCTGAAGCCAGCCAGGGAAGCAGAGATGCCCCAGCAGTTCTTCCTGGGAGCGCACTCTGGGCACCCTCTCTCCAAGCCACAGATAAGCCCTCAAGTGGCTAATTCAGTTCTGCAGCTGCAAGGAAGCCTAGAACTGTTCCCAGGGTTTTCGCTGGAAGTTTCTATGAAGTGAAAGAAGTGTTCAGGGTATAAGAAGCTGAAGGCACGCACCAATGGATTTCATTGTTTTTCTTCCTTTCTCTTAACTATTTCTCTCTCACTCCTGCCATCCTGCTGCTGCCTCCCCCAACTCCTCTGTCTCTGTCTGTTTGTCTCTGATTCTCTCAGTCTGTATATCTCTCTCCCTCCCTCATATCTCTTGCTCCCGTCCCTCTTCTATATCGTCTCCCCCAGTCTCTGTTCCCCTTTTACACCTGCATAATCTAGGTGAAGGATTAGGCCATGCATGGATTTCTACCCACAGGCCTGTGTGCAGCTTACCAAAGGCTCTTTAGGTGAGCAAATGCTGGAGAGGAAGGAGCGCTTCCTAGTTCTATGGGAAGGAGAGAGACAGATGCCTTGAGAGCTGTCTATGGCACAGAAACATCCGAGACAGGGAGATATTGGTGCTCAGCATGTCGTCTCTTGGTACCTGGCCACCCTGCTGTCCCAGCTGCTCAACCTGTGTGTCTTCACAGTGGCCAGGTGGCTCATACGACCACCACCCCCAGTCACCTTTGTTAACTGTTCCTGGTTTTTGCAGGTGGGAGTCTTTAGTCCTCGTGCTGATGTATCTCATCTACATTGTCATCATGAAGTAAGTACAGGACCTCCTTAACTTCCTGCCCCACACTGTCTCCAACACCCAGAACCTTATAAGGACGTGGAAGGAGGAGTGCAGGGAGGTGGGTGGGTGTCTGGCATCTCAGTGCCCACCACCCCAGGCATGTTGGGCTCCAGTTGGAATCATTGTGACTTTGATTGATCACCACAGCAATGACACTTCCAACCTGTGTGTGGTGCAAGAATCACAGCTTCCAAGCGTCCCTGGGAAGCTCCCTAGAACCCTTGCTCCCTTGTCTGGATGAGCAGCCTTGCTTTGGCTTCACTCTTTCCTGGGAAGAGGTGAGGCCAATGGGTTCCATTTCAATGCAGGGTAAAGGGAAGTGGAACCAGAGCTGGTTTAAGGCTAAAACTTGGAGTGCGTAGTCAGACATCAGCCAGGGCTGCCTTGCATCCTTGACCATGGTCCACAGACATGGCTGAGGGCTCAGTTTCTCACTGTGTGAGGCTCTCTTTATGTCTGCTTGAGCAGCTTCCTACAGAGCCATGGATTCCAGAGGGAGAAAGCAAGAAGGACCCAGAGACACTATCTGTATGACCTTGTCTCAAGTCACACACCATAATGTTGGCCATATTCACTGAGTACAGGCCCCATCTAAGGGCTCCATGTCATCTACAGAAGGTGCATTAGTCACTCTTCCATCTTTAGGACCAAATACCTAACACTCACATCCTAAAGGAGGTTTAATTTGGCTCATGGTTTCAGAAGATTCAGTCCATGGTCAGCTGGCTCCAAGGCAGAAACACCTTGGTGGAAGCTGCTCACCCCATGGCAACCAGGAAGCAGAGAAAAGGGAAGATCCAGGGACAAAAATACACCCTTCCAGGTCACACTGGCAGGGACCCATCTCCAAGCAGGCCCCACCTAATAGCACATTCAGCCAGGAACTCACCAGGGAAATCCACAAGCCTCGCTTCTGAATACATGAAACTTCTGGGGGACATTTTAGATCTAAACCATAACAGAGGGTAGAAAATATCCAAAGATTTGTGGATATAGTTTTAAGTCACCACATTATATGTTTTCCTTCCCAGAGTTGGGACCACTTACTATTTACATCAGGAATATTGCTGATCTTTCTGATATTCTAAATCAAATGGAAGCAGGTTTTGGACCTCTTGGGATGTGCAGGTGTCACTGAGATGGGGAGCTTATAAATAATGTAGAGCTGGAGCCACAGCCCCCACAGGAGCTGTTTCTCTGACCCTGAGTCAGCCCTGTGTTCCCAAGCGTATGCAACCACTAGAGTGAGCACCTTTCTAGCGGTAAGAAAGCAGGGAATTTTCTGAATAGCCAGTGTGAACATAACAGGCATATGTCTAGAGTTGACATGCTAAGTTTTCCTCACTGGTAGGACTAACCAAAGTGAGTTCTGATCACCAGTGATGGAGACCTATTAGAAGCCAGGGTAGACAGTGGAAAAATATCACCTGTGAGCTGGCTTGACTGGCTCTAGGGTGAGTTCTGACCAATCTCTCCCCATCGACAAAAATATGACACCCAGCATTTGCCAGAACTGTCCAATGGCTGAAAATATGGAACCCAGCATTTGCCAGAACTGGCCACTGGCCAATGTATACCCAACATCAAGGTGTTCTTAGTAGATATCACACTTCTAGAATCAGACATAATATATTCTGTTGTGGAGTTACCACGAGCGAATGATGAAGAAACGCAAAGTCACACACCATGAAATTATCACCTTTCATTTAAAGTATCAATCACTGAGCTTTCAGGAAAACCAGGGTTGGCCAAAACCCTTTCCAAAGTTTCTAGACTCCATAGGAAATAGCTTTAAAGATGGGAGCAAGCATCTTACTCCTCTTCTTTGCCCCCCAATAGCAAAACTATAAAGAGAATGCCACCATGGGAAGATCTCAAATAATATGCACAGCTTCCTTCAGTATTTTTCATTTAATGATTTTACTTCAGTTTTTTAATTTTTTGAGGCTCTAAATTGGCATTCTCAAAGATCCAAGAGTCCTTTTTACCCCTTTGAGGAGGTGGATCTGCCAGTGACCCTGGAAGAATTGCCCTATTGGTTGCTGATCTGTGCACTGCGCTGACCTTGTGTTTTGATTGTGAATTTTGATTCGAGCACATCCCATCTGGGGTCCTCACAGATGAGGGGTCTGTACACACAGATTGGCCCTAAAGACAAGAAAAGTTGAGGGGTTTTGCCAGCCTGCCACTTCTGGACCCCACATCTCCTAACCACGTCTTTGTCCAGCCCATGGGTGGCTGGCTGGGCAGGTGGGCACTGGGATGACAGTGAGCACGTCCTCTCCTCTTCCTCCAGACCCCCACATGTGGAAGCTAGAGAGGTGCGTTTCTGCTGAGGCCTCCGCTCTACCATCCTACCAGCTGCTCAAACCAGCAGGATCCAAATAAAACCGCAAACGCCAGCGACTGCACTTGCTGAATTTTCTGCATAAATCTGGGCCCTAAGTTCTAAATTGAAATCTCTGCTCTTTAGCTGTCCCCCTCTGCAATCAGAGGCTTTAATCATTGGGTTTTATAAAATCTGATTTATAAAATTGCATGCTTCACAATAAAGTAGCTTCAGGGTGCAAGCACAAAATTTAAAACATTCAATTAAAAATATAAAACAGCAACAGCAGTAAAAAGAAAGAAAGAAAGAAAGAAAGAAATAGCATATATTAGAATCATCAGCTGCCTCCTGGGTAGAAAGCTTTAAAGTCACTTTACACATTCTGGCTGCAGATCCAAAGACAATTTTGAAATGGTCAGTTAGATCAAGCCCTTAAGGAAGCGTGTGACCTGTACGGCTTTGGCAAAGATTGAGCTTTGCACTCTTGGGTCACCTTTAGGGGCCTTGCTCCCCTGATGAGGCAGTGTGGTCCAGTGGGGAAGGTCAGGTGCTTCAGAGACCCCACCCTGCCTCTTACCAGCCAGGGTACCTTGGCCAAGTTATCCAGCCCTTTCACTCTCGGCTCCTCTTCTGCAAAGCAAAATTAATGATAGGACTTTCTTTATAGAGATGGAATGTGACAGCTTGGTTAGGTTAGTGACCCCATATCTGGTTCAACAGTGCCCTCATTGTATGGTATGATGTTTCTGTGGGCCAAACTTCAATAAGTAAACCACACGCAGTTGTACTTTGAAAGCAATGCCATGTGCAAGTTGGTATTTCTTGGTTAAATATATTCAGTTATAATTATGAGTGCATTTTAATTGTATAAAATAATGAGTTTCATAATGAACTCTTCACATATGCATATAAAATGCTTTGATCATATCTTCCCTCCTATTACTCCCCCACCAGCAAGTCAGTACTGTTGGGGGGGAAATGGTATCTTAGTCTTGATGGCAGAAGCACTATTTCTATCCCTATAGGTGGGCAAGGCATTCCTGCTGAGCCAAGGAACTGGGGAGACTTTGTCATTAAGGAGAATGGTGAATAGACGCAGAAGTCACCAACCTAGTGTGATAAACCTCAGGTGCACATGATGAGCCCCAGGACCCTCAGCCCATAGCTGCTCCACCCACACCCTGTCCATCCCCCCAATGTAATCTGGAAGCCCAGACATCGTATTAGTTTCTCCATAAAAATCTCAGCATGTGTTTCAAAAAAAAACTCATTTTTAACACAGCCACAATTATTATTATACCTAAAAGTAATAATTCCTTAATATCATAAAACTTTCAGCCAATGTTCAAATTTCTATTGGTCTCATAAATGTCATACTTATTTGCAGTTTTCTTTTGGTCTCATTAATGTCATAAATATTTTAAAAATCAAAATCCAAATTCTACTCGTTATTATTGGTTGCACTATGTTTTGATCTCTTTTCATGTGTAAATTCCCCTGTGTGTGTGTGTGTGTGTGTGTGTGTGTGTGTGTGTGTGCCTGGTTTTCCCTGCAATTTATTCTTTGATAGAATTTTCTGTCTGCCCTGCAGACTTCACGTGATTTAGAATTGTTGACTGCACCCCAGGGTGTGTGGTGCACCTTGTTCCTTTGAGCCCAGTGTTTCCTTCCATGAAAGTCAGACTGTGCCCAAGGGGGGTGAGACCTGCCCTCATGGCACACTGACTTTGCCCTGCTCTCTGTGATGTAGGTACTATTGATGCCTGATGTCCATGTCCATTGTTTCATGAAGGCTATGAAGTAGTGATGTCCTAAATCTGTGCCCAGATTTCAAGAATTGTAATGGTCTTCCAGGCTCAGACCACTCACCTTTGCCATGGCTGGCATCCTTTTTAACTACTTTTTGTTCTTCCTGCCATGCACGAACCGGCAGGAGCTCTGGGAGTACAAGAAAAGGCTTAGGGACATTCCCTCTGTGTCTCCAAAGCGGCTACAGTGTCCCCATAGGCAACTCACCCCATAGTGGCCCTGGCTGAAGAGTCAGGCACAAGGACATAACTGAATGAGACTCCAGGGGGCCTCAGGGTAGCAGCAGATGGGACAAGGATGGGAGGGGACATGCAGGTTGAGTGGTCTTTGAGCTGCTGATTCAGAATGGCTGTAGCTGGCTGCCATTCCCACAGAAACCTGAAGGCCAGCTTGGGAAGACTCCTCAGTGGCTGTCCCATGGCCATATTCCATGGAATCTTTAGATCTTTGAGCAGGAGAAAAAGCAGTACTGGCCTACAGTGCCTTCGAGACCCTGCCTGGCTGTCTTTGCCCATGAGTTTTCTGGGATTCCTTCTAGAGGAATCACAGAAAGGTAAAGTGACCAGAACATTTACCTGTCAAAAACATTCTAGGAACTTGGAGCCTCCTCCCATCCAACACCAGTTTGCTGGTGTATGTGAGAAACATTGTCTAAGGTTTCCACTCGCCCATTCTGGACAATGGTAGCCCAAATTTTTTTCATAAAGCCAAGATGAGATTGGACCTGAAATTACAGCATAATAGTAGGAGTGTCACAGGCTGAGATGTAGGACTACAAGAAACCAAAGACAAAGACATAAACAGCCAGCCAGTGCAGGCCCCAGGAGGAGACATGGCTTTGGGAAGTGGTCCCTGTGCTTATTACAGTCCTTCCTTATATATATGCTGAGTGAGACACCTCAGCCCCAGCAGTCCTGCCATTCACAGAAGGAGCTGGCAAAGAAGGTAATACACCATTGCTGGCTTCTCTGAATGATTTTATTTTCACTTACCACATATCCTGCAATCCGGAAATGTAATAATAGGCTGTGTATTCTGAGAGGAAATGGGATAGCAAAGTAGGAAAGATCATAACTCTAAGAATGGGATCTCACTCCATGTCCGTGGACCAAGAGCTCCAGGGAGCTCTCAGTGGGGTTAGGAAATGGAGGTGTGGAGAATGCTGATGGATTCCTTATGCTTACTGATTTGCTCAGATATAATGCGTGCATACATCAGTGCTTCGAAAGGAGGACAAAAGGTGCTGGGAACATGGTCAATGGATTGGCCAACAATGCTGAGATTGATGACAGCAGCAACTGTGATGCAACCGTGGTGCTACTTAAGAAAGGTAACCAGGAGGGAGGGAGTAAGAGTGGAAGAGTGAGTGGACAGATAGGTAGATGAGTGGCTGGGTGGGTGGGTGGATGGATGGAAGGATGGATGGGTGGATGGATGAGTGGATGGATGAGTGGGTCGATGAGAGGATGGGTAGGTGGGTAGATAGGGGAATGGATGGATGGAGGGTGGGGAGGATATGGGATAGATTGGAGGATAAATGAGTGAGTGAGTGGATGATGGAGGGATGGGTGTATGGATGGATGGGGGGTCCAGCTGACCTGGAGGGCACATTAACTCAGTTCCAAGCTGCAAAAGGAGATGGAGAATTGCCTTTCCTTCCAAAGAAAACTTGATGTTCAGTAGATTCTTAAGAAGTAGTTGATACACGGAGGGAGACAATGTGGTGCTCTCTGATGTAATATTCTAACATAAAGGCATGTAGAAAATTATCATTAACGTCGCCTGGAATGTGTTTTATTTTTCATTTAATTTTTTAAATTCCCTTTGAGGAGCTGGGGCATAGCTTAGTGGTGGACAGCTTGCCTCATATGCACAAAGCTCTGGGTTTGACCCCCAACACCACACACACACAAAAAAAAAATCCCCTTGAAATGTGTCCCACATGGTTATTTTGCAGAAAAAATAGAAGCTATCTTCATATATATCTCCAAATTTGGACTATCTGCCTAATTACCTGATTTTAAGGCTGAAATATTTTATATCTTCTTCTGAATAATTACATATATATATAATTAATAAAAGACTTCACTGTGATTTTGCACCATTCTCCATGGGCATTTAGTTTAGTTCATTTTCTTTTGGATTACTTTGTAACCACAAAAGGAACACTCTACAGGAACAAAAGTCAGCTACCGAGTATTGGTCAGGGTTTATGGGGTCATTTCACAGTGGCTTAGAAAACAGGAGCAGACCCCGGGAGGGGCTGCGGCCAGGTCCCCAAGCCTGTGGGCACCAGTGGCCCATTCACAGAGTGGGCACAGGCCTCAGGGGCAACTCATTACGCAGGACCCCCGAACCCCTCTTCCAAAGACAGCCTCTGGAGTGACAACTCAGACTGTGGCTGGCTTTCCCAGTCACCTCACCCCTGGCTGGGCTTCAGGACTGTGTGACTACTCAGCATGACCTCTGCTCCATCCAAGTCTGTTCTGCAGCACTGGACAATTCATATGAATACTGTTGGTATTTAAATGATATGTAGGATCATTAGGGTTTTTCCTGTGCCCCAGATCTAAGGGAAAAAAATCCTTTGAGGACAGAGAGGAATTCTGTTATGTTATTCATTCCTGCCATGTCAAGGAATGAGGTTTGAGCTGTTTCAGGTTATTTGAAATGAGCTATGGAAAGGAGACTTTGCCTCTTCTCCAAATTTTTTCACTGCAGTGTTTCCTAGAAAGAGTGGGAGGGAAAGGGGAAGAGAAGGAAAGAAGAAGGAGGAAATAAGAATGGAAGGATGGATGGATGGATGGATGGATGATATATGAATAGATGGATGTGTGGGTGATGGGTGAATGGATGGTGGGCAGATGGATGGATGGATGGATGGATGGATGGATGGATGGATGGATGGATGGGTGGTGGGCAGATGGATGGGTGGATGGATGGATGGGTGGTGGGCAGATGGATGGGTAGATGGGAGGGAGGGAAAAAAGGAGGTGTGACATGGAAAGGAAGAGAAGAAAAGGAAAAGAATGAATGATATTCTCTTTTGTCCTCCTGGCTTCAGTGTTATCTTTTTCACCCTCCTAGCCAATTTCCACCGCAAAGCATCAGTGATCATGGTGGACGAGCTGCTGTCGGCCTACCCACACCAGCTATCTTTCTCTGAGGCTGGCCTGCGGATCATGATCACAAGCCACTTCCCCCCCAAGACCCGGCTCTCCATGGCCAGTCGCATGCTGATCAATGAGGTATGTGGAAAGGCAAAGTGCACTCTGGACAGGAGTGGGGAACCACAGGAAGGGGAGAGCTCCTAACTGCAGTGTAACCCCTGAATATCCCTCAGCCCTTCAGCATCTTTCCTCCCTGGGCCAGCTCTGCATCCTGCTCCTGGCTCTTCCCTCCGCATATGAGACAGTAGTCCAGCTGCTGGCTGTATAGAGACTCTCCTGTCCCCTTCTACCTATTTCCTTTATTTCGCATTTCATTAAAGCCCCCTGATGTGAGCTTGCACAGAAGTCATTGCTAGCTAAAGGTTACCTTGTTTAAAGTAACCCAGAGTCTCATACCTGATTTTCCTTCCCCTGGAGCAGCAGCCTCACTGATGCACTACTCCATACATGGAGTGTGGCATTCTCCATGGGGAACAAGGGAATTTGTCCAATCTGGAGAAGAAAGATAGCACCACGGAGCCCAGACATATCTGGGTGGTAGGAATTTCCTCTAAGAGGATCTACAAGTTCCAATGAGTTATAAAACGTTTTTGGGAATCTTACAACTTGACTCCAGAACCTTCTGGACACATCTCCTTGTCAGCAGCCTGGGGTGGATCCCAGTAGCCCATCACCCGCGAGTGAGGTACTTACAACCCCTCTGCTTATAGTGATCATGTTCTTTTCTCTCGCCAGAGACAAAGACTAATTAACAGCAGAGCTTACACCAATGGGGAATCTGAGGTGGCCATCAAGATTCCAATTAAACACACCGTAGAGAATGGAACGGGGCCCAGCAGCGCCCCTGACAGGGGCGTGAACGGGACTCGGAGAGACGATGTTGTCGCCGAGGCTGGCAACGAGACAGAGAATGAAAATGAGGACAATGAGAACAATGAAAATGACGAAGAGGAAGAGGAGGACGAGGATGATGACGAAGGACCGTACACGCCATTCGACCCCCCCTGTAAGAGGTCCTAAATCCAGGCTGGGGTGGGAGGTGTTTCCAGGCCACTGAGTGCATGGCCTTAGCTTGGGTGAGCTTCTCGCTACTTGGTGCAGAAGAGTCTCTATGCAAACATAAGCACATTTACATGGAGTTTATAGAACCAAGATGGCAGCCTGCAATCATGGGCTGAAATCTGGGCTCTTGGACTGGGTGCATTTTATGAGTAAAAGTCCTCTCTTATCAATTCTGCAAACCCTCTTGGCACTGTGGAGGAAATTCCCATGACCCCTTTCATCTAGGCACCTTGCTGGGGACAGGGGGACTTTGCTTCCCTTCATCTGTCGCATAATAGTTAGGGGAACACCCTGGGGACTCATGCCTGTTTCCCTTGGTTCCCACTTCCTCTCCCTGACCCCTATGCTGGGGTCCGCCCTCCCATGATGTACTGTCCACAGAACAGGAGCCACAGGTGATACAGACTTGAGTAAAAAGCTGGCCCATGTGTCTACTGGTGAGGCTGACCAGAAACTCTCCCTAGACCTTGGGAGGGGAAGGCAGACAGCCTATAAAAGCCTTCAGGACCTCAGCTACCAGGGCCACCACATCCTCCTCCTCTGACTGCTGCACCTGAGCATTCCAGTAATGTTGTCCACCCATTAACAAGATGGTGAACCAGGCCTCAATAATTCTGTCTGTTTACCAACCCTTGTAGAAGCTTCTGGTTGTTTCTGGAAAGAGGGCACTGTCAAGTGCGTGAGTGACTCATGTGTGCAAGCTCTCTGGGATGTCAAGAGAAGGACTGCTGATGTGGGTGTGCAGAGTCCAACTCCCATGCTGTCTTCAGATGCAAGGTGCTTCCCGCTCCGGAAGTACCTCTCTCTATGTCCAGTAGCCCACTCAGGAACCAAAGATAGAATCCTCATCAGATATTTACCAAAACGAATAAGAAAAACCCATCTAGACTCCCATACTCCAGCCAATTCCCTACTTGCCCAGCCGGTTAAATGATTGTTTGTTAGTAGGATATCTTGATGGAAAAAAATACACAATAGTCCCCTCTTCAGTGGTTTTGCTTCCTGTGATTTCAGCTACTGAAGGTCAACTGAGGTCAACCACATTCTGAAAATATTAACTGGAAAATGATGGAAATAAGCAATTTCTTTAGTTTGAAATTGAACACCATTCTGAGTCATGTGATGAAATCTCAAACCATCCTGCTCCTTCCCCCTGCCCCAGGATGTGAACTGTCCCTTTGTGCAGCATATCCATGCTGTATGTGCTACTCACACAGTGGCCATTCTGACTGCAATGGTAGCACAGCTCTGTGTTCCAGTAACAGGGAATTATTGTTTTAATTAATAATGACCCCAGGGTGCAAAGGTAATGATGCTGCAATTTTATTACAGTACAGTGTCATAATCATTCTATTTTATTACTAGTATTGCTGTCCATCTCATACTGTGCCTAGTTTATAAATTAACCCTTTCTGAATGTATGAGGAAAACATGTATATAAAGCTCAGTACTAGCCATGGTGTCAGGCATAAGGGGAAATACACTTCTTTATCCATTTCTGCATTTGGATGTGCTTCTCGGCAGCCTCTTTCACTCCAGCTGGGTCATGATTGTCTTAGGGAGTAAATGACATGAAACTGCAACCCTTCTTACAAACCCTTACTCTTGGTGCATAACAGTTACCACAGATTGAGCAGTTTAAACCTCCGTCTTCACCCAGCTTGCCATTCTCTAGTTCAGAGGTGTGCTGGGCTCACGGAGCCTCAGTCAGAGTCGAGGTGTGGACATGGCTGTGTTCCTTTCTGGAGGCCTGGGGAGAATCGGTCCCAGGTGCCTACGTCCAGATTGTTGGCGAAGTTCAGTTCCCTGTGGCCAGGGCTTTCTCTGGGCAGCTCTTTCCCACACCTCCGGTCCCCCTGGCTTTCCTAGTGGCTTCGAGGGCTCCTGTGATTCGCTTGGGCCTCCTGTCCAGTGACCCTCCCTGAAAGCTAACTGTGCCATAGGACACGGCACAGCCATGAGACTGCAGGCTTGTTTCACTCAAGGGTCCTGAGGATTAGGCTGCAGAATCTTGGGAACCCATGTCAGGAACTGTGCTTGTCCCCTTTATGTTCAGAGCCCACCACTGGCTGGCCGTACCCAAGCTCCAAAAACACTTAATTTGCTGAACTCTTGCACTGACGAAGGGAACACTCATGCCAGCCGAAGATTCTGTGAGTGCCACGTACCATGTTGGCATTGGGGAAACCCCAGGTCCCTAAGGGCATCCTCAGGGCAGATGAGAAAGAGCCTGCGGGAGTGAGACCAGAGGTCCAGCCCATGCCCGGGCCTTGTGTGAGGAGGAACAAGGGGCCCTTCCCATCACTTCCGCCACTCATTCCTTATTCCCATCCTGGGTGAGTAATGCCGAGGCCCCTGTGGGTATCCAGTGTGGTCACACGTCATCTAACTATGGGTTTCCTTCTGCATGGCTGGGTGATTCTGCCATTGCGTGGGCATTATGGTGTGTATTTACACGTGATGGCTACAATGTCACTAGGCCGTGTGACTTCATGGGGCCACTGTCATATACATGACCCCTTGTTAACCAGAACGTAGTGTGAGGCGTCACCCACTGCCGTGCTCTGGGAAAAGGCTGCATGGCAGAGGCCTCAGGCCCTCGGCCACACATTCTGGCTCTGCGTGGGCTAGGGGATATGGCTACCGCTATCCTGCCCCACATGATCCCACTGCCTGGACATCACGGGCTTCTGGCTGGCCTCCCATCGGGGTGTCCTGATACAGTGTGGGCCTGATTCACAAAGCCAGGTGGGCCGCAGAATCTGCATTTCTAACAAGCTGCAGGGGATGCTGGCTTTGCCAGTCCCTGGCCACACTTGGGAGTAGCAAGAAAGGAGAGCCCTGGTGTGACACAGTGACCTTCACAGTTCTTCTAGGGGGCAGGACAGCCCACATCAGAGCCAGGCTTGGCTCCGAAATAAGGGGTAACCTTGCCTGAGTGACCGCTCTTCCTCTCAGCCACTGTTGAAAAGCTTTGGCCTGGAGCTCACTGTGGGGCCGGGGGCTGATGGGCCCCTGGGGCCCTGTGGGACGTCCAGAGGCTGGAGCGTGTCACAGGCCAGCAGAGGCATTAGGACACCACCAGGAGAGCTGTGGGTGGCTCCGTGGTGAGCACTTGGCTGATGCACACCCAACCCATGGTGCCGCCCTCAGGAAATTCAGCCTGGGGCTCCAAGATGGCTCCCCGGTGCTAAGTTCTATCACCACGTGACGCGCCAGCTGCTCTAAGGACAGAATGCTGTAGGTGTGATGAACAAATAGGCATGTGGGAGTGTGGACACGGATGTGTGTGACACTGTGTCTGCATGTGCACGCACAGGTGTGCGAGCAGGAGTGTGCATGGAGCAGTCGTGTGCCTGGATGTGTGCAGCCCACAGTGCTCAATAGGCTGATGTTGACATAGAGTGTGTATGTGTATGTTAATTTTATTTATTTACTATGTTTTGTGACTAAGGGATTGAACCCAGGGGCTTCCCACTGAGCTCTCGCCCCAGGAGTTTTACTTTTGTTTTGGACAGAGTCTTGCTAAGATGTTAAGCTGCCCTGTCTGGGCTCAGACTTGGGCTCCTGCTGCCGTAGTCTCCCAGAATGTGTACCACCATACTCAGATATATTGTATATGTGTAAAATAATGTGTTGGTGCATAGATAATGCATGCACAGATATCAATGTACCTCTGTTTAAAGATGCATATGATTTATGTATAGATTTTATACATATGTTATTGCATCTATGCATGCTGTATTTACATACATATATACATGAAAATATTTACCAATTTGTAGCTTTTGAGTGAAGAAAGCCTTTCTATTGGCAGACTCACAGGTGGTATAGGTAGACACACTACCATAAAAAAGACTGGAAGGAAGTCCATCAAAATATAGTTATGATTTTCCCTGGTAGAATTTTTTTGTATTTTCTGTTTTACATGTACATTTTTATCTTCATATAGTCACTATATATATATATATATATATATATATATATGTATGTATAGGTGTAAAATACTGCACAATCATTTTTTCTTGTCTTCAATTGCATTAAACTTTCTAAAACTTAAGCTTTCTAACCAGTGGAATAAGAAATATAATTTAGAGCAAACCCTTCTGCTCCTTGAAGCCCTGGCACCTGCCGGGGCGCCCCACAAGGCCTCATCTTCTGCTGCTGGCTGGCTTCGTGGAGTTTCACAGTCACGGGGAAAGCATTTTGCTTTCTGAATTCACGGCTGGGTCCCCAGCACCCAGAGCAGGCCCCGTCACAAAGCGGCAGAGTCACTAAGCAAGTGAATGAATCATCCCCGCAGGGCTCTGCTCGGACCAAATGAGACGAGAACAGAAGTCGGCACAATGTCCAACAGGGCTGCCCCCTCTCTCAGAGGGGAAGGGAGTTTTTGCCCCTTTGTCCAGGGATGGACAGCATGACCGGCTAAGCGTGGACCAGCATGCATTGACTGAGCCTGCTCCATGATCGTTTCTGTGTCACTTGGTTTACTTAAGAGATTGTGTTTGTCTCCTGACGCTTAAGGACATATTTCACACAGCACCCAAGAAGTTTCTACCTTGGAGGTTTTCACTGGAAAACAGCCTCTCAGTAGAACAAGCATCTGTGTCATTTTGATGACACTGAACCTGTGTTTTCCCAACATCACGTCCTGTGGGATCAACCTGGAGTATCTGAGGACAGCTGAGAGGGACTGTGCATGCCTCACGTGACACCTGCCGCAGCTGTTCCCCAAGCTCTTGCAGTCCTAGGTTCTGCCTTCACCTTCCTCCCTCTGGAGAATATTAAAGAGTAGCTTGAGGCTATTCTCTTCGTAGCATGTTTCTTGGGGACCTTGGGCCGGGTGTGTATCTGCAGCCAAACCAAGTCTCTGTGGCTGTGAGGGTACAAGCCCAAGGGAGGCAGCAAGAGACCCCAAGAGTTCCACAGGCCCCACCTCTACTCCCCACTGCCAGGCTTAGGAACATGCGAAATTCTCAGGTGCCTCTAGGATCCAAAGACCTGGCCACATTCTGGATCCTACGGCACTGGAAACCCTTATGTGACAGCTCCACGATGGTGTCCTTCCTGGACGCAGCCCCCAGGTCTCAGGATCAGCCCAGCCAGCTCCACCTCTTCAGTCTAACAAGATACACAGTAGCCAGCAGGACACCTCTCTGCTCTCAGCAATATCTTCTGTTTGCCATAATCTCTCCTTGTTAGTGGGAGGCCCTCAGGCCCTGCTCTCAGGAGCAAGTGATTTCCTGTGATCTGACTGGTCAGCTTGTGCTGGTAGAGACATCATTAACGTTCACATGTGAGTGTGGTTCCCAGTGCCACTCATGATGGACAAGCTCAAGAAGACTCCTGCTCCCAAAGAGCTCGTATTCTACTTCTGTCTGGCCCATGGCAGGGAGTCAAGGGCCATGGAAGCTTCTGGAATGTTCTAGAACAGTTTTCCTTTTGAGATTCCTCCTCGCTGCTGGTTGAAAGTAGAGGTTGGGCAGGAGTTCCTCTAGGAAGCCAGATCCTCAGCCATGAATAGCCTGGCCCTGGGAGAGGCCTGGGGACTGCGAGGTGCACTGGACAGGTCACCTGAGTTGTCTGTGGTGATGGAAACAGAAAGGGTGAAAATCAAGAATGACTGAGGATTCGGACAGGAGCAGCTTGCAGGCTCTGTGCTCACGCTAGTATCACTGTGTCACCCAGCTTAAATCTCCCAGCCATAGAGTGGTACTGCGTCCACATCTCGCAGATAAGAAAACTGAGATTTGGCAAGTTTTAAAAAGGGAACAGCTCAACTCCTCAGCCTTGGGGTGAGGCTGGGGCCCCACTGCTGTCTACGTAGAAGCCTCACTCTTCCCAGAGACCACCCTGCCTTGGCCATGGGAGGGAGTTTGGCTGCCAGCAATGTTAGGTGACATTTCTGTGCTGCTTTAAGAAACTATTCAAAGCCCATTAAGAGGTATTTGAAGTAGAACTGGATGTTGGTTTAAAATATGAAAGAAGCCGAATCTGGTGGTACACATCTGTAATCCCAGAACTCTGTAAGCTGGAGCAGGAGAATCTCAAGTTCAAATCTAGCCTGGGCAACTTAACTACTTAGCAAGACCCTGTCTCAAAATTTAAAAATTTTGAAAAGGGCTGGGGAAGTAGCTCAGTGCAAATGCCCTGCGTCCAACTCCTCGTATATAATAAACTTTACTAAGCCTTTCCCTTATCACTGTTCAAAATATTGTGCTAAAAATTAGGTCCTTGTCTCTGGTGGGAATATAAAATGTTTTTGGAACATTTTATATTCATTTTGGATATACTTCAGTTTCAATCATTTTGGAAAACTTCAGTTTCTTACAAAGTGGAGTAAACATCCACCCAGACACTCAGCAGTTTTCCCTCTGGGTCTTCACCCAGAAGAAATGAAACCAGGCCCACAAAAAAGACTTTAGAAGGGTGCTGGTTATGCCCTAAAACCGCAGCAACCTGAAAGCCCATCCTTGAGAGAATGTATCAATACGGACTACTATACAGCAATGAAAAAGGATGAATCATTGATACATGAATGGATCTAAAAAAGTAAGCTGAATAAAAGAGGGAAAACATGTAAATATACTAGATGATTTCATTCATTGGAAGTTAGAGGACTTCCAATGAATCTGTGGTGGTAGGAAAGAGGTGCAGAAAACTTTCTGGGAGATGGAGATGCTCTGTACCTCAACCAAACTGGGGAATACACAGGTGTTTATTTCCAGAGTTTGAGCAAGGTGGTCATGAAAGCCAAGGAGAGTTGATATATTTGTCAAATCTGAGGCCACAAGGAACTCGTGAAATACAGTCACCAACGTAAGGCTTTCCAGGTGCTCTGGTTCACAAGTGCTGGTGGCAGCACAGAGGTGGGGGGAGCAGGTGGTCACTGCATGTCCCTCTTGTCCCCCGCAAACAGGAAGGGAGCCAGAAAGAATTGCTTTTTGTAAATTGTCAGCATGGGCTGCAAGCACTCAGAATGTCCACTAGATGGCGATGTGCCTGCCCGGGCGTCACAATTTGGAAAAACTGCTACCAAACCAGTCTTAAGAGCGAAGAAACCCGTGGTCTTCCTAGCTCCCCAGCCGCACTTCATGACCCACACCCCTTTTGTATCCTGAGTCTCTTCCTCATCTTTCCCACCTGCCAGAGCAGCCTTGGCTCCGTACGACTCAGAGTGACTCATTCTGTGATTTCTTTTTTTGATAAGGTTGGATCAGGGTTTGTTGATTTTATTTAATCTTTCAAAGAACCAACTCTTTAGTTCATTGATTCTTTGTATTGTTTTCTTAGTCTGTAATGCATTAATTTCTGCTCTGATCTTTATAATTTCCTTCCTCTTATAAGCTTTTGGCTTAAACCTGCTCTTTTTCTAGAAGTTTGAGGTTCGCCGTTAAGTTTATTTATGCTTGCTCTTTTCCTGATGTGGATAATCATTGCTATAAATTTCCCTCTTAGGACTGCCTTCACTGTGTCCCTTAAGTTCCAGTGTGTTGCACTGTCAGTATCATTTAATTGTAGAAACTGTCTAATTTCTTCTTTAATTTCATCTGTGACCCAGTGGTGGTTCAGGAGGGTGCTATTTAATTTCCATGTGTTTATGAAATTCTAGTGGTTTCTTTTGCCATTGATTTCCAGTTTTACTGCACTATGGTCTGATAATATGCGTTGGATAATTTCAATTCCTTTGCATTTACTTAAGCATGTTCTGTGAGCTAGTATGAATGTCCTGTGTGCAGCTGAGAAGAATGTGTATTGTGATATTGTGGGGTGGAACACTGTAGACATCCACTAAGTCCATTTGTTCAAAGGTTTGGTTCGGTTCTATTTCATTACTGACTTCTTGTACAGTCGATCTGTCTTTTTGTGACCTTGGGGTACTGAGATCCCCCAATACAATTGTATTAGTGCTTATTTGATTTTTCATATCCCTTAATATTTGTCTTATATAGCTGGGTGCACTGGTATTTGTTGCATATAGATTCATTATTGTTATCTCTTCCTCTTGTCATCGTGTTATTTCTGAGACCTAACTAACTGGTGGGCAGTGATAGCTGCTTGGTTCCCTTTGGCTCTCTTGGATTTGGGGTGTGCTGGGAAGTCCTTTGGGGTCTTCAGGAGAACAATATGGGTGGGAGCAGTGGTGAGGTGAGCCAGGTAACAAGGCTGAGTTCTGGGGGAAGCAGTCCAGGGTCTCACCAGACAAATGTCGATGCTGATTTTTTAAACCTTTTTTCATCTTTCCAGCCGGCAAACTGGAAACAGTAAAATGGGCATTCACCTGGCCCCTGAGTTTCGTGTTATACTTCACTGTCCCCAACTGCAACAAGCCCCGCTGGGAGAAATGGTTCATGGTGACGTTTGCTTCCTCCACGCTGTGGATTGCAGCCTTCTCCTACATGATGGTGTGGATGGTGAGTGTGGAGAGGGCTCTGTGGCTTTGCTAGATCTCTGTGGAGAGAAAAGTGCAGTGGACTAGATGGGAATAAGAGCTGGGGCTTCAGTCCAGTAGCTGTATCAGCCAGCTATTGGTACAATAAGCTATGTAACAAATCACTCCTATACTCAGTGGCTTAGAGTCAGAGCTTTCATTCTGCTCACACAGCTCCAGGTTGACTGTGAGGTGATTTATCGTAGCTGGGATTAGTTATGCAGCTGTGCTTCAAGCTACCAGAGGGTTACATTTGACTCAGGCAGCTGGCTAAGTCCATATCTACTCCGTGTGTTTCGTTGCTTTGACCAGGGGCTGCCTCTGGAATGCTGTTGCCCTGGTGGGCAGCTGGGAACACTAGATGCCCCCAAGTTCTTCACATGGGGCTGGCTTGCCTGACCACTACTCCCACACACACTGCATTTGCCAAGTCCAGCGTCCATGACATGGGATACACACTCCAACCACTCTAGTGGAGGCAGAGCAGAGCCACAGGCTGAGGACATGGAGCAAGGCATGATGAACTTGGGGGTGATGACCACTGTCACCTTCCCCTATGTGATAGTCATCTGTCACTGTGACTGACCACCTGAGGAAAACAACTTACAAAAGGAAAGCTCTACTGTATTCTGGTTCATGATTTCAGTGAGTTCAGTCCATAGTCAGCTCACTTTGAAGCAAAATCACCATGGTGGAGGAAAGCTGCTCCCTTCATTGTAGCCAGGAAACAAAAAGAACCAGAGAGGAAGGAGTGTGGGCCAGATATAATTCCCAAGGTCATGCTCCTATGACCCCTCCCCTTCAGCAATACCTCATCTCATATTTCCATTACCTCCTAATAATGCCATCAATTATGATCTCACCAATGGCTTAATCCACCAATGAGTTTAGAGCCCTCATCACACAATTACTTTCCAGAGCTCCACCCCAAACAAAAGAATGAGAGAAAGTTTTATATCTAAAGCATAGCACCCCATCTTTCCAAGTAAGTTTCTTCAACCAAGAGGCCATACAGTTGGGCAACTGATCATGTCAGGATCCCTTCTGAGGCTGAATTAACACTTTGGTGACTAGTATGTGTTAGGGGGACATGGCTCAAAAACCTCCACCCAAGGTCATTTTAAGAAACCCAGGCATGAACCGTGTACTGATCACTTACGACCACGCTTTGTAACGGGGGAGCAAGCCTGATTTGTTGGACTTGGAGTTGGGCAGAAATTAAAAGTCATAATGAAATTATGCGAATCTGAATTAGCCTTTCTTGAGTATTGGACAGAAATATAATTTAAATTCAGGAGAAATACTCGGGAGCTAACACTGGCTCTGAATAGGTTTTGTTGGAGGTACTGCAATAGCAAATGTATAAACCTAAAACAAGTTCATACTTATCCCTTGCTTTGACACCACAGCCAAACCGATTTTTTTTTAACTGAAATCTTACAGCCAGCAGTTTCTCCCTTGTCCTGAGTTCATGACCATCTTATCTGACGCAGCCACTGATCGCTGTCTCTGACCTGTGTTTGGGATGAGGACCTCAGAGTCTTCCATGGTTTTGCTTTGACCAGAAAACTGAGCTGGCTTCATCCCTGAAAGCCTCCTTGCCCCTGGGGAGCTCTGCTGAGTCCTGAGAAATGGCTGATAGTGGGGGAAAAAACACACAGAAGGAAAAAGCCCAAATCCAGCTTCCGGGTGACTGGTCCCCAAATTCCAGCTCAACCACAAATGCCGTTGTAACAGCGACAGCGTAGCTGACCCATCAGGCTAGCCACACCTTGGGCATTGCTCAGTCCCACACCTTTGTCACTCCCAGCAGCTTGCGGCTTGGGCACAGGCCTCGCTGCACCTCAGTTTCCCCTCTAAAGAGTGGAAATACAATAACATTTGTTTGGTATAATTAAATATCATGAGAGTTAAATGAACTAAAACCAATGAACATCACTTCACCCAGTACCTAAGTACTAAGCCATCATATGTTTGGATATTCTGCTCCAGTATTGTCTCTCCCCAGTTCTACCTCTCCCTCAAGGTGCGTGTCTCGCTCATGAGGAGCCAGAAGGCTGCGGTCCACTGGAATTGCCGGATTCCATCACTGTAAAATCATCACTGTGTCCCTTGCCTCTATATTGACAGACAGCAGACATTGTCCCCAGAGAGGTGGCACAGGCTGGAACCTTTCCTGAACGTTGGCCGTGGGACACCTGGGCAGGTGGAGGTTCCCAGAGCCCTTGGTCACTGCTTCTTCTTGCTTCTTTCAGGTCACGATCATTGGCTACACGCTGGGGATCCCAGATGTCATCATGGGCATCACTTTTCTAGCCGCTGGAACCAGCGTGCCTGACTGCATGGCCAGCCTCATCGTGGCCAGACAAGGTGGGGCTGCCGGGGACAGCAGGGCAGGCTTGCTGGGAGGGGGTCATCCTGTCCGGGGGTCCCTCAATTAATGGGACAATAGATCACACTGGGAAGGAGGGACATGAGACCTGTGACCTCAGTGCCGAGACAGTCATGGGCATCCTGAAGTCAGAAGAGCAGGGAAAGGAGCAGAACGCTCTGCCCGAACAGAAGGCAGGGATGTTTTCCTGAGCAGTGCCCCCAGGTGCACCCTCTTCCTATTAAAAATACTAACAAACCAGTCTCCAACCTTTACTAAGCAAGACACTTTAGGTGCGTCATCTTATTACTATAAACAACTCCATGAGATAGAGGCAACTATTCTTTCATTTGACAGATGAGGAAACTGAGACTTAAAGAGGTCAGACCCAATGCCTAAGGCTGTCATGCCCCTCAGAGTGACAATTCCTGGTGGTCCATTTTCAACACAGGACAAACACCCTGCTTCCAGCCAGGCTCAGTCTGCTGCCAGAGACTCAGGCACCAAGGCGGCCTTACCCTTCTGGTGCCGCTGTCCCTCCCATCAGGTCTAACTGATGCTGGGAGGCATTTTTTATATGGTTACTGATGCACATTTGCAGTACCTCGTGACCCGCTTCTTCAGGGGAGCTGGTGCGTGCATGTAGCACATCTTCATTCTGTTTATGTCCCCTTCCTTCCCTCTCTTCGTGCCCCAGAGGGATTTATTTTAAACAAACACTGCACAGCTACAGAACCTCACAGAACTCTCTAGAACTCCTTCTGAAACTCTTCCGTTGAGTTGTCTTCCTGGTACTGATTATCTGAAAGAAATAAACACAGCATGAAACAATCTAGAGGTGGGGGTCCAATGTTTCAGTCAGCGAGTTGGTGGGCCACTTCCTGGATGCTTTCTAGAAGGATGACTCCAAGCTGCCAGGAGTTTTGGAACCATTTTTGGTCTCCTGAGACCCCAGGGTGAATCGGAATGGTGCTTAGAGGGAGGAGTCACAGCTCCAGAGAATGTGGGTTCAGGGTTTGAGAGTCAAGGTCGATGTGTGACTCGGTGATGTCCACAGCTTGGGGACCCCCACAGTGCCCTGCCTTCATGCACTCCCTCGCTAGAGCTGCCTCTTGTCCTCACAGGGATGGGGGACATGGCCGTGTCCAACTCCATTGGCAGCAATGTGTTTGACATCCTGATCGGGCTGGGTCTCCCCTGGGCGCTGCAGACACTGGCTGTGGACTACGGATCCTATGTAAGTGACTTCACCAGAGCGTGCCTTAAATCCAGAGCCACATGAACTATTCTTAGTGGCCTTGGCCACTGGGACTTGGTCTCAGGACAAAGGACTGTGGAAATAGCAGCATAGAGGGGAAAACACGTTCTTCTGCCAAAGCCTTTCCAAAGTCAGACTCGTGGGGACTTCAGAATCCCAGGGCAGGGCTGGGCAGATGTCTTGTGTCAAGGGCCAAAAAGTAAATATTTTAGGGTTTGGGGACCAGATGGCCTCTGTCACAGCTCAGAATAGGAAGTGTGGCTGCTTTGATACAGCTTTATTTCTAGAAACTGACATTTGAATTTTTTATAATTTTCCCATTGCATGATATACTTCGCTTCTTTTGATTCTTTTTCAGCCATTTAAAAATATTCGAACTATTCTAATCATGAGCTGTGCAAAATCATTTTGTGGGCTGATTTGGCCCCTGGGTCAGAATTTGCTAGCTCTGACTTTGGTATCTTTGTGCTCACTTCAACTTATTGCAAGTTAAGTGATGCATAGGAGAGAGAAGCTGAAAAGATGTCCTCCAGTTTGGGCACTGAAAGGGTCATCTCATGGGTGATCACAGGATTCCCAATAACTCTACTAAGTTCTGCAACCTGAAGGGAGAGACTATTGTCAACAGGCTCTTCTGAGATGACTCACATCAGCCAGACTTAACAAGAGTTTGATATGTAGGTAAGAATATCAGTTGAGACTAGTAAGATATCTAAGTACCAGGCAGAAGGCATACTTATTTGGGAGCAATTTGTTCTCTATATTCCTGGAGAAAATTCTTACATGGGAGGTATTTTGGAGATCCCATGACTATCTTCAATTTTGATGATTTACAAGATGGTCGCAGGAACGAGCAGTAGGTGACATTTATGGTTGAGGTTTATTATAGCACAGCATATGCATTAAAAGCAGCATGAAAAGGAAATGCAACAGAAGCCCAGAGAGGTCAGGAGCAGGCTTGCAATTGCTTCACTCCTATGTCATGGGAGATGTGCTTCCTCTCTAGTGGCAAACCACAGGGGCTTGTGTAAGATGTCTCCTGTCCAGAAAAGTTCCCCAGACCCCGAGGCTGCTAGGGAGGGGGCTGGTTAGGCTAGAACATCTGTGGTCAGTGAGTGTCAGAGCCAAGCACAGCCCCAGCCGCACCTCACAGAGCTTTTGGGCATCTTAACTACCAGTATAGCATGCCCCACCACTGGTGTGTATAGGACCCATCATCACTGTTGAGTGACTCCAAGAGCTGCATGCTCAGGGCTTCTGCCACACTACCCAGAGGGTACAGGGAACCCCTCCTCTATCCAACATGCTAGCATACTGGCCGGCCCTGGCATGCGAGCTGCTGTTCCTGGCTCACCCATGGACACCCTCCCTCCTGTTAGTGCATCCTGCCTGGTCTCACCCCAACAGCAGTATCACTAACGATAGTGTTTAAACTCTCTCAGGGCTGGATCGCCACTTCCTTAAAATATATGTCACCTTGACGCTCTTCAGCCAATGCTAAAGAAATCTCTTGGAGGTCTTCCTACAGCTGGCTAAGCTGAACCTTTACTTTTCGTTCTTCTTTCTCTGATGGTAAAAACTCATGTGCTTTGTAGAAAATGACAGAATGCTCTAGAACTACACCTGCACAGTGGGACTTTCTATCTTGATGGGAAGGCACTGACCTGCGCTGGCTGACATGGGAGCCACCAGCCACTTGTGACTCACAAGTACACAATACGTGGCTGCTGCAAATCAAGAACCAAATGCTTAAATTTTATTTAATTTTAATGACTTTAAGTTTGTATAGCCACATGAGGTTGATGGCTGCCTGTTGGAGCCAGTTCTAGAGGATGACAAAAACTATCCACAAACTAATCCACAGATAATTATTGGCAACATTTCAGCATGTTGGTCTCTCTCTAGGTTGTTTTAGATAGCTGAGATTATAGCAGACGGACATTTTGTTTGTTGCTTTTTATTACTGTATCAAAAAATTTTTTCTTAAAGTCTTTATTTACAAAGCCGGCCTAATGTCCAGCCTATGCATCTTCCAAATTTTATCTATTTATTTATTTATTTATTTAGGTCCTTTTGAGACAGGGTCTCGCTATGCAGTCAGGCTGACCTTGAGCTCACTTTGTAGCCCAGGCTGGTCTCAAACTCACAACAATCCTCCTGCCTCAGCCTCCCAAGTGCTGGGATTACAGGCATGTGCCACCACACCTGGCCCAAAATTTACTTAACATGTCCTTGCTCTTCTTGAACACTTGTGCTGCTTTGAGGTTCTTTTTTTTTTTTTCTGTTTTAAAAAACCATGTCTCTGGCGTCTTTATTCATCAATTCATGGATTTTAGCTATCTCCAGAAACAGCATATGAATCTGTATCTACATTGTCTGAATTTCAACGGCTTTCGGTCTCCTCTGCTGAAGACTAGAAGGCAGTGGCCAAAACCAGGCAATGAAAGAAAAGAAGAAACTGTGGTCTAAACAACCCAGAAAATCCAATTCTGGATAATCATGTCACCACACAGGCTGTCCAGCGAGAGTGGACAGCAGGCTCAGAGGATGAAAATCCTATCCCTGTCCCTGTGACCCATCCTATCAGGCAGCTCTGTGTCACTAACACTAAGTGCCCAAGCTAACTTGCTTATAAAAGGAAAGGGTTGTTTTGGCTCAGAGTTCTGGAGGTTTCAAACCAAGTTCAGGATCGCCATTGCTTTGAGGCTCTGCTTCCGAAGGTAGAGTGACTACTCGGCTCATGAGCCAAGAACCAGAAAAAGAGGATGACAAGGCTCCCACTGCCCCCTGAAAGGCACAGCCACAGTGACCCAAGGGGGCCCACTATTAAAGATCCTCAGCACCTCCCAAGAGTTCAATCCAGGGCACTAGGCTTTTGACACCCATGGACCTTAGAGGGCACTACCCGCATGCAACCACGACACCACTGGGCCTCTCTTATTTTGCTTGGATTACAGGGTAGGTACAGTCATGGAAGGTAAAATCAGAAAAGGTCAAAAACAAAACCAGGACTCATCCCAAAACTAAGCCAGCTCCTCTTGCCAACTTCGACACCTTCCTGTCTGAACATGGCTCCCAGGACTGAAATTCCAGTGCAGTTAGATGCATGGTCTTCACAAATGGCCCCCTAGCAGTCTAGCTGCTGTTCTCTTTCCAACATTCTCCCTATACTCCCCAGAGGACAGAACATTAAACATAATGCTCCTATCAGTATTTCCCACAGCTATGAAAACGTGCCCTGTCCAGGTCGAATCATCTAGTGACAGGGTGACATCAGCAGACAAAAATTCAGGCCCCGTGAGATGTTTGGCCCATGTTCGTATTCCATCTGACCATGACATAATTGGGTCACTCTGGTCATTTTGTTAGAATAGTACAAAAGCCACATCTAGCCCTGTAACTGGGGCTCTCCTTTATCCTTGAGTCAGAGGGGAACACAAGAGAAGCAGCCATTCTGTGATGAGCGCCATGATACTCGTGTGGGTTGTCTCAGGGGCGATCCTGTTTGGGAAAACTCTACACAAAGTGTGTTATGTTGTATTTGCGTCTAAATTCTGCAGTTTCTGTCACCAGTACAAGAGAGAGCTTCATTCTCTTCCAAAGAGATAGGCATCCATTGTAGACCTCTCTTTTGAAAGCAGGCCCTCAGTACTTCATGAATCCTACTCAAGATTCACTGTGTATACAGCAGGTCAGGGTCCAGCTCCTTCTTCTGCATGTGGACACCCAGCTATTCCCGTGCCTCTGTTGAAGAAGGGATTTTACTTTGAACTTTAGAAATTCAAAGGAAAAGGCTCTGATTAACTCATTTTGGGGGCAATATCCACAACTTAGGAACCATTGGAAGCCATGATGGCATTCTCATTAAAATTATATATTCCAAAACCTGTGTTTCATAAGTAGTGGTCACTTTTGCTATTTGGAAATTTGTACCCTGAGTCAGGACTGGAATGGAAATGAGTAAGAAAAGGGGCTGGGGATTTAGCTGAGCGGCAAAAGCGCTTGCCTGGCAAGCGCAAGGTCGTGAGTTCGGTTCTCGGTACCGGAGAAAAACCAAAAAACAACAACAACAACAACAAAAAAAGAAATGAATAAGAAACATCAACAGAGCAGTGAGTAAGCTGAGTCAGGTGAGAGTCATAAAGCCAGCCCTGGACCCTGAGGACAGCTAATAGGTTGTTTTTACTTAGTTCCATCAATGGGCTTGCACACCGCTTGGAAGAGCATTGGATGAAGGGAGAACCCCATGAGCAGGACACATGGACTCTTGCCCACATTCCTGAACTCCAGGTCCTTGTAAGCACGGCCCAGATCCAGCTCTGCCACGCAGAGCCTTCCCTGGATGGCCAACCTTGTGCTTCCTGGCTGTAGGGAGTGGCCACCCGTGCATCTCCTCTGCCACTAGATCTGAGGCAGAGCCTCTAGCACTTCGCTTTTGCATCCACATAACACCTGTCTCATCTCACGCAAAGCAGGACAGCTTCCGTATTTAAACAGAGAACAAATTCCATTGCCCAGCGATAGCAGCAGGCAGCCCCCTTGCACACCAACAGCTCTCGTGCGCTGCGCTGTTACAGCCCATTCAATAATCAGGGTTTATGGTGGCGAGCCAGAGCCATCAGTAAAAGTTGTTCTGTCTCCTGTTCTTTAGGGTGAGCATCAAATGTAAAATGTATTTCAAAATGAAATATTTCCATCAAAAACAGCTAAGCTGGGGCTGGGGATTTAGCTCAGCGGCAAAGCGCCTGCCTGGCAAGTGCAAGGTCGTGAGTTCGGTTCCCGGTACCGGAGAAAAACCAAAAAA
>NW_004955415.1:27917862-28091521 GCF_000276665.1 Chinchilla lanigera
TTTTTTTTTGGTTTTTCTCCGGTACCGGGAACCGAACTCACGACCTTGCGCTTGCCAGGCAGGCGCTTTTGCCACTGAGCTAAATCCCCAGCCCCTAGATGCAGCCTCTTCAAGGAGCAAGAACAGCAGCCCAAGATCTGACCCCACAGAGCAGGGCCCATATTTTGCCTGGGAAAAGCCCCCCCCCCCACCTCACAGAGGGTGACAGAGGTCCCTCAGGGGAGCCACTATCCTATGCTTCTCACGGGCATCCCCTCAGTGTCAGCCGAGGTATTACCTGTGACTGCCCAAGCCTGGGTCAATCATCACTCTTGTGTTTTCCAGCAGCTTCCATCAAAATGGTTGCCTTTTCCCTGGAAAAGTGTCAGCATCTCTTATTCATTTACTGTTTCCTCTGGGCCTAGCACAGTGCCCAAAAAATGTTTGTTGGATGAATGGATGGATGGATGGATAGATGAATGGATGGATGGATGAATGGATGGATGGATGGTTGACAGAAAGGCAGATGGATGGAAGGACAGGTGGATGGATGGACAAGAAGGGGATCAATTGGTCTAAGGTAACTTACCCTTTACTGCCACCTCTCCTGGGAGGCAGACACATGAGCAGAGCAGAAGGAAGGAACCAGCTGGCCTGAGAAAAGAGCAGGAGCCAAACCTAACAGCCATGGCTCTAGTGAAGATTCACAGAGCACGTGCCGCTCTTTAGGCCCTCAGGGACTCTGTGTGTGCATGTCTCATCTCACTGATCCAGCAGCACGGTAAGGGAAGGATTATGTCTGCAGCCCGTGCATATGTGCAGCTGCAGACATATTTTCTGCCGGGAGCGTGGTGGCACAAGAATGGGCGTGTGGACCAGAGGCTCCCTGTGAGGGCACAGTGAGCCCTGGGTGAGCAGAGAGCCACTTTGGAGGGCAAATGCCTTGCAAAGACAAGCTGGGGTGATGTGGTAGAGTGCAAGAGTTGGTGTCACTTTGAAGTCATGGAGCAGGGAGTGACTTGCTGGGCTGTGAATGATGAGAAAGGGCCAGGCCTAGGACAGCTGGGCATGTACAGAGGGTGGGAGCATCAGGAAGAGGGGCTGCAGGTGGAGAGACACTGTAGACGCTTCTGACCAAGAGCAGGAGGATGCCAGGTGGTAGGCATGTGGGGATGGGGTGCAGGGAACACCCAGCCACCCGAGCTGGGCAGGGTCCAGCTTACTGGCTGGTGCTGCACTCTCTTCACCGTTTCTACAGGCCAGGAAGCCGAGGCCCATGGAGGTTCAATCACAGCCACAGGCAGAGGACTCAGTGAAACCTTTCCCTGCAAAACACTAAAGCCCCGGGGAGAAGGAAGGGGCCATTGCCAGGCCTGGTGGTGGGCAGAGGAGCGTGAGGCAGCCTCAGGGATGGAAGGAGATGGAATCCACCCCTAAGTGTGACTCTCTGCTCCAGATGGGACAGAATCTGCTTATTAAAGCTAAGATGGCCTCCTCAACTTCCCATAGAGAAGGAACTAGAAGAAGAGAGACCTCCTCACCCCTAGATTCCCATTCCGAAAGTGCAACGGATGCTGCAGGGGCTACAGTTCCCCTAGTCTGGGCCATCGTGAGTGGCCTTTTTACTATAGGATCCTACCTGAGGGTTGGAGGGACAGGTCTGGGTCCTTTCATGTGGAGTACCCCATGCTCTGTCCTGGGTCTTTCCCTGGTTTTCATCAGGTGCCACTAAGTGGCCACTTCCCCTGGGGAAAATCACTGCGTAGCTGCCCCCTGAGATGTAGAAATCATTTGGTAAAATGAGCCCAGTTGCAGAAGAGCAAACTTGGGGCTCATCTGTTGCAAGCATTCAGTCAGTCCTGGTCCCCACCCCGCTGCTCCCAGGGGAGGGGCTCTTTCTCTGAACGACACTCGGGGACCTTCTCACACTCAGCATGGTGCTGACCTCTGGCACGTCTCTGCAGCTCTGGCATCAGAACCATGTGCCCTGCGTGGGCTTAATGGCTTCTCTCCACCTCTCCAGGGACCTGCTGGCAGCTCTGAAGCAATTTTTCTATCTTGTCTAGATAGGATTTCCAAGTCATAATTATAGGATAATTACCATCCAGGCAGCTGTCTTGTGCCTGACATTAGGTTCAAGCATTTGGTGGTGAGGGATGAAGGCTCTTTTACAGATTTTGACATTTCTTAGCCCTCTGTGGCTTGCTCAGAAGACAGCTAGTTACCTAAGTGCCCAAAATAAGATATATTTCTAAAAGTCAAAGTTGAGGAAAATGAGCACTTGTTCACCCAGCATGATGAATGCCTGCCCATGAGATGTAACAGAATGGGTGTCACTAGGCAGGCTGCAGAGAGCTGGCACAGAGTTTGCATGGCTGAGTTGGGGCTTAAAATGTAAAATAAACCCGGACAGCAATGGAGGGAGGAAGAGCATCTGAGTTTTTCCCCTTCCAAGCAAAAGTCTAGCTGACTTCAGAATCCGTAGAGGCAACCAGGGATAGTCTCACCCCACACCTTCTACACAGTTCCTTTGTTAGGTCAAGCGTTCACTGAACACCTATTGTTTGCTAAGATGTTCTGGCAAGTGAGGCAGACCAGCCTGTGCTACTGGGATGGCAGCTAAGGAAGGGCCCAGTGATGAGCAATTCCAGAGTACAAAGCACATTTGTCCACGGGCACGCTATGTGGGGGTATGTGGCAGTGTGTGGCAGGGACTGGCAACCTGGACCCTGGACAGAAAGTGGTATTTATCCTGAGAACCTAAGATGACTGGGGCTCACAGGCAGAGGAGTGAGGGGACTTTTGCCAAGAAGAGGAACAGCTGGTGGGAGACCAAGATGGCAGGGCTTGGTAAACAAGGAACCCAGGGCTGCTCCTGTGGCTGGGGAGGGGTGGGGAGTGACAGAGCAGAAGGATGGGTAGGAGGAATGGACTCAGAGAGAAAGAGAGGCCACATGATGAAGGACACTGCAGGCCATGGAAATGGAAGAACGAAGGGCATCCAGGGGAGGAAAGATTCTGACACTGCACAGGGAAAGAGTGGGAGCCAGACAAGAATCATGGCAGCAAGAGCAGATAGGAGGCACTTGCATGACAGAGAAATCAAATGACCAGGGTTTGGACAGTCAACTTGATTAGCTGTTGCTGCCATAATGCTGTGTAACAAAAGTTCCCAAAGCTGAAATAGCATACATCCATTAGCATAGATTTCTCACTCTACATCTGTAGAGTGGCAAGTGCTTGACTGATCTGGGTTGGCTCCAAGCTTTGGGTGAGTCTGGTCCAAGTGTCTCATCTTTGGACCAGTGGCTTCCTGAGACACTCTCCTTATGAAGAAAGGCGGGAGCACAAGAGGCCACACCCACTCTGCAAACACAGTTCCAACTCCTGTTTGTGTTGGACTTACTGATCTCCAGTTATCCAAAGTATATCACAGGGTCACACCCAATGTCAGGAGGCAGGGAAATGCTTCTGCCCACCATGAGATGACAGAAAGTGTGCGGATATAGCACCTTGCCCAGAGGACAGCGGAGAAGCAGCAGCTCAGTGTACTAGTAGTCACAGGAAAGCCAGAGAACAATGGAAACCAAGCAAGAGGCTGCAGAAAAAGAGAGAGCAGGACCTGGTGGCAGACTCAGCCTCAGCCCCTGACCATCTGTTAACCAGGAAGTGAGTCTGGAGAGACAAAGACCTGGCAGTGCAGGGATGTGCTAGCAGTCATGGAAACTAGATTTTATTAGGAGGGCCACTGAGGATTTGATCAAGGTAATTCACTCTAAGCTGTAAAGTTATACGGAATGCTATTCAGAAATGCATTAGAAAGCAAGAGTGAAAGAGAAGAGACAAGGCAGAAAACTGAAGATAAGAGATGCTGGTGGTGGGAGTATAAGTGGAAATAAAATGAGATTTGTTTAGCAAAGAAACAACACAATTTCCTAATGGAAGGGATACGAGAAAGAGAAATTAGAGGCAACTTCTGGCTCTTTGCTGGAGCAATTGCAAGCATTGTGGCCATTAATGGAGGGGACCAACAAAACAGGGAAAGAAAGCATATGCGAGAAGAAAGAGGAGAGCCCCCGCTTAGTCCAGGGGAAGTTTGCTGTGCTTGAAGGTCTCCAGGTGGAGCCATCGCAGAGGCAGAGAAATGGGTGGGTGGGAGGCTCCTGGGAGAGGTCTCCCCTGCAGGGGTGAACCTGGATCAGCAGCACTGATGTGGTTTTTGAAGAATGAAAGTCACAAAGGAAGTAAATGTAGAGGGAGAGGATGGCCCAGAACCATAACCCCATGTTGGGTGGAAAAACTACCTAACCAAAAAGCCCAAGGAGGGCGATTGGAAGGAAACGAATCCTGGAGCTGGAGGAATACTTCAGCTTTCCCCAACATGCTTCTCAGACATCGCCTCCTCCAAGAAATTGAGCCCAGCCTGATGTAGACCTCTGTGTGTGTCCCCAGCTCTCCTGCTAGGGCCAGGGCTGCATCTCACTGAGCTTGTGCTCTCTGCACCCGGCAGAGGCTTTGGGGTGCATGAAGCACACTGCTCCCAGTGGCTGTCATGTCACCATAGCTCACCTTGGGAGCAGGCGTCCCAACTCAAGCTCCCAGTCCTTGGAGCCTGAGTCCCCCTGCTGGAACCAGCCTTCCCTTCCTGGAAATCCCCGTCAATCCTGGACAGCAAGGTGCTGGATGGCCCCTACAGGCTGGAAAGGAGTGACTGTGTGCAGCTCTTGCCAAGCTCCCCGCATGGACACTGTGTTGGTTTGGAATTGACAGCGAAGACAGAATGGCACTTCCTGCCAGTGTGCGCACTGTTCCCACAGGGACCTGGGGAGGTGACCTGGGGCAGTTTGGTGGCATCTTAGCATCAGCCTCTCAGAGTTGCTCCGGTAGAGCTGCAGTGACACTAGCTATCCCCTTAAGTCTTGAACCCTGCATTTCAGCCTCTGGGTTAGGAAAATTGGGTGGTGTTTGAGGGGAGAGAGGATTATGACAGATCCCAAATGGTAGGACTCACTCACCTGAAAAGCTGACTGGGTCTTCCTGTTCATGATATGGGTCCCCAGAAACTCCTCAGTCCAGAGACAGGGACTCGAGGGAGGAGGGTGATGGAGCAGGACAGTGCAGGGTGACAGTAGGACATCAGGTGGGAAGGGCACAGCCAACAGAAACCACATTAACAAGCCATCACCACTGCTGACTCCCCCTGCGGGCCTCTGGGGAAGAAAAGTGCAGCCTCATCTCTGAGTGACTCTATCTGAACAGCCATGGGAGCTGCGGTGTTTCTTCACTCCTGAGCCACTGTGGGAAGCAGCTCCAGGGCTGACGCTGTGGCACTTCCACCTTCCAGGGAAAAGCACGCAGGTGCTGGCCGCTGGGAGCACTTGGTGACATCAGGATTGGGGTGTGGGGAGTACAGTGGTTTGAGTGTGTCATGCCATGAAACTCACTCCCCCAAATGGCATGTTAATGGCATTTGGCAGTGGGAAGGTGTTAGGACTGGATGAGGCCACAGGGTAGGCTCCATGTTGGCACCATGGGCTTCAGCAAAAGATGAAGCGAGACTTGAGTAGTGTTACTGCTCTGCCTCACCCGGCGATGCCCCGCACCAGGTTGGGCCCAGCAAGAGCCTCTCCACATACCAACAGCAGCTGGGCTGGGCTCAGCTCTAGACTCCTTGGTGTCCAGAGCCAAGAGACAACTTCTGTTCTTTGTACATTCCCTGGTCTCGGGTACTTTGTTACAGCAATTGAAAAAGATAAGACAGAGGATAAGACAGATGGGAAGATGGGAAAAGAGTGGCATCTGCTACCGTGGCTGCCATGGTTCTTACAATTCATTCAGGATTTCTACAAAAATGACAGGCAGGAAGAGCACAGCTGTGACTTCCGAGGGCTCAGAGGTATGGAGGAAGACCCTTGTGCCTGACAAGGTGACTCAGAGTCCAAGCTCAGGTTGAAATGCTGACCTCACTCGTCACCAGCCTCGCAGCCTGCAGTGAGTGCTTCAGCTCTCTGAGCCTCACTTGTCTCCTCTCCAAACAGAGAACAAAACACAGAGTGCTTGGTGGAAGGACAGGACAGAGGAACACCGGCTGTTGGGAAGTGGCTGCTCACTTTCTCACCCCTTTGCATTGTCCAAGGGAGGCGTCCTGCTCAGTGACGCTACCCAATGGAAGCTGGGGTTAGGGTCGTCCATTTGGAAACTATGTCCAAACCACCTGAGTACAAAAAGGCAAAGCAATGTGCAGCATGTGTTCCAGATTATACACACTTAGCAAAAATCCAGGGGCTTCTTAGCTTTCCCGAAGAATTTATTGATTGGGTAGAGCTGACCGCAGGCTGTAGAGGAGTCGGGGGAATCAGAATGCTCTAGGCTGGGGGTGCTGATTCCCCAGTGGCAGGCGGCCCCGGGACAGTGCATAGAACACTGGGCAGAACAAGGCGTTATCAGGTCTCTGCATACTAAAAACACACACCCCCTGTGGGCTCCGCTCCTGTTGACTTTAGAAGCAGCTGGCCTGTTTCCTCTGCAACCACTGCCAAGAAGGAATTGCAAGATCAAAACGCATTTTCTGAAGGTGAAAATAAAAACAGCATGAAGTGTCAGGACCGGGTGACCTGGGAAGCACCCCACAGGCTCAGCTCCATGTTGCTGTGAAGGGTTTCCACATCAGCACCTCTGAGCCTCATGTCTTGGGGCAGGGAGTGAGGAGACAGTGCAGCTGCATGGAGCTGGGGTGCACAGGCTTCTTCCTGAGGTGATCAGAGTGGAGAAGGGTTCAGCAGGCCCCAAGAAACTGGCTCTGCAGCCATCACAGAGAATTCTGTGGAAATGTTTCCTGCTTATGCTGAAGTGTAGTTACCTGGACGCACTCATTTTTTAAAACTCACCTCATCAGAAGGACATGGAGGACCTGTGCATTTTGCCTTGTGCGAGTCATGCCTTAAAAGAAATGGTGGCCTCTTACAAAGACCAGCCTGGCCAATGTTCCCCACTTTCAATCTCACCACCAAAGCCTCCATTCTCACCTGGTGCTACCCAGGGTCACTGCCACCTACTACTCACATGCACAAGCCCACACACCTGCATACTCAGGGTCTGTAGCAGGTGCCCATCTAAAATGTGTGAGCCAGGGGAGAAGGTGGTGGGATGAGGAAAACTCTGGACCTGAGTATCTGCACTCAGGGCATTAGTACCTGGGCACAGGTGGGAGATCAGCCCCACAGGAAAGGTGTGGCAGGAGGGGTAGGGCACAGGTGAAAAGGAGGTGAGTACGCCACCTGGCTGACCTGAAGGTCCCATGTACAGACAGGACCATGCCAAGATGAGAGAGGCAAATGGGGTAAATTGCTCCCATTAGGAAATGTTGCAAGTGCCCACCTACAGGGAAGAGCTCTCAGCTATGGGACAGTGACCCTGCATCCTTAGCAGAACCTGGACCCACCTTTGTTATCTTTCTCAAATATCATCCCATTGACAAGAAAGGCCACCATGGGCCACTTTTCATTTTGTGTCTGAACTACAAAAGCAGTACATTCTACTCGCCCCACTGGAAGCAGCTCACATGTCCATCAACAGGAGAATTAAACAAACCATGGTTTATTTATACTGTTACTGTATAAACTAAATGATCAATGATCAAACCATGAAGGAACCTTAGCAAACTGTGCTAGATAAAGGAATGGTCACACCAAAGAGCACACATGGTAGGACTCCAAGGAGACACAGAAGCACAAGCCAGAGGAACCAGACACACAGTAGGACCAGAGGGCAGAGAGAGCTCTAAGGGTGAGAGGGCTGTGAGTCGCAGAGGAGTTTGGGCAACATGGATGCATGTGTTTCTCAGGACCCACAGGATGGTGCGATTATTTGTGAATTTCACCATATGACAGTTGCATCTAAAAATAAAAGACATGAACTACAATTGAACGCTGTGTAAGGAGATTCGGGCATGGAGGAGTTGAGGCGTGGAGGATACTGCTACCTGTAGGTTACTCAGAAGTTCATCACAAAATAACATGGTGTAATTCTTCTTTTCTGCATGCTTGAACAGTCTTATAATAACAGGTTGGATTTTGAAACAAACTATAAATGCTCCTAAAAAATAACACAGGGGAGAGACAGAGAATAGTAAGGAATGTATCGCTCTGGAACATTATTCCAGAAGTATCAACCAGCTTAGCAAAAATGAGCATCAGAGTCCCATTCCCAGGACCCCCAAAGATCAAAAGAAGTGGATTTAGACTTTGAACTTTCTCTAGATCTCTGTATAATGAGATGCTGCCACGTGTGTTGAGGGGTGGAGGATACTGGATCCATGGTTATTAAACTTTCCTATGCGTCAGAACCACTTGGAGAGCTGTAGAACATGGAAGGCTGGGCCCTCACCCCAGAATCCCTGACTCAGGGGTCTAGGAGGGACTGGGATCATGTAGCCCTCACAAGTTTCCAGGAGACATGCTGCCCCTGTCCAGCACCTCCCCTTCAGGTCCTCTGCTCTTGAGCACCCCTTCTATTTCAGGGCAGCCTCATGACCTTGATCAAGGGCAGAAGCAGCATCCTTTCTACAGTGTGGGAGAAACCCTATGACCTTTATTGGCCAAATCAAACCCTCGGTGCTCTGCCTACTCTACCCAAGACTGTAGGCAGTAATCATTGTAGCTCTTTAAATGCAATCCAACTTAATTTTAAAAATAACCCAGATGAAACATCTCAGGCTTCCATTCAACAACCATGTGTGTGTGCTGGCTGGCGTATTGGAGAGCACAGATGTGCTACGTTTCCATCACTGCCAAAAGCTCTAGTGAATAATATTGTCTGTAAGATTCCAAAAATTGCATCACTATGAAATCCACTTCCCCCAAAATCCTTCTACTAATGTCAGAAATAGAATTTTAACTCCTTCCTCTTCTGTGCTTGCTCACATAGCATCTCATTCTCCTGTCCCCTCAAGGTAGGGACAGAATATAGACATTGTAATGCAGAGATATAAAAAGTTTATTCCCCTGTGTTCGCATACCCATGTGATGAAATTCACCCTAAAAGCAGGATGAGTTTGAGAGAGCAGAGGCTCGAGGGAAGTCAGGTTGATGGGGTGTCGTGCAGACAGCAAGGTTCGTACAAGACATGATGGAGAATTTGAGTGGTCTTGGGCAGGGGTCAAGCTGGAGCACGGCTGGTTGTGGGAGGTAAGGACCAGATCAGGCTGACAGTGGACAAGACAAGGATAAACCTGTTTCTAAAATACACTCCCAAGTTTGACTTCAGCACATGGCTGCGAGGCTGTGGTCTATTTTTTGCTCCTAGAGATGAGAGTTGCTTGTATGCCCTGTACTAAGCACTTGCCTTTGGGGGCCATCTAACTGTCTGACTCTTTCTTATAGATTCGACTGAACAGCAGGGGGCTCATCTACTCCGTGGGACTGCTCCTGGCCTCTGTCTTTGTCACGGTAGGTCAGCAGCATTGTTTCCATTCTTGAATTCACCCATTCGTCCCTTCTCCAGGCTCTTTGGTGACCACATAGGCTTTGCCTTTGTTGGATGGGGCAGTAGACCTGCAGATGTTTCACCTCCCACGAGAACACCTCCTCCTGTCTGCGGGCAGCCCACCCGCTTCTCAGAAGCAAGGCCACACCTCATGTCAAGCCCAAAATCATTTATCAAACCAAGGAAAAATTGCCTCTTTTCACACAAAATTAACCATCAAGGGTAGCTTCCAATTAATTGATTGCTTCAGGTTATAAAAATCTTCATAAATCCATGGACATGAAACACAGAGACTAGAATATATTTTATTCACCATGCACTCTTTATACTATTCTGCTACCTCAGCCGTTGCTCCATTTGTGTCATTTTGTATTCTCAATTCTGCTGATGTGTTTGATGGGAAAAACTCATCCGACACAGGGACTGACCATAGGAAGCATTCATTCACACACCCGTATGCTGCTGGATTTTTACAACCATAAGTATTGAAATGCCATATGCTTTTTTCCCTAGTGTCTCAAGGAATTATTCACTGAATTTTGCCAGTTTTGTGTTGTTATTGTACATGTGCTGGAGTATGGGAATTCAGAAGGGCCATCAGGAAGCAGGAGAGGTGGTGTAGGCTAGGAGTCTAACGTCAAGCGTTTAGGAGCACAAATACAGCCGACACAAAGGTGCAGGTTTACGTATTGTATTCTTTCATAGCCTAGGTGGTTCCTAGGGTCTGGTGGGAGGGGCAGTCCTGACACTTTCAATAGCCACACATTTTGCCTAAATACTTTGCTTGTTTGCTTTCCCTTTGCCCCCCCCCCCAAGGCAGCCAGATGACTGCAGCCAGAGATTGAGTCCCCTCTGAGGTCCTAGGTAGCTGTTCCCCCACCCGGCACCCTCTGAGCCTCTCTGTGTCTGCAGGTATTTGGCGTCCACCTGAACAAGTGGCAGCTGGACAAGAAGCTGGGCTGCGGGTGCCTCTTCCTGTACGGCGTGTTCCTCTGCTTCTCCATCATGACGGAGTTCAACGTGTTCACCTTCGTGAACTTGCCCATGTGTGGGGACCACTGATCGCGGCCACCGAAGAGGCCCGCCGGGCTCCTTCCTTCCGTGCAATATGAGACTGGCCACCCCCTGAGTCGCGCTGGCCTTGGGGCTGCGGTGCCGTCTCTTCCGTGCTGTCCACAGGCCTCCACTCCAGCCCTGGTGGCTCCGGTGTCCCTGCCATGTCCCCGGCTCCCCGCCTCCTGGTCCTACCTCCCGCTGCCCCTCCCCGTGAAGACATCCAACACCCACGTGAATTCCAAGCTCCCTTTCTGAATGGTGACTGAGATTCTAGAACAAAACTGGCTGCTAACTGGCCTGAGCCAGGCACAACTTACTATGGTCCCTCCTCCTTTTTTAAGTTATTTGATGAAAGACTACCCTAATTTATGACCTGAGACTGTGGAAGAAATAGAGAGGAGAGGAACCACGATGACAGGGAGTGTTTGGGATGGCATTGGCTTGGGAGGCAATTCCTAGGTTGCTGGGTTTAGGGGTTGTTTTGTTTTGGGGGGCTCCCCCTTCTATTCCTTTTCTTCCAGAGGTGGAGGGCTTCCCTTGCGCCATCTCTCACTGGGCTCCGGAGTGGTAACACAGGCGGCGTGCGTGTCCTCAGGGGTGACCCCGGCCTGCGAAGTTGCATGGATTAGTGCTTAGTCCAGGACTGCTGGGCTGGCTGAGGCCACTGAGAACAAATGCCTGACATTTTCTGCCCTAGGACACCTGGCTACCGTCCCAGGTGTTACCTACAGGGTGCAAGGTGTTGGAGGAAGAGGAACACTTCCCACACCTTCCCTCCCAGCATCTCCTCCTCATAGGTTCTTTCTAGTTTTTCAAGCAATAGTTCTAGCCGGCCTGAGGCCTTTGACCCAGGGCCCTGGGGAGACCGTCCATCCGAAAGGCACCAGGCAGCACCCACAGAAACTTCCCCCATGCGTGAGACCTTGAGATGTGCTCTTCTTGCTTGGTATTTGGGGTGACAGGGAGTGACCCAGAGGCCACCACTGCTATCCAGGCGGGAGTTACAGACACTGGTTTCTTGGAAAATGGAGAGAAGCGCATTTTTGCACAGACCTCGTCAATTGAGTCCCGGTTTGCCACTTGGTATCGAGTACACTGGACCCTGATGGCTGGCTCTTGGGCAGACCCCTGCCTCGTGCCGCCACCGCCACGCTGGCCCGGCTCCACCCTCTGTTCCTGAGGGCTGGCCGGGAAAGCGGACCCCAGGAAACCACAGAATGTGTTCAACGCGGACTCACTCTAGGGCATCAGTTGTTGCGAGGGTTTTTGCCAATCACTGCTCAACAGCCCTGCTCTCTTTCGTACGATGCTGAATCATTACACAGACTAATTCCACCGAGCTGAGGCCCACCCATGCTTGTTACACTTGTATTTATTGAAACTGTGGATTCTTGCCCGTGCTGTCCCTTGCATTTACTTTAAGCACTGATCACGTAGCCCATTCATTCGGTATGGTTTTCCCAGCCCCTTGTACACATTCTGGTATGAATTGTAAGAATAACCTGCTACCAATGGGGTGAATGTTTCTGTCTGGGGTGCAGATTGAGGGCAGCGTCAGCCAAGGGCATGCCCGCCCAGCCGGGGAGTGGGAGAGGGGTCCACCCACCTGGGCTCCCGGAGCTGAGACATACTTACTGATTCTGTTGCACATTTTGCACTGGTTTATGGCGATTGTTTTCTTGGATGGATAGTGTAAAATAAACTTCTCTGTTCTGTATCCTCCCTGGAGCAGAGTGTGCTACTTTTTCCTCTGGAAAGGGGTTCATTTCCAAGCAAGGAAGTTAAATGGTCCCAGTCGCTGGGCAGCCAGGAATTGGTGCTGCTAATGTTTTGGGATTGACTCACCCGAGAGGCTGGTGTCTGCCTGACAGACTGCCAGAATGAATTGACGAGTTGTAAGTCCTCTCCAAATCTGGAAGGGAGTTTGGACCTGTGGTCCTGTCAAAGCATAGAATACCTGTGACCTTATCAGTAATCCCTCCTTTGAGAGGGATGTGAGAGGAAGGACATCAGGATGTCCTGCTGGTGACATTCAGCAGTGGTCAAGTTCTCCATCCTATCTGATTTCACGTTGTTTAAATCATGACCACAAAGACCTCCCCTGAGCCAATTCCTGCAAAGAGACAGACGCACATACATGTGATAAGCCACTCTCAAGAAATACTTACCTACATGTCAAATTAGTAAACAAGGTATGTTTCCTCTTGAAATGCAACACAATTTATTGCAGAAAAAAAGGAGAAAGAGAAGAATTTGCAGCAAGGACAGGCTTTATAAAAATAAAGACCTGAGGGAGTCACCGCTCCCAAGTGCCACACAGCAGCTTTTTCACAGAGCAAGGGGCTGGTAAATTGCGCAGGGAACGAGGAGTCTGAAAACGAACTGTTCTGGGACCAGGCCATCTGTCTTAGTCCTTGGCCACTGGGCCGTTTCCTGTTTGTGTAGCGTTCCTTATTCTTCTGGAGCTGAGGGATCCTGGTCTAGAATGGTCTGTTCTAGACACAGGAACTAGGCCAGGCCAAGTAGGGGAATTGGTATTATTACAAGGCTAACAGAATGTGGGGAAGGATCAGACTTCTCCTTACTGCTACTAATTCACAGCACCTACTTCATGTAACTGCTTAAAAATGTATACTCCCAGGGGGTGGGGAAATAGTGGGTACTTAGCTTTGTTTTAAGTGTTTATGTCTTTGGATATTTTACTACTATATTTGTATATTCTACAGATAAACCTTGGGCACAGTTATTTTCATTATGCTGACTGGTGCTTATAAAACATTAGATCTTTTTATATGAAATAAACTATGTTTAATTAGTTTTACTTAATCTTAACCAAAGACATTTGATCAGAAACTTGATTTTTCAAGAAAACACATGTTCTGTGAGATTTTTAAAAACTGTACCTCAGGTCTCAATTTCTCAAAGTAAAAATCCTGGGATTAGATAGTTTCCCTATCTCTTCCGTCAGGACTGCCAGCTAGGAGCTATGAGAATGAGGATGTAGCATGAGAATGAGGATGTAGCGTATTTCTGCCCGGGTCTTGGCCGTGCACAGTTAGGTCTCAGGTTATAGATTAAGAATGTGGTTTTCCAGTGAGCCAGCAGCCCAATAAAGCACAATTGCTGAGGTCACCGTTTTTCACAGCTTTCTCTGTGCTGGGACTGGTAAGGATTAGGATGAGGTTGAGGAACAGGCTCTAACAATACCAGGAACTTGGCACTGTTGCTAGAGACCCTCACAACAGTCTTCCTGAGAAGGCTGTTTTACTTCACCCCCAGGCTGCATTGTCACACACACGGGGGTCGGGGGGGTGTCACACTTTTGAGCAGGTCTCCTCAGCCCCTCTACATTCTCATTTTTTGGAGACTGTGTTCCCAAACTAGCATGGGCTTGCTTGTCGTCTGGTGGCCTGAAAGACTTCAAAGCACAGTAGGGGACAGTCCCTGGCACACTAGAGAGGTAACTTCTGCTCCTTTAAAAGGAAAGCACTTGGGGCTGGGGATGTAGCTCAGCGGCACAGCGCCTGCCTGGCAAGCGTGAGGTTGTGAGTTTGATTCCCAGTACAGGAAGGAAAAAAAAAAAAGCGCTTGCCCTGCCTTTTCCAGGACAGGGTACCTCTGTAGGAACACGCTTGTGTTTACCCCCAAAAGACAAGGGTGAAGATGTCCATTGTGCTTTCCTAAGACGTTTTTCTGTGAACAATTATAATTTATAGCCATACATTTGTGCACTAGAGATTTGAGACTCTGTGGGTCCCAAACAGCAAATTTGAACACATTTTAAACACTCACACTTCCAATAAAAGCCCAAATATTGAAAGGGCTGACAATATTGTAACATGTAGATGGTTTTCACTTGTGGTATACATTAGGACGAACATCCAGCTGTAACTAGGTATGGCTTTAGAATTCTACATAGCTATTCATGCAAACATTCCAATTGTTGAAAAGAAAAGTAGAAGTAGGAAATTAGTGAGGGTCAAAGATATTTTTCTCAAAGTTTACTTATTTTCATCTTTTCAAAAAGGAACGGTTATTCTATTGATAACTCATCCAATGGTTCTGACCCATGTCCATTATCTATTTTAAAATAGATGTGATTTTTCTTGTTGGGTTTTATGGGAGCCTTATGTTAATTAATAATTAATAATTATGATAATTTCTGCAGTGGCTGCTCAGCATTTGATGCACATATATACATGCCATCTATCTGATCACCAAACTGTAGGAATACAGTCCAATGGATCTTTGACATTTTCAAATATTCACCTGTTATGCAGTGCAGGAATGTGGTGGATTCCACAAATTTTTCTCTGATAAATGAGAAATTATACGTTTATTGTATCATCATTCAGAGATGTGGGCACTGCTGAGATGCTAAGAGTTATGAGCTGAGGCTACTAAAACAGTACATCAGCAGTGTGCATAACATGAATTTTACCAGACCTAACTGAATTCCTGTGAAACACTTTTCTTAGTTTCGGAACACAGAGCAGAATAATAAAAAATAAAACTCTACCATCATGTCTCAAATGGTTTCCTGTGGCTATCAGGCTATTGATCTCTTTAATAAAGCATATCCAGTAGTCTCATTAATTTAAGAAGTTTTTACTAAACTTCAACTGAGCAAACATTCTTGCCAAGTTGTAGAGATTTTAAACCCAGAGGATGTTGTACTTAATACTCCTCTTGTTTTTGTTATAGATAGAAGGCATGGTTTACTACTACAATGTTGGGATATATACCATGCAAGGATTTTTGACTTGAATTAATTTGAATAAACATATGCATCTATACATAAATTAGATTTATTTTTACGTAATTTCTAATTCACCTTATTTATCAAAAGCTGAATTTGGTGATATTCTCTCTTTGGTTTGATGGGGCGGTCCATCCAGTCTCTGATTTCAGAAGACTCCACACCAAGCCTGGAATGAAATGTGGTGAGGAATTTCACAATACTTGAAGTTGCTTCCTGTGTGTGTGTGTCTGAGTCCTGCCCACTGGTCAATGCTGAAAAGATATGTACAGTACTTGTGCGTGAAGTTCCTCTCAGCGTAAGTGTAATACCTTCTAGTTCTTCTAGGAAAAATAAACATGATCTCCAGTTTCAAAACTTAAACATTTCTTCTTCCAGCCGTGAGAGACAAGGAGCATGGGTATGTCTGTGCCTGTCTGCCTGGCCTCTCCCTCTTCGTATAAAGCCACAAGGTATCAACCATGGGGACACCGCCCTAATGACCTCGTCCTGTGCACATCTCAAAGGCCCTGCCCCTGGCCACCACCACCAGACTCAGTTTCCGCCATTAATTTATGACTTTGAGGATGAAATCCTTCATGAATCCAGATAACAAGCCACACTTAACCATGCCCAGACTCACATCATTGTGTGAGTGTGAGGTAGCAATCAGCAAAATATTTACGCCTTCTATGTGCTGGGAACATTCCGTCATGGGAGAAAAGAGCAGGCCAGTGGTCACTAGAGACAAGGATGGGTGTGGAGAGGGATGGAGCCAGGCTTTACCCAGAGGTCTCAGTTGTGGTTCAGTGTAGAGCACTTGCCTGGTGTGTACGAGGGCCAGGGTTCCATCCCTAGCACAGCACAACAATAAAATGCAGACAGTTAGGGAGGAGGGTGTGTGCTTTGGTGAGTCCAGGAAACCTTTCGTAGCACTTCCTGTTTGCTATAGTCCTGGATTCAGACCTAGGACAACAACTCAACTTGGTCCCAAGTTGGAATCTCCGAATGTACCTAAGACCACGAGGCTTCTCCACCTACCAACACTTCTAGTGTGGACTAGCTAGTTGCCTGCACAGCAGAACCTCTCATGATGCTTAAAGCTCCCCAGGCACTTCTAACATTGTCTACCGGCTCCAGGAAGTCTCATTATCCCCTCCAGAATTGTTCACTGCACCAGCTCCAGAAGGCCCGCTGTGTGTCCTGTGGGCCTCTGATATTCAATGTGGGGGCAGCTTTTCTGTGTGTGTGAAGGACTTTGTGGAATCACTGGGACACCTTTGTCCTGTAGCACTGATGCAAATGTACACTGCTTGCACCTGTTGTACCTGGAATATGGCTCGTACAGCTGAGGAACAGTGTTTTAATCCTGTTCATCTCTCATCATTTGAAACTGCACCAGCAGGACTGCAGGTGATTCCCAACTACAGTCTCGGGTGGAGCAGATGGAGTAATCAGGGCTGACCTGGCCAAGACCACAGTGTCTCAGTGTAAGACATGTCTGTCTTTGTCCCAGAGGTGCTCGGGCACAGCATTCTCAGAAGTGGTCTCAGGGTGGTGCTGGCCATGTCTCCTGGGAAATCAAGAGAAATGCACGGTCCCTGGTCCCACCTGATTTCCCAGCTCCAAACCTGCACTTAGGTGATTTGCGTGATCATCCAAGTCCACTCTGCTTGCCAGGAGACAAGCAGCCTGTCACACTGTCCTGTTCCTGAGGTTGCTGTTTTGTCACCAGTGTCAGTGTATGCAGCCAGAGTCACCCATGTAAACAGGCACCAGTTACAAAGAGCAACCAGCTCCTGTAAAACTGGGACTGGACCCATGAAGTGCAGAAGGCAAAGAGTCACATTTCAGTTCCAGTAGGGTTTCATCTTGGTGGGAGCACAGGAGAAACTGTATTTAATTGAAAGGCAAAAATATAACTCAGGGTGCATCTCATCTGAATTTCAAATTCACCCCATTTCATTTTTTAAATTTTTGTTCCTTTCTTTTTTGAGACAGGAACTCACTAAGTCACTAAGTTGCCCAGGCTGGGCTCCAGGTTTCCGCCCTCCTGCTTCAGTATCCCAGTGCTAGAATTACAAGTGTGCACTACTCTGCTCAGCTTCACTGCTTCTTTAGGCACGGAGGCCCATAAGACCCGCTGCCAGGCACCTTGCTGATGTAAGGAATCCTTGAGTTGTACTGACAAGGAAAACAGGCCTGTTTCCTTTCCGTTATGACCTAAAGGAAAAGCCCCTGAGACTTCACCTCACTTGCAAGTTAAAAGATTTCTTCTTCAGGGCCATTCAGAAAAAGGAAATCTCCACCAAGAAAGTCAGTGAGTCAAGGCATTACCAGATGGGTGCAGAAAATAGAACCAGGAATAAAGCAGTTTGTGTAACAGCAATTTTGGCTAGCTGTGGGGGGACAGGTCCCTCGGGAGGACATTAGGCTGTTAATTTGGCCATGAAAATTGGAACCCAGCTGGAGAGCAGCCGGACTCTGAGCCAGAAGCAAACAGGAAGTGGAGGAGCAGATGACCAGATCCATGGGGTGCTGCAGCTGGGTAATCTCTGCGCCCAAGGGAGAGCAACCATGGTCATCTCTAGTGCAGGCATCTCCAAGTTCAACAGCAGGAGGGACAGTGGCCATCACTCTTCCACAAGCTGGTCAGGTGAATTTAATCGCAGCTCTCTGTGTGTCAGATTCTGGATATGAGACCCTGACAGCCACTGCACTTTCCTATGAGCTGATTTCTCCCTTCCGAGGGAACTTCCTGCTACACTTCCTCTACCCTCATCTTGGGAGGCCAGTGAGAACCAGCTGTGAACTGGTGTTTGTACCTCTTTCCCTTCCTATGGGACTACCATTATAGAGCCATGTTCCCAAAAAGCATTAGATGAAAACAAATGAGGTATTTTATTGTGGCATTTTCATTTCACTCTGCCCACACAGAATACCAAAGCAGTGAGGGCTTTGGGTCCATGGCCTCTTCCAAAACAAACACTTGATGTTGTGTAAATGACCTCTCCCAGTCCACCTCCAAACAAGGGGAAGACAAAAATCCCAAGTGTGTCAAAGTACAGTTATTTAAAATTGTCCCAGGGTGAACTTCCTTCCAAATGGAGGAGGAATAAGATAGTAAATGTGGCTCCCAGGGATTTGAGGGATCTGGGGATGCATGTGTAGCCACAAAGACTATAGAAAAACAGGGCTAGATATGACTTATGTGTGAACCCCAGTGTCCACAACCAAACACACAGTGTCTGACGGCCTGTGTTACCTGCCCCCTCAGATGAGGCCCACAAGTTAAGGTGTAACACGAGGGCTGGGCCCTTTGTCACCAACACAGTCAGAGGTACCAGGAGCTCTACCTCTCTCTGGGCCTTACTCCCAAGTTGTGGATGATTACATGAAACTCCCTTCGATTTTGAATGAAATCCTTCGTTAACCTACCTGTCCACAGGGTTTAGGCTGAGCAGGCTTGAAGGTCCTCTAGTTTCCTTGGCGGTTCATCAGGTCTTTTCCCTCCCAGTCTTGTCACCTTTTGAAGTCAACCCAGGATTTGGTGAGATATTCATTCAAGGAGCTCAGTGCAAACAGCTAAGTTCCCCTTACCTGCAAATAGGATTTCTTTCTTTTCTTTTCCCTGGTGTTTACATTTCTTTCAAAGCTTAAAGCAAAATAAAACACACTGAGCCAAGTCTTCACAGGTGAGGATGGACTAGGAAGGTAGAGCTGGGTTGAGTTTAAAAAGTTCCCTGTTTAATTTTGGAGAATTAAAAATTTCTTGATGTTTCTGTAAGTGAAACACGAAACTATTTCTCTACATGAGGCAGTGTAAAATGAATTTTAAAAAAACACCCACAGGCTGTGTATTTGATTTCTGTTCTCTGAGACCCTGTAATTTTAGAAAAAGAAATTTAAAATTCCTAAGGTAGAAGTTCATTCTCAGAAATGATTTTTCCCCTTAATAGGATTTTTTTTTATCTTAAAAGAAGATGTAACAAGAAACAAACTTTGATTACCTTCATTTAAAAAAAAATGGACAAATATCATTTCTCTGCATTTGTTTTGCCACTTATTATGGCTACTTGCTTTGATCATTTTTTTTTCTGCTGAATATGTTCATTAGAAGTTTAAGAGAGAGAAGAGCATTTATTTTTCCATTTTTTCAATAACGTAAGTATTTATAAACCAATCTTTCTATATTTGAGAAATATGTGTTTATTAGCAGGCCTAAAAAAATTTCACAGCACTGTGCCCAAAGAATAACAAGATTTATCACTTTTATTGTTCTAATCATCTTTTAATTCACCTCGATCATTTTTGGGAGGTGAATTGGGGCCGCCAAAAAAAACCATGTGAATGTGATGTTAAAGCTGACTTTTGAGACTAAGAGAGCTCTGAGACCAGGGGTTTACTGAGCTGGGCAGATGCCAGCCAGAGGCACACCTCGCCAAGGCCACCACAGCGCAGCCGGGGCTGTTGGAAGATGTCCGTGAACCTAGGAGGACGTTAGGGTGTTTTATAGTGAAATTGTGCGGGGGGAGCCATGGATATCGTCTCATGAGAAGGGGGGGGGGGGGGGGTGAGGATTAATGTTTACCCTGAGCTTCTCCTGGCCGTAGAGCCGAGGAGCAGAACAGTGAGATGTGAGCACATTCCCCCCACAGAAGGCAGCCCAGGAAGAGCTATGTATGCTGTGTTGTGATTGCTCGGTTCTGACCACAGAGGGCTGTGTGGCCTGGACTGCTGACCTCCAGCCTGGAGTCAGGAAGGGCATTTTCTGTCTTTGTTAATCTAGCTCAGAGCTGGGAGTTCAAAGGAACTGCTCAACTATCATTCTCCCTCTGTTCTCTGGTCTCTGACAACTTAGGACACCTCAGAACGCTTCTCTCATTCATGACCTTAGTTGGATACAAGGCCTTTGCAAATAGGGTCATGTTAAGACTTGGTCATATAGAATGGGTGCTCCCTCATCCAGTGACTGGAGGGGCATTTGTCCCAGACACACACACAAAGGAAATGCCACGGGACCTCAGAGGCAGAGACTGCAGTTACATTGCCATCAAGAGAGAAAGGTGAGACAGATTCTTACGAGAGCCCCAGAGAGGCACCAGCTCTGCTGGGTTTTGGACTCCTGACCTCAGCAGCAGAGGGATTACACCTCTGTTGTTTCAAACCTCCAAGCTTGTGGTCATTGTTACAGCTGCCCTGGAAAATGAATGCAAGGGGGATGCAGAGAGCTGCATGGAAACAAGGCCAAGCTCATCAAAGCACCGGGTTTCTTCAACTTGTCCTAAGTATCAAGGAGCAAGGCCCTGCCTTTTGGTGAACATGTGTCCCCTCCCAGGAAAGTCATGGCCCCAGTACGACAAACAGAAGCCTCTGATTGGTCATTTGCAAGCATCTCTGTGGGAGGAACCTGGAGATGGCCAGGTCACAAAGACACACACACACACACACACACACACACACAGAGGAAATACAGCCCTCCCACTGAGGGTGGTTCTTGGGATGGGGCTGTAACATCCGCACCTGTCTTTTCCTTGGGAAGGTTTTCAGGACCGAGTGCCTCTGGAAGCAGAGCTCAGAACTAGCTGACTCATTACGTGCATTGACCCATCTGCCCTCCCCCAGCCCCCTTATCATGAAAATGAGGTCTCCATGAGGAAGTAATCCAGACAGTGAGGACACCTGAGAAAGGCCCACTGCCAAGTTAGCAAAGCTACAAGCAGATGTGAAGACACCGGTGGATGAAACAAAGCACAGACACGGCTGTGAGCGTTACAGCTGGAAATTCTCGCAGAGTAGGAGAGATCAGTGACAAGGACACTCAGCCTATCACCCCTGGCCTCTCCTCAACAGCGCCAGGCCTGACGCCCAGTAGAGGGCGCCCTTCAGCGTGAGAGAAAACTAACGTCAGAGTCGGCCAAAACAACCCCCTCAGCACGGGACAAAGTGAGTCTTTTCAGCATGTAGAGACTCTGAATAGGAGACTTCTGCAAATTTTTCTTTTTTCTTCCTTCTCTCTTTTTTTCTGTATTCCGATTTTTTGTTTGAATATTAATTTAGTTTTTAAAATTTTATTTGATGTAATAACTGTACACATTCATGGGGTAAAATACGATGCTTTCACACAAATTCACACTGGATAATTATCAAATCAGAGAGATTTCCTTACCTATCACCTGAAACATTTACAATTTCTTGTGGTAAAACTTTCAAAATCCCCTCTTACAGAGAGGTACAATACATTATTGTTAACATGCTCACTATATTGTGCAATAGGTCATTAGAACTTATTCCGTGGAGCCCTTTCTGGTATATAATGAGAGAGAGAGAGAGAGAGAGAGAGAGATATCTGAGATTATAGAAAACAACAGATCTCCCCTAGAAGGACACAGGAAGGAAAGTCTTGGTATAATAGTTCCTTGCAGGTCTGGGAAATTAGCCAATTCAGGTTAAGGCCCTGCAAGTGTGTCATGTATTCAAAGGGAAAGTGAATTCCCTGCTGGAGTTAGTGTGATGGAAAAGCAAAGAAAGGAAGGGAGGGAGGAGCCCTGAGAGAGTTGGGAGATGGACTCACGCTCACCTCACCAGGCAGCGGAGACAGCAGTGCTGAGCAAAGGGCTTGGGTGAGAGCTGCCATGCCCTCTCCACCTGGTGGTCACCCTGACACAGGCCTTGCTGGCCTCTTTCCCACAGAATTAGCCACAGCCACCCAACTACGGTATCAGAGAGAGAAAACCAGGGCTGCACGGAAACCAGGGTCATGAGGGATGTCAGGAGCCTCCGAGGATCCAAGGATCAGCAGCCTTCTGTGTTCCTTCATCCAGGCCCAGCGAACAGTGGAAACAATTTCTCCCAGTGCCCTGTTTCTGTGAGTCTAAAGAGAAACTCCCCACCGGGCGTCATCTGGTGGGAAGCAGTAATGCAGAGGCCAAGTTGTCCCCCAGGCCTGGGGCTCTCCTGGTGAGGCCTCCTCGCCTTCTTGGAATAGGCAAAATCCTGTGCTGTGGGCCAAGTGCCCCATGACGCATATCCTAAAGTCAGACCCCATGTGAGCCCCTCCCTCACAGTATGAACAGGGCCTGTGACTTCCTTCTAGCCAGTAGGACAGGGCGGGAAAGATGGATGTCACTTCTGGGATTCCATAATGACAGGCATCACACAGCTTGGAGGAAGTGAACTCTGCCAACCACCACTGAGCTTAGAGGGGACCCTGGCAAGAGCTCAGAGATCTCAGATAAGCCCAAAGCCCCTGAACCTAGACAACAGCCTGGGGGAGAGGGGGACCAGGGCCAGCACCCAGCTGAGCTGCACCTGGACTCGGACCATGAAATCCCTCACATTTGTGGTAATCTCTTATGCGGCAGTAGAAAACTGAATGCTCTTGGCCATAAGCCGTGAAGAATGACACGGGCTAGAGATGACCCTTGATCCTGCTTCAGTATACATGCAGATCTGAATAATCAGTGTCCTGAGAATGGCACAGGCTCTCAGGCCAAATGCCTCAGGCTTCAAGGAATACAGCTGCCAAAAAGTAAAGAATACGTGCAACAAATGTACCAACATGCACAGCCTGAAGCAGAATTACATAAACATAATAGGAATAGCAAGAAGACAGAGGAGGGCCAGGGGTACAGTTCAGAGGCACAAGCACCTGCCTGGCAAGTGCAAGGTCCTGAGTTTGATTCCCGGTACCAAAAAAAAAGGAAAAAAAAGAGTCTTGAGGAGCAAGAATTACAAATCATGCAAAGGAAATCAGAGGGAACATTAGATAAGAAAGAGAGAATACTTTAATATAGACATGAGGCTGTGGGCACTGGTCAGTAGCTGAGCATCTGTCCAGCACATAGGAGGCTCTGGGTTCCATCCCTAGCATTGACAGATAGAGAATATTTATTCATACGCGTTTGCAATACACAGAATGCATAGTGATTACAGTTTGGGGGCTTGGTCTCCAATACCTATGGCATCTCCATCAGTATCACCGTCCCCATACGGTCTTTCTCACTCAGTTCCCAGAGCCCCCTCCTATCTGCACAGACTTTACCTTCCTGTCTGTTACCAGGGCTCTTTATCAAAAGATTCAATTACGTTGAACATGAAATAGATGAAAATGTACGATAATACATTGTAGGAAATTGCTTAAATTATGAAGGTAAAGAAAACTTCTTAAAGAATTTAAAAGCAATGAGGACAAACAAGTTGGGCTGAACCTAGGCTTCTCACTAAGATTAAATATGAGAGAAGGATTGGATTGGGCTGTTTTCAGTTGTTATAAGGAGACAGCTTTTTTTTTTTAATTTTTTGGTACCAGGAATCAAACTCAGGACCTTGTGCTTGCCAGGTAGGTGCTTGTGCCTCTGAGCTATATCCCTGGCCCTCCTCTGCCTTCTTGATATTCTTATTATGCTTATTTAAAATCTTTAGTCAGGCTGCTTCAGTAATTCTGCTCCAGGCTGTGCATGTTGAGGGGGTAGTCCAGAAATACGGTGCTGATCTTTGCTTAGCTCTGGTGAGGGCACCTTTAGTTACAAAAAAAAAAAATCTCCACCGATGGTTCCTTGATAGGCTACATTTGAAAGAGAAAGATCACCTGGTGTGATCTCAGTATTCCATCACCGTGACAAGACATCTGAGGTAATCAACTTATACAGAAAAAAAGGTTTACTTTAGCTCACAATTCCAGACATTCCAGTTCCAGATCCAGGTGGGGAGACATTCTTTTCTGGGCCTGTGGAGAGGTAACACATCATGGTGGGAGTCCAGAGTGAGACAAAACTGCTTATCTCAGCTGGGTGTGGTAGTGCACACTCATAATCCTAGCCACTCAGAAGGCTGAGGCAGGAGGACTGCATGTTTGAGGTCACTCTAGACAACTCAGTGAGATCCTACGTCAAAATATTAAAACATTTAACCAAAGGCTGGAGATGTAGTTCACTGCAAGAGTGTTGGCCTAGTATTGATCTACAGCACCACAGAACAAAACAAAATAAAAAATTGTTCACCTTGATGTAGGATAGAAAAAAAACAAAGATAGGCAAAAAGGGGACAAAGAAAATTGCAAAGCCTTTCCTTTGGGGCATGATGGGAAAATCACAGTAGTACATGTGGAGAAGAGACGATCACAGAAGGCCACAGACAGAGTCCAGCAAAGGTCATCTAACCAGGGAACCTCAGGGCTCCTCAGCCACGCTAAAGCTGAGGCTCAGGGAGTGCGATGCATGGCAGGGCAGAAAGGAGAGAGAACCTTCATCCCTCCCCTTCTTCCTCACCCTCTCCTTCAACAGAATCCACACTGCCTCCCTCTCCGGAGCCTCCTCTAGGGCAGCCATGTCCCTTCTCGGCACCTCCACACCTGCTGGCCCCACCACCAGAAAACTCCCTCCTCCACACCAGCAAACAAAGAACAAAGGCATGCTATAAAGGGCATGGTGGCGCACAACTATACTCCCAGCACTCTGGAGGCTGAGGCAGGAAGATCACCGCAAATTCAAGGCCAGCCTGGGCTATGAAGTGAGTTTAAAGCCAGCCTGAACTGCATAGCAAAACCCTATTTCAAAAAGACACAAAAAGAACAAAGGCGCCCTTGGTGTCTGTCAGATCAATTGAGCCTGCAGTCCTGGTGAACCCAGGCCTCAGCAATGACTGTGATGTCACCAACATGCACACAGCTCTCTGTACCTTGGCCAGGTCTCCACTTGGCACCACGGTGGAAGGCGGTAATTAATACCAGCCTTGAAACCTGTGGGACGCCAGTCCACAAGCTGGCTGTTGTGCTTGGTTTTGGTGGCAATGGCAGCACTGATGTCTTTGAGGACCATGTTACCACGGTACAGCAGGCAGTAAGCCAGGTATTTGCCATGGTGAGGGTCATACTTCACCATCTTGTTGGCTGACTCAAAGCCAGAATTTGCCATTTCTGCTGCAGAAAGCTGTTCATGATAGACTTTCTTAGCATAGGTGATGGAGGCACATGTCGCTGGAGGGAAGTGATGTACCAGGTTGGTCTGGAATTCTGTCAGATCGACATTCAGGGCTCCATGGAATCTGAGGGAAGCAGGGATAGAAGGTAATCTGAGGAATAAGATGTCACGGATGACCTCAGTGTCTACCATGAAGGCACAATCAGAGTGCCCCCAGGGTGGTGTGGGTGGTAAGGATGGAGTTGTAGGGCTCAGCTACAGCTGTGGCCAGTTCTCCCACCAAAGCTTTAAAAATCCAAGAAGATTTATAGATCTTCTTGGTAGAGCTGGACACTGGTCAAGCAGTTTTCAAATTCGGTCCAAAACGAGGTCAGTAATCCCTTGGCCAATGGTGTAGCGTCCGTGGATATAGTTACTGGCAGCATCTTCCTTGCCTATGATGAGCTGCTTAGGATGGTACCAGTGTGAACTCCATCAGTGACCATGGCTTCTTGGTCTACAAACACTGCTCCTGGCACATGTTTGCTAGCACCTGTCTTGCTGAAGAATGTATTGAAGGATCATCTCCTCCTGCAAGGGTCTTGTCACTTGGCATCTAGACATGAGGCTGGATGCCATGTTCCAGGCAGTAGAGCTCCAAGCATGCACTGGTCATCTGGACACCAGCCTGGCCACCGGTTACACTCGTGCATGATGGCTACAGGTCAGGAGGCCAAGGCAACAGGAGTAGACACCAGGTCCCAGTTACTGTCCTTGACAAACTAAGAATTGAGGTAAGTAACACAGTAGGTAAAATTGTACTTTTTAAAAAAAGAAACTGTAGCAAAATTGTACTTCTTAAAAAAAGAAACTGTAGCTTCAGAACAAAAAGTTATCCAAGCCTTTCTCACTCCCCTGAAACTCACAACAAAACAAAAAACCTAAGGGTCTTAAAGACACAATAGACCTGTGCTATGCACCTGGAAATTATGCTCCCTCCTACAGACATCGGGCAGCTGATCACAGTGTGAATAGCTGGTATTCTAGCAGCACCCCCATGGGCACAACCTGACAGATGGAGAGAATGAACACCCTGGATCACCCATCTTAAAACTCCCCCAAGATTGCCCGAATACACACAGCTCCAGGCCTTAAAGTGTTTCTTGATCGAGGGCCACACTCTCTTCTCTCTGAGCATGAACTATTCAAATTCCACCTACTAAACCTCCTTGTGCCACTTGCTGAGGCATCCTGAAAATCCTTTTCCTTCAGAAGTCACTGAACCTATAACATATTCCACAGATGGAGTGAGTTGAGCTTCCCCATCTCTACCTTGGGAAGCCTTTCAGATCCTGTCTGGTGACTTAAAACAACAGTTATGTATTTCTTGTGTTATATTGGTTGGTTGGGCTCTGCCTGATGGTTCTGGCCCATCCAGTGACAGCTGACATCAGTGACTTGGTGGTGTGTAGGAAGCTCAGCTAGAGGCAGGGCATCCCAGATGGCTGGTCCCTTAGCCAGGACCACTGAATGGCTGAAAAACTGTCTAGGACTCTGTCTCTCTCCACATGGCATCTCATCATTCAGCAGCCTATCCTGAGACTGCATGCATGGCAAAAAGAAAAAGGTGGCTACCAGCTCTTCAAACTCCCTCATCATTTTTGCCAGGTCAAGTGGTCAAAGCAAGTCCAAGGTCAAAGCAAGTGGTCAAATGGTCAAAGGAAGTCCAAGGGCAAGATTACACTCAAGCGGAGGAAAGATGGACCAGTCTCTTGATGGACAAAGTGACAGCTATGCACATGGCAGGGTGGGAGGAACTGTCCAGAGCCATCTCTGCAGCTCCTTGACCACAGAAAGCAAGAGTTCAGCACATATTTGTGTGAGAAAATGTAAGAAAGGCTTTTCTCAAAAAAACGCATATGCTCAAGAAAACCCCATCTCCCTCATGTCTCTTTGGAAAAACGATTTTAAGTTTGCATTCTATTGATGAAGAAGGAAGTTATTAAGCATGAAAAGATATGAAAGATTGGTGAGCAGATACTGAGACAAGTTGAAACACAGAATTGACTCTAAGTAACTGTTATAAATAGAATGGAAATGTGAAGATGGATATAAAAATAATTCTTGAAACATGAGTCATATCGTCTAGTGGCAATGATTCACTGATACAAATGTCTGTCTTGAGCATATGTAAACAAAGACGAGAGAATGAAAAGAGCAAACCGTCAGGATTCGAGCAGGGAACTGGAAAGCAGGGTGAATTCCACACTGGACATAGCAGAGCCAGGCGTGTTTTATTCTGGCGGTCGTGGAAGGCAGTTTCCAGTAAATGAAAGATAGCCGGGGCTCTTTATTTTCCATTCCTTCATAACTGTTCACATCTTAATAAATGTTCCCTCACCTCCATGCATGTGCAATTTCTCTTTCCCTCTCCTCTGGGACCTCTCTGTTTTGCCCTGAAGATGTGTCTTCTGAAACGTGCAGAGAAGGTTTGGGGGGAAAAAAAACATGCGTACACATGCACACAGAGTGTTTTTTTAAATATCAGTTTGTCTCATTGCAATTTCTGATGTTTCACAGTCTTGGGCAATATTTTTTCAGATACTATAAACAGCTGTTGGGGCTGGGGATTTAGCTCAGCGGCAAAGCGCCTGCCTGGCAAGCGCAAGGTCGTGAGTTCGGTTCCCATTACCAGAGAAAAACAAAAACAAAAAAAAAAAATTCACTATAAACAGCTGTTGCTCTTATAAGTCATCTTCCAGCTTAGCACATTTATGGATGGCTAAATGAAACTAAAGGGTAATCCAAAATATAATCCCAGTGTACTCCAGGAGTCTATGTAAGGGCACCTGCCTGGTGATCCTACTTTCAGAGTATGTCTTGAATCCACTTCTTTCCTCCAGCCTCCAACCTCTCTTCCTTTGCCTGGTGTCTTAGCCACTTCTGATTGCTGTGACAAAATACCTGATACCCACTACTTAGAGAAGGAGAGATTTATTTCGCCTCACAGTTTCTTTGGGTTGAGTCCATAGTTGGCTGGCTCCAAGACAGAAACAGCATGGTGGAAGGGTCTGTCGGAAGGAAGTTGCTCACCCCATGGCAGCCAGGAAACAAAGAGAGAAAGGAGGAGCTGGGATTAGAATCCACTTGCCAGGTCACAGTCCAGTGACCACCTCCAGTAGGCTCCCCCTCCTAACAGCACACTCAGCCAGGAACTATGCATGAGTGAATCCACGAATGAGTACAGTGCCCCATGACCCAGTCACCTTCTATTCACATGAGAACTTGGAAGGGCATTTTAGCTCTAAACTGTAATGCCTGGTGGCTGGAAGCTGCCTCCCCTATCTCCTTCCTTTCCTTGCTCATCTCCACCTGCAGTCCCGCATAGTCATTTTTTAATTTTATTTTTTAAATTTTTATTTATTTTAAAGGGAATAATAAAAAAGGAAAAAAAACAATAGCAAAATACCAACAACATAGACAAAAACAAAACCAAGCAAAAATAATAAAAATGATACAAGGTTTCAGAACAAAATGATAGAAATTAACAGTGGCTGTTATACTACATAACGTTACCTTCAACAAAGTTGCTCAGATTACCAGATGTAAGAATGCAAGATTGATCAAACCATTAAAGAGAATAAAAAATAGAAACAAAAACCCTATTAGAAATGATACAGAGCTTCACTAGACAAGATGGTAGGAATTCACCAATGGTTGTTATATTGCATATGTTGTCTTCAAATTAGTTGTTCAGATTACCAGATGTAAGCATGCAAAATTGGTCAAAAAATTATTGCATAGTCATTTTAAAAAGCAAATAAATGATCCCACTTCCTGCCTGAAGGCCTCCCAGTTCTCTCCTGAGCCCCAGCCCCAGCCTCAGCAGCCTTCTCCCTGCTGCCGGACACCCACCTGGGGGCTTGGTGCTGGCTGTGCTCCTGCCAGGACTGGAGTGTTCTTACCTGGAAGCCCCTGTCTGAGTGCTTCCTGCACTCAGTCCACCTCAGCTTGAGCAGCATTCTCAGAAGGATCTTCTCCAGTCTCCCAATAGAGTAAGCCCTTAGCCCCTCTCCCTCCCTGCCCTCTGCTATTGAGGATTGAACTCTAGGCCTTTAAACTGAGCTACAGTCTCAGCAATTTTTCAAATTTTTATTTTGAGACAGAGTCATGGGAGTTTACTAAATTGCCCAGGCTAATGCTAAATAGTATGATTCTTCTGCCTCAGCCTACTAGAGTATTGGTATTACAAGTCAGAACCACCAGGCCTAGCTTCTGCTTTATTTCTTCATAGTATAAGCATTTTGAAGGAAAGATTTTATATATCCATCACATATTTACAGTAAAAATACAAGTATTCTTTTCAAAAGACTGGAGAAGGTATAAAGTACACTCTGGCTAGCCAAAAAGCATAGAATTTGGGAAAGAGGATTTTTTAAAGAAAATCCAAAAAAACATAAAAAATATAGTAGAAATCAAACCAAATTCATTGGTTGAGATTAAAATTAAAATCTAATTATGATGTATATTCCTTCTAAAGGAAAGAAGGCAGAGGGGTTAAAAACAGAGGATGGCCAGGGATGGTAGCCTGTAATCCCCAGCACCTGGAAGGTTGAGGCAGGAGGACTGTGAACTCAAGGCCACACTGGGCTATGTAGTGAGACACTGTCTCAGAAATACAAAAAACAAACAAACAAATAAAATAAAATTTTATTAGGTGAATGCAAATATACAGTATTGGGTTAATAATATCCCTTAGTTATTTTGGGCTGATCAGGTCCACAGTTTCCCAAATGGGTGTACAGCAAAGACTAAATAAAAACAGGCAAATAAATAAGCAAATAAATAAAAAGAAGCAAATGGAATGATTTCAGGGCTCTAGGAGGATCAAAGCCCTCTCAGAATTCAGGATTTTCTCAGGGCTAAGAACAAGATCATCTCTGGGTAGTTATCAGAAGAAGGGAGAGGAATACTCAAGAAGGGTGGAATTACTCAAGGACTTCTCCAAATAAGTTATTAAATTAATCCTGAATAAGGATTAAATTAATCTACCCAGGAATGCGATGCTTGAGGCGATAGTCTTTATCTAGTTGAGATCAGATCCAGGTGTCCTTGGCTGTGATCTTGTCTTATCCTTTGAAGCTTTCCAATTTCATCCACCATTACAGGCTTTAGTAGGGATTAATGACTCACAGAAGCTCACTTATTATGAGTCCACTGCCCATTTCTTTTTTTTTTGTTTGTTTTTTGGTTTTTCTCTGGTACCGGGAACCGAACTCATGACCTTGCGCTTGCCAGGCAGGTGCTTTGCCGCTGAGCTAAATCCCCAGCCCCCCACTGCCCATTTCTAGACAAGGAGCCTAAGCCTTGGGCAGATTCACAAGTGAATATGAAAAGCCAGTTGATTAAGTCCTGCTCAGGCCTGCTTCACAGTGGTCTCCATCAATAGAAAAAGCAATATCATGACACAAATTTCAGTCAAAGAATAAATCAAAGCAAACACACTGAATGGGGCAAAGGATATGTATTATCCTGCTGACTAACGTAACTCATGGTAAAACTGCAGTACACATAAATATTTACCTAAGGTGTAACTCAGCGTGAAAATGCTATAGTGGCAGGGAGGTTGAAAGTCAAAGGAAAATGCCGGAACTCCAATTGAAATTTTCCCTCAAATCCTTTTAATTCAGGAAAGAGGTTGGGGAGAAAACAAGATATAAACTAAGGGACTGGTAGCAAATAAAATAGTAAAAAATAAGTGATATAGAGATTTTGAATAAAATACAAGATGAATTAACATTTGATTGCTGAGCATTCACATTCACAAACAACTTTTGACCAACTAGTAAATCACAGATCTGGGTCATCACCTTTTTCGGATCACTGTGATTTTTTTCTCAAAACTGATCATGTGCTAGGTTGCAAAGGAAATGCCAATTGATTTTTAAAAAGCAGAAACTCTACAAGCTGTATTTCCTGACCACAATGAAATTACCCTGCAAATCAATAACAAAAAACAAACTACAAATTCAAAGCTTGGAAATTGCCATGGACCTGATCTTCAATGTTATGCAAAGGCCTGCCAGTGGAAGGCCTGGCCACCAGCTTATTTTGCTACTTGAAAGTAGGAGCCTTTAGGAGGAAGCCTGCTGCAAAGAAGTGAAGTCATTGGAGGCGAGGCCTTGGAGGAAGTGAGGTCATTGGTGGCATAACCTTAGAGGAAGTGAGGTCATTGGGGGTATGGCCTTGGAGGAAGTGAGGTCATTAGAAACATAGCTTTGGAGGGCTATTGGGACCTCACCCTTCCCTTCATTTTTGCTTCTTGGCTACCAGGACATGAACAGCTATACTCCACCCACTCCATGATGTTCTGTGTTGCCACATGCTCCATGCCGTTGGCTCAGATGATCATGAACAGAAACAGTTAGCCAAGATAAACCTTTCTTCTTCTTAAGCTGATTATCTCAGGTATTTTGAACAGCAACAGAAATCTAACATAGACATTTTTAAATGATTTAATTGACCATTTAAAAGTCAAAGAGGACATCAAAATGTTAGGCAATTATGTATGTTTGATTTTGTACTTGCACTTCTAATTCTGTGTAACTCTGGGTCAGATCTTCTAACTCTGGGTCAGGTCCTGTTGAGCTCTGCATGTAGGCATGGAGATCACATATGAAATGTCTGTTTAAAAACTGGTAGTAAAAGGTTTATTAGCCCTACATTTACCTAACCTATCTCATCTCCCTTCAAAACTGAAGGACACCGAGAAGAGGAATGAAGGGGTCTTCAGGATGTGCAGGAAGATCTAGCTGCCAGCCTCTATAGCATCCTGTTCCACCCCTTGGAGTGGTGTCTAGGAGTCTCCAGCCGTCATCCTAAACCTTCATCACCACGGGGTCCAGGAAAGGTGGAGCCTTGCAGACAGATCATCCCAGGAAGGAACTGAGGTTGCCCCAGAGCAGAAGCAACCACCTCCTGGGAACTGGATTGGCCCCTCAAGCCACAGAGACTTCTCCAGAGCCACCTCCCAGAACAATCCTCAGAGGACGACAAACCAATCACCTATGCAGCCAACCTTTGCCTTTGTTTCCCTTTTCCATAAAACCTCAAAGTCTCTTTCAGACCCGAGAGCAGAACTTGAGCCCCTTTCCCTGTCCTTCCCAGTGCAGCTGGCTGAATAAAGCTCTTTTAGCACCCTTGAAGGCTGCGCACCTCCTTGACTATCACTTTGGGACTCCAGGCTGAGCCTGTTCTACTGGGACCCCCGGAGCTGGGACTTGCATCCCAAAACTCCGGTAACAAGATCAAATAAATAATTAAGTAAATAAATAAATATTAATCGCCGTATTATGATTATCTTAAAGCTTAGACCCTAGAGTCACAAAACATTCTTGAGTCATTTCACAGGTACCTGACCCCTATCTCCACCTCCCCCTCAACAGTGGAGGGGCACACTGCCAAGCTGTCAGCTCTAGGGGAAGTTGCTCCACCACGAGTGCTGCTTGGCCACTAAAAGGGAACAGCGTCATTCAAAATAACAGCTCCTTGGCTTGCTGTCCTTGGGATTTGCTCTGATCAGTGTCTCCAGGTAAGTCCTTCTCTTTTTCCTGGTTAGTTTTTCTCCACAGCTCCCGTGTCTTATTTTTCTGGTGTATTGTCCCTGTCCTCCTTAAAACATGAGTTCCAAGAGGACAGGAGGCTCCATCTCCAGTTCACTGACCTGCCAGTGATCGGCACTGAGCAGCAGGGGAGGTTTTACATGTTCTCTTTTCCCTCTGAATATTCGATCATTTTACCTTATGAAATAATCTGACAATCGACCTATTAACAGGAAAAAGAAAGCATACACATTTATGAATATGCAGAAACCTCGGAGCAGTAGCCAAAGTAAGACTCAGAGAAGGGGCCAGGCACATGAAGCTTCAGGAGCATCTTGAGCTACACACAAAAAACCACAGCTTTATACGGCTATCAGGGGTGGCAGTAGCAGTTAGGGAAGGTGAGGAGAGGACAGTGAACCCAACACAGGTCTTCTTGTTAGGTAAGCAAAGCCTTCTCAGCCTCAGTGACTGCCATCGAAGGCCACCTGTGGCTGACACACCACCTTCCTCCTGGAAAAGATGCTTCCTAGGCAGATGGAGCAGTGCCAGGAAGAGGCCTGCTGGCACCCACCTTGTATTTATCTTACAGAAGCACCTCCTGCCCCGCCAACAGAGAGCACCTCAGAGCTGGCCCTGGGTCTGCAGCTCCACAGAAGAGCTGTCTTGAGATAAACTAGAGGGGTTTGCCCTAGGGCGGGCTATTTCCACCTCTGCCAGACTGAGTAAAACCCTTTCCACAGCAAAAGGTGCTTCTTGGGTAGGGGGAAGGCAGGGTAAATGGGCCCCAAGTGGGACCTGTGGGACGGTGCAATGTCCAAGGAAGAAGTGTTTAAAACAGTGGGTGGAAAACCGGGGAAGAGGACGAGAATGAGAAGAGGACAAGCAACTTCAGCTTTTACCTGGAGCCCTTTTGATAGTGGAAATGAGACCTTCCAGCCCCGTGGCAACGGGAATGAGGCCGGGCCACAGAGACTGAGCACACAGGCAAAGCTTTCATTTGCAGGGTGGGTTTCCCCCTTGGAGAAGGGGTGGGGGGTTGATGGGGAGGAAGTCTGGCCGACCCATTAACAAAGCAAGGGGCAAGCATTCTATTGCATTGCTGGGGTGGCCAGGGCCTGGCTGATCATTACCTGGGTTCTGGTTCAGAGAAATTCTTATCACTTGAGGGAGCAGTCTGGTGACTGCCATGGGGTGATTGTACCCACTCAGGAGGAGCTCATTAGGGGGTGCTGAGCTCCTAGAACCCCAGGTGTCTGAAGGTTTAGGTTGTGATGGAGACTTCTAGGGGTCCTGGAATGGGGCACTGTAACACGGCCAATCGAGTGACCCGGCGACTGTTGAAAAGCCCTAAACCCTGAGCTGGTGGCCTCAGTCTTGAAAGAGGGCAAGAGAGATGGGGTTAGGGCCGTGGTGTGCATCAGCCTTCCTGGATACTCTACGGCCTGGGGTTTGTCTTCTGTACCCATGGTGGCCCTTAACTGTCTCACTCTGTCCATAGAGCTGCATCACTCTGGGGCTGAAAGGCGAGAGAGGAGGAAGAGCCACGGGCCTGGCCGGCCTCCGTGCACATCCCCCTTTGCCCACAGATCCAGCCTTTTAGGAAATGCTATTAGCATTGCCTCAGAATAACAATCCAGTTATTTCTCCCCAGCTGCGTGGCTGTAGGGCTGCTCTGGTCCTCCAAGTCCTGACTCAAACCCCAAGGAGCCCCACTCCATCCCCCAGCTATTGAATCCTACAGTGCCTGGGCCTCCCTATTTTACCCACCCCGCATCACTGACCTCTTCTAACAGCTCAGATTGCTTAGGGGTTGATAGTCATGGCTTTCCTTCTGTCACCCTGCACATATCACTCGCTCCACTCCGCCAGGCAGGAGCACTCCCCCGAGTGTCAGAAAAGGCAGCACACAGCAGCTGATCAATTATTTATTAAATGGGTGATTTGGAAGCAAAGAGAAGTGTGGTAAATTGTGCTTTGCTGTGAGATGAGCTGGAGATCAACAATACCAGGGATGATTTAAAAAAAAAAAAAACGGTGGGTGTTTAAATTAAATCACTACAGTAAAAAACATGCTGTCATTAATCCTACTCAAAATCCTCCCCCTCCCTTTGAAAGCACTCATCTGCAGCAGCTCTGGAGCCCTCTTTTGAGTAGGGTTATGAGGTGTGATCTAAAATAAGATGAATGCTCCTACCGACTGTCATCCAAGGGAAAGGGAGGCTCGTAAAGACATCACGCTGTGTCCTCATCCACCTTATTCACTGGATCTGGTGCTTCGTGACTTCTGGCTTCTCCCGAAATCAAAATGACCATGAAAGGTCAACGCTGTGCTTTAATTCAGGGCATTGAGGCAGCCGCAACAGCACAACTAAAGACACTCAGGAAAGAGGAATTCCAGAGCTGTTTCAGAAAGTGGTAAGAACCATGGGTTGAGTGTATTTAAAGCGAGGGGGAGGTTCATGAGGGGCATTCGTGGCAATGTTTCACTGTAATAAATTTTTAAAAAATTTAAACATTCAGTGTATTTTGCGGATTACACCTAGTAAATAAATCTCGGTATTTTAGATGCCAGGATTCACACTCCCTAATACCAGGGAAGTCCAAGTCTTCTCTGCTATGGGTCTGAAGAGGCAAAAACAAAAACAAGGTCCTTGTGGCTTTCCACGCACAAAACAGGGGTCTCTCTGACACCTGCGAGGTGCCCTTTGCTACTCACTCTACTTCGCCAATTCTAGCACCGTGGTCAACTGCCTCTGAAGGTGCAATCTGGGTGTAGGGACCCGAAAGAAAAGAGGCCGGGAAAGTCTGCGGGAGCACAGCCGCGGGCCGAGGGCGCAGAGCGGGACAGGGTCGGGCCAGCCACATCTGATCCGGGTCGCCCAAACTTTCGGATCCCAGCCTCCTCGGCAATCTCGGGGTGGGGGGGGCCAGACCAGGCTGCGCAGGCGCAACTGTCCCCGCCGCGCCCCCTCGCGGGCTGGGGAAGGCGTTGGGCGCTGGTGGAGGGCGGGCCCGGCACACAAAGCCCTTCCCCCCCGGCTCCCCGCCCTCCTCCTCCCGCTCCGCCCGCTCCGCCCTCCCGGGAGCCCAGCGCCGCGTTCCTCGGGCTGCCGGTCGCGCCCGCCTCCGGGACCTGCGGGGCGCGCGCGAGGTAAGGGGCTGCGCGGGTCCCCACCACGGGCGCCAGCGCACGGGCCCCGCTGCTCACCCTCCTCCGTGCGCGGGGATCGGGGGACTCTGGGGTCCTGGGAGGGCACCAGGGAACTGGGTCGCGGGGACCGGGGTTAGGGTGACGTCGCGCCGCGCGGAGGTTTCAGGTCTAGGAGGGATCACGGGGTGTCCTCGGCTGACCTCCGGAGGCGCAGGAGCGGAGACTGGGGCGCAGGTGCGCGCGGGTTGGGCAGGTGAGGACCTTGGCTGAGGTTCCCTGCCGGCCGCTCTTGGGGTGTCCATGGTCTCAGGGGCCGCTCCGCGCAGAGTTGGGGCGAAGGCCGCCTGCGCCCCTGTTGAGGAGCCGCGAGGTCAGTGCCGGGGCGGGAGGAGCCTGGGCCCCTGCCGAGAAAGGACGGGCCACTTTCTCACTGGGGCGCCGCGCCCCTCCGTCCTCGGCCTCCACCCTTGGCCTGGGCTCCCACCCGCGATGGTGCGCCTTGGACGCGGGGACCGCGGGGCTTGCGAAGGTCAGCTTGAAAGCCTATGATACTTGGCCAAGAAACACGGGGTAAGTTCTGCCCCAGGGTCCCAGAGGCGCCTGCCTTCTGAGCTCTCAACCGCCCCGGGCGTCCTAGCCTGAAGAGGCAGCGCGCAAGGGCCGCACCCCCCGGGAGCCCGCAGGCGCGGGCTGGTCTGGCAGGGTCTGGGCTCAGTGGGGTTTCTTAGGAACATGCTGTAATCAACAGGGAACTTCAGAGCATTCCTCCACCGACAGGACTTTGCAAAACACTGAAGCAAAAATAAACACTTGGCAGCACGCAGGAATTAAGAACAATAGCATTTTAATGCAATATTCTTAAGAAACTTTAAAAATTCTATGATAAACAGTTTCAACATTTTAAATAAAGATGGGTTGCTGTTCGGCGCCTGCATCGATATGTGATGGGAAATGTCCTCTCCAAACCCTCCCCGTTTGTCTGGTCCCCCGCTCCGTGGTTTATGAGGTTGACAGTGGCATGCGACGGATTGGGCAACTTGGGCCTTGTACACAGTCGTGTTTACTGCTTGCTAAGCTTTCATTGACTTTTCCCCCAGTTCAGTCCCCGGAGAAAGTTTGGGAGGAAGTGTACATCAGAATGCTCTGTCAACGGTGTCCTCCGGCGTCCCCCATCCTTTCTTACAGGACGCCCCCCACCTCCAGGGGATGTGGCCAGCCACCGCTTCGGAAGGGTCTGGGACAGTGAGGAGCCTTTACATTCAAGACTTGCTAAGAAGGCCCTTACCTGACCTTTTGAGTTTAGGCACTTGCTATCTGTCTGGAAAGACCAAGCTGCGACCAGGACCTCCCTTGTCCAGAGACTCTGCTGAGGGGTTATCAGAGTGAGAAGGAGATCTAACTCCTTGATAATAATCTTGATTGCATTTTGTAGGTGAGGAGACATCTGCCTGGGGTTGAGTGAAGGGGTCGCTGGGCTCTGACTTGCTTCTGAACAGCCCCCGGTGAGCCAGGTAGTGCGACCTGGAGGACCAGGCTGTGCTAGGAGACAGTTTTACTAAGGAATGACAAGGATCCCAGTGGTCAGATATGCCAGGGGAATGCTCCTGGTAAGCTGGGTTTCTCCAGCAGGACTTTTCAGAGCCTTTAATAGGATGTGCGCTGGAACTCTGGGATGACACCACAGTGCGCAGTGTTTGCCAGTTTCCTTTGGCCACAGCACAGTCTTTTTCACGAAGCTTCTTCTGGATCCAGCGTTCCAAGGAGTCCACTTGAGGAAACTGCTTACCTCACCCAGAAGCTGGAGCCAGCAAGGTCGGTTCCAAGGAATGTGGATCCCAGAGGGCGAGGTGCTCAGAGTATGGAAATGTAGGTTCTGGACGTTAGGCAGTCATGGTAACCCCCCCTTATAAATTTATGCATTTATTTGCGACACATGGTAGTTATGTCCATTTTGGGGAATTGGTACATGTATAGATCTCATCTGGGTTATTTTCTATCCCTTTACCCCTCTTCCTTGCCCCCCCATTCCTGTCCCCATATCCAAGAATCCACCTCCCTGTTTCCTACATCTCTTCACTTTATTCTTTAATTTATTTATATTTTGATTCTCTCATACAACAAACCATACAATAATTAACTTTCTGTCTGACTTGTTTCATAAAGCTTTATGGTCTCAAGATTCATCCATTTTCCTGCAAATAACATGATTTTATTCTTCTTTACTGTTGCAAATTGAGATTCCATTTTACTCTGGTCAGAGTGGTACTCATCAGGGACACAAAAAAAACAAATGCTGATGAGAATGTGGGGAATAAGAACCCTTGTACATTGTTGGTGGGAAAGTAAAATACTGTAAGTATTATAGATGGCTAATTGTTTTAGAAATATTCTAGGCAATCAGGCAGGCCAGGCCCGCAGAAGTTCAAGGCAGACTACAGCTGTGGCTGGAGGCACTTTGGTTGAAGGTTGGGCCTCAGGAAAAAGGAAATGACTATAGCCCTGTACTTTCCCTAGGGATGAACAGCAGTGATTGATATTCTAAATAGGCATCAACCTCCCTTCCAGGAAAAGTCCCTGTTTGTCCAGGTGTGCTTGCTACACGACTTATTTCCCCATTTGATCCCCACTTAGTCAGTATAACCTAAGCAATTATACTCGTAATCTTATTGGCTGACCATAGTTTTGTCCCACCTCATACTCATGGGTGATTTCCCATTGGATCAATGTTACCCAAGCAACTATACTCATAATCTTATTAGCTGGTTATAGTTTTGTCCCTCCTTAGACCCACCTCACTTCCTTCCTGGTTTTGCTTTATAAGACACCCTTGAAAGCAGGGGTTCATGACAACCCACTATGGATCCCTTCAGTCTGAGACAGAAGCTTTCTTTCCCTCAATAAATATATCCTACGCTTAACCTCCATTGTTCCCAGAATTTATTCTTCGATTTAAAGAGCACGAACTTGGGGTTATCAGACATCTAGCAGGTTGGGAGTTATATTTCCCTTATATTATTTGGCTTATTTGGAGGTCTTATATAATCCCTATATCACAACCACTATGGAAATCACTGTGACTATTCCCCTGAAAACTAAAAATAGAAATTCCTTTTGACCCAGCTATACCTCTCCCGAAAGAGTTAAAGGCATCATATTGCAGTGATCCGTGCATGCCCATTGTTATAGCAACCAGTTCACAATATCTAAGCTCTGGAAGCAGCCTGGATGCCCACTGACAGGTGAATGGATAAATAAAATGTGGTGTACATCTGACATAACAGAAACAAAATGTAACTCCCAACCTGCTAGATGTCAGATATGCTGAGTTTGTGTTCCCCAAAACCAAAGAATGAATTCTAAGGAACAATGGAGGGTAAGAGTAGAAAAATTTATTCAGAAAGATAGCTCCAGACAGATAGGAGGGGACCTGAAAAATGAGTTACCACAGACTCCACTTTATAGCAGAAGTTTTATAGAGCAGAATCACAAGGTAGGTACAATATGGGACAAAACTATGATCAACCAGTAAGACTGATTACAAGCTTAGCTGCTTAGGTATATTGATCTAATGTGGAAGATGGTCTTATAGCAAGTATACATGGAAAGAAAAAGGACCTTTTTAGGAAGAGATGAATCAGGGCATCTTGGTCACCTATGGGGTGACTAATATTAATTTATTATCTCTGGGAGGCATGTAGGCCACAGCTGTTATGTGTTTTCATACTCTTTATTGACTTCCCCAATGGCCTAGCCCTGTCTGACTGCCTGGAGTATTCTTACTTAGCTTAGCTGTCTATAATATATCCACTGTGGAATATATCACCCACCCTTGTAAGTCAGAGTGAATTGCCCGCTTGCCAACCCTCCACATCTGACTGACACTTGTCAGTTCCCAGGGTTGGAGCAAAGCAGAGGCTCTGGAGCCTACGGACCAGAACCCCTGGGTGCTTCCCAGGCAGGGAAGAGTGCTCTGGGATGCAGCTGTGTTGGTGGGACGGAATCTGGGTTTCTTGTATCTAGAGCACCACTTCGTCTTGGCTTATCCCATCCGCTGTGTGGGAGGAGGCATCCGCCTACTGAGTTTTCCACTCTCTCCTTCCTTTCTTCCTGGATGCCAGCTGTGTTGGTTCTGGGGGGCGGGGTCAATCTACAGTAGAAAAGGTAGCTTCCTGAAGCAAAGAGCTGCCCCAGCTAACCCCTCACCCAGGAGCCGCAACCTCCGGTTCATGCAAGCACTGCTTGGAGTTGGGTGCTCCGGACTCTTTGGCCTGCCCTTCTCGGACTAGCAACCAGGCTGTGCGGGCTCCAGGGCAGTTAAAGAGCAGATGAAGAAGGAAACAGAGTTGGCATTTCAGGGGCTCCCAGGAGAACTGTGGACTGGGGAAAGAGCCCCAGGAAGGGTGATACAGGGATCAGAGAGGGCTGTCGTGTGGATTTAATGTCCTCCTGCAGACCTTTCTAGGTCTCTGGTGCTGAAAATATATCCCAAGATTTGTTTCACGGCTTTTTCCAAAGTATGCAAAGTAGGAAGTCTTGCTCAGAGGTTTGTACCAAAGAGGGTGGCGTCACCAACATCCAGGGAGAGAGGCTGTGTGAAAAGGGGGCTCTCAGGTGAGGTGGCTGAGAATTAGTGGAGAGTCAGGGAGCTCCGTGTGTGTGTGTGTGTGTGTGTGTGTGTGTGTGTGTGTGTGTATGTGTGTACATGGATCCACACATAAGTGTGCTTTCACAAGTATAACCAAGGAAGAGGGTAGGGAGTAAATACTGTGTGTGATTTTTAACCTGTTAAAGAGTTTTGGATGTCACCTTGTTGGAAGGTCCAACAAGCAACAGGAAACAGGGTCATGGGGCCACTGGGGACAGAAGAAAACACTCCCAGCGAGAAGTCCCAGGCTGAGCAGGAAGCGGGGCCATGGTAGAATCAGGAGAGCCCACATCAGGGAGTGAGGAGAAGGGGACATGAAACAGGGAGGGGGGATCCTGCACTGGCAGACCCAGGACCTGCAGCCTGCTGGTCTGTAGGTGCTGCTATGATCGGCCCCGAGACCCAGGCCAGCCCAAGTTGAGCACTGTAGTATCAGCCAGGAAAGGTATTGGTTTGTATGAACTGAACCACATGCTAACGTAGCTGCCCACCAAAGGACTCAGATCATTATCACACGATGCATGAATGAAGAACAAGTGGTTAAACGACACTATATTTGTGGTGGAAGCTTTTTAAATTCGCTGATGGTTTGGTGAAAGCTGTTTTAGGGAAAATATGAAGAAAAAAGTTAGATTTTTCTTTTAAACAAGGCTATGGACATTCCACCCTGTGTGAGATACCTTATTTCTATCTAAGAAGCTTTGGTTGCAAGAACTGCCTAGCTAGCTTTGGATACCCCAAATCTGATGGACCTGATCAGGGACCCTGATTCAGCTGCATGTGGGAAAGTTTATAAAGAGATGTTGGTTTTTTTTTTTAAACTCTCCCAAAGTAATTTAAATGATAATGCTGAATTTTATACTATCCAAAGAAGAAGTCTTTTAAAGTCTTTTATGTGTCATTTCTGTTTGATGATGACATATGGCCAAGTGACAGTATGTAGTAGGTAATCTCCTAACTGCCTGAAATTCTCGGAATTGGAGTCATTTTAAAAATTAGACTAGGAAGCATTTGGTTGTACACTTTTTAATGAATGCAGTCCTTATTTCAGTTGAGTAGATTAACCCAGCAGATGGGATGAAGAGATATTTTAGTTTTCATACACAGATAGGATTTTATTTACTAGATGAGAAATCCAAAATTCAAAAACCCAAACAAATTCAAGTAATTAGCCAGATGAACCTTAGTTGTCTTAGGGAGCATTTTGTTTCTTTATTAAATAAATCATCGCATCCCCCCACCCCCGGGCTGTGGCCTGGTTACAAACATACTGGTTAATAATGAATGAATGGAGGCAGATGTCCCTCCTGTGTGGTAAGCAAGGGCAGCTGCACGGGTCGGGTTGCATGAGGGCTTTGCAGCTCCGGAAAGCAGCCAAGAGCTCACACCTGTGGCTCCCTGCATCCAGCCAGGTGCAGCCCACCTCAGCCCGCAGGTGCGGGGCTGGAAGGCTGCGCCTCAACACCCTGCCGTCCAGCTTTCTCTTCCTGAAAAGCTGAGCGTGCGTGACTTTTGCAAAGCTTTCTCTTTTGCATCATCTAAGGCTTGTGCCTTCCCTTTGGATTGCTTTAATGGCTTCTACGCATAAAACCTTTCCAAATCCCCAAATAAGCCCTTTATATTTTCTTCTGTTTCTGGTTCCAGTTTTACAGATCACCGTTTAAATGTATTTGGAAGCATTTGGCAGGCAGTTTGTGAAAGAAGGAGGGAACTTCATTCCTCCCCCAACAGTTGGCCCAGCCCAGCATCACTGGTGAACTAAGCTGCCGCTCTCTGGCTCTGTAACACATGCACCCTGAAATTTCCTTGACAAATTCACTTCTTATTCCTTTCATGAAATCTTGTTCCATGTGATCTGGCATCATAAGAGGCCTAGACACTAATTTGGGAAGAAGCAATGGTTTCCTACCGTCTTCATCCAGTAAACTCAGGCGCTGAATGAAGCCTGCAGACTTCGTGTATATGCAGACCAAGTGTGTGAACTGGTCCCAGGGCTGCATGGTGACACATGGGTCCTGCAGAGACGTGTGAGCACGCTGGGAAGTGTGGGGTCTTCGCCATTCCAAGTTCATATGTATCTGACCTGGGCAGGGGTTCCTTCCGTTTACAGTTCCTGGCCTCCGGGACGATATGGGCACGTACAGGCAAGGCCAGGGCTGTGAGGCCAGTGCTTGACTTGAGAGACAGACTCCTTTGCACTGGAAAGCCCCTACTTGAAGTTTCCTGTTTTTTTCTGGTGCAGTAATTTTCCCCTTGGCAATTCTGGGATCTCAGTGAGAACAAAGACAGAAGCTCCTGTCTTTTTAGAAAAGATATTCTTCTCTCCCACCTTTATTGATGAAGAACAGGCAGTTGTTAGGTGCACCTCTGGCCTTTGGCTGGATAGTGTTGCTAAGGAAGGAGAGCCCACCCCAGGAGACGATGAGGCCAGTCAGGTTTGCAGACTGTGAGCAAAGCAGGAGGGGAGGTGGCTGAGGGAGGGGTTGGCAGGCAGTGGATAGCAGAGCAGGGACAGCAGAGAGGGGGAGGAAGGCATTCCCTTTAGAGTGGCCTCCTCTGGGCCTCTTAGGGCCCCTCTGGGCCAGTGAGGTCTCCCTGTCCCTCCCCTCAGTGGGACCCCTCTTCTGGTCCTCTGTCATGGGCACCTCACCCATTCTCATATTCTGGGGTTCCTGCCTTGGCAGAGGGTGCATATTCTGTGCACCCTCTGGGCGCATATCATATTCCAAGTATGCCATTGTCTTTCCCAAACATTTACAGGGTGACCTTAGACTACACACATGATCTGAATAACACAGTCACTCACTGCAGTTGAATGGCAGCTCACGTGGTCCCCTCTGTGACACCCTATTTCCAGGGGACTCTGGGATGGAGGTGCAATCACTTCCTAGAGCAGAGATGGAAAGGAGCAGGTGCAGGGTTGGCCTCTAGACCACTTTCAGTTCAAGGATAGGGTAGTTGAATACAGAAGGCACTAATCCTGCCCTGTGCATTGGGGAAGTACTCACAGAACCTAGAGGAGCTAGGTGCACGGGGGAGGAGCCTGTGGTTCTTCAGGGCTCCCTGCTGGCTTCTTCGAGAACACAGAGAGGGCAGGAAGGAGGACAGAGGCAAGAACTGTGTGCACAGACCAGCAGAGACAATTTGGGCAGGATCAGGTGGGAAGAAATAAAGTTTTAGGAATGAACACAACCGTGGGCTCTATGATGATAGTCTGGTCAACAATGACCTAACATACGACTGTGAGCCATAACGTTACATGGCTGAGTGTGCATAAGTGTATTCTGTGGTATTTCCACAACAGAATCTCCTGGACTAGGATTCTCAGACCATGTCCCATAGTTAAAGACACACAGCTGAACTTGCTATGCAGGTCTTTCTCTCTGGTCTGATCCTATTTCATTCCATTTAAATACTCTGCTGTTGACCTTCTAAACTGTTTCCACATTGGGTTGTTATTATTTTACTCTGAGTCTAACCTGCTTGAACCTTCCACATCCTCCTCTTTTGCGGGGTAGTCCTGGGAACCCAACCCAGGATCTCATGCAGGTTAGGCAAGTGCTCTGCCACTGAGCTACACCTGCAGTGCCCCGCCCCCTTTCGCTGATAACTAGAAATACTTGGGAACTTTGGCCACTCCCACCAGCAGCCACCTGGCTAGCTTTATCCTTCTCCTGCCTCTGCCTCCTGCTTCAGCAGCAGAAGGAGCATCTGTGGTCCTGTCTGGGTTGACCCTGCGACTTTATGCAGTTGATCCCAGCGTCTCCACATACTCAAGGACATTGAGTATGCAATTGTCAGTCTTGTCCCTGACAAGGGACAAGTCCCCAGTTTCTCACCTCTCCATCCAGGTGTGGTCATACATAATTTCACCCATCTGAGCCCTGACCTTTTCTCACTTCTTTTCCTCTAGACCTCTTAGGAGTCTGCTTGCTGTCGCCAGGTCCTTCTCATCCTTTCTGGGTGTCGCTCCTATCAGATCTGCCTGCAGAACCCATCTGTCCAGGGTCCCTGTGGCCTCCATGCCCCACTGTGTGTTCTGTTTTTGATCCCGTCTCATTTGATTTTCCAGCTGCACCTGACATTAATAAGGGTGGTTCACAGGGCACCCCATTTGGCTGCGTGGGTCCCACCGTGAGGCCAGCCTAGAGCCACACAGCTCTCATGTCGCACGTTTCAGGAGACATTTGCTTCCAAACTCAAGCTCCACAAGCACTCCAGTGGAAATCACAGCCACTCAGGAGACGTTTCCCCGTCTACTGGCTGTGTGCCAGGGCATCTGCTGGCAGCCTCCCTTCAGAACTCCAACAGGCCTGGAAAGGAGGCTGCCGTGTGTATCAGCTGCATGGTCCTGGAGACATAGATGTATCTCCCCTCTTTCTCAGACTGCAGAAACTGAGACACAGAGGTGAGCAGCTTGTCTGGTCAGAAAGCTTAAGCAGGAGGAGCCATCGTTCAAGCCAGGGCTGCCAAAACCGGGACCTCGGCTCTGCAGAATTATTCTACACAGACACACATGTGCATTCATTTCCCGGGCTATGTAACAGAAAACCACAAAGCCAAGCACCTTAAATACAAGTATCCGCTCTTTGCGGTTCTTGGAGACCAGGTGAAAACCACAGGGTCATGAGGATGCCTCGCTGCTTCTGATGGTGCTGGAGGTGGACCTGTCCCAGTCCTCTCTTGGCTCCTGGTGGCCTCAAGAGTGAACATTCCCATCCATGTGATGTCCTCATTATCTTTAGAGCATTTTCCTTTTTGTGTGAGGACACCCAAATTTCCCCATTGGCTTCATTTTAAACTGACTAAGTCTGCATGTGCCCCTTTTCTAGGAAGGCCACATGGTGTGGCACTGAAGGTTAGAACTTCTATTGTTTCAGAGCACACAACCTAGTGCATAATCGGGCACAACAAGAGGCTCTTTGAACACTCAGGAAGTGCAACTGCTTCACACAACTGAAGAAGAGTCAGATGTTCCCAGAGGTGAATAGTTGTTCCTGGTCAAGGTGCCCAACTTACCTCCATCCTGCCTTGACCTGCGGTTGTGGGTGTGTGGTGGGAGGAGGGTTGACACCTGCGCAGGGGTATGGGGAAACAGAGGTGGGGACTGAAGGCCTAAAGAATGGAGAAGTGACACTTGATTTGGTGACTTTCTGTCCCTTGGCATTATGAGTTTGCATGACCTTGTTTTGATGGCACTGGGGGTGTCAGGCAGGTGTCTCTTGAGGTGTGGGCCCTTGGTGAACTGCACCTTCTCCTCCTGGCTTCAGGGGCCAGTGACCATACCTGGGAGACGAATGGTAGGATTTCAAAACTCCTAACAATACAGAATTCTGGTCACACCATAAAAATGACATCCTGGGTTGTGACAGTGAAAATAGATAAAAATAATTCAGCGGTGATACGTAAGTATTACAAAGTCTTATGAAGTATAACTGTTGTGCCGTTTGTACCTGACCAGGCCAGTAGCTGTGCCTTTGGAGGCTCCTCATTCTAACCCTAAGTTCCATCAACCAGCTGCCAGGCAGGGTTTAGAAGTCTTTGCCTCCAGAAAACTGGTATCGAGTGAGCTCAGGTATCTAAACTCAGCTTACACAGTGAACCGACAGTGTCTCAGAGACCAGTACTTCTCCCTTCCTGCACAGTTTGCTGAGGTGGAGAAGGTAGTGCCCGGGTTGCCTGAGAGCAGAGCATGACAGGATTACCCCAGGAGCTCCACACATCCAACCCTGATTCCATTTTCGAGGAAGTCAGATAGGAATGTGGACCAGGCACATTGTATTTTTCTTAGAGCAGCATGTGATAAAAGTGATATTTTTGCAACTAGAGTAGTGAGGGGGAAAAAGTTAAGAGCCAGAGATGGCAGAAGAGCAAGAAGAATGTTTCCATCAGGAAAAGTCCGTGGTTCTCCTTTGTCTTCCGCTACCATGACGTGTGAAGGAATTGAAAATGCTGCTAAAAATTATTCATGTTAGATAAAGGATAGAAGGGAGTGAAGCCTGTGATTCACTGCCAGGTCACTGTTGAGTGGCAACTGTGTCAGCTCACCCGGGAGGACAGTGGGGGTCTTCCTGAGTCTCCGTGGCCATTTCCCAGTTTGAGCTATTGTCCTCTCTTGGGAGGATGAAGATGCGATAGAGTCAGACCCTCTGACTGCAGACAGGACTTCAGTGGAGCAGGGGTAGCCTCAAGGATACCAGATTGGGGAAGACTGATTGTTCAGAGAGTGGTGCTGGACTGTAGGGCGGAACTAGAGGGCCAAGCTGAAGAACATGCTGTGAAGAGCATGCACGAGAGAGGTCAGAGCTGGTGCTGGATTCTCGCTGACCCCTGCACCAGCAGAGGCGCCAGCTAAGGACCTGGTAACCCTGGAGGGAAAGAGGGCTTGACGATGAAGCATTTTACATTGGAAGTGTGAGTTTGAGAACCAAGCAATGGTATGGAGGAGGATGGCTCCAAGGAGCTGGAGCTTAAACAGCTTGGGTACAAACTTAAACAGTTTGGGTACAAACTTACGGGTAGCAGTTTCCAGATGTGAAGCCAGGGAGGGTGGCATTGCTCAGGGATGGGCATGGAGGGGCAGGAAGGACCTCGGTGCAGACTTTGTCTCTAAATATGGCATGCAGTGTCTTTGAGAATATTGATGTCCAAGGGGCGGCTGCCTATTCATTTCCCTCAACTGCCTATCTTCCCTGCAGACAGAGCCCCATGTGAAGTTGGGATTCAGGACATGAGCATCTGGTGACTCTCCACAGGCTTCCTGCATGTGGTGGTGAGACGCCTGCCTCCTAATTTGGGGCGAGGACACCTCTGAGTTTCAGCAAGAGACTGTAGATAGAGTCCTGGGAGGGGAGATCACAAATGGTCATCCTGAGAACCAGCATTTATTGAGTTACGTGGGCGTGTGTGTCACTCCTGGCTGGGCACACCTCAAGCCATCTTATTAAATGCTTGTTCTGAAGATGAAGATGGGGACTCTGGCACCATGGTGCACTGGGAAATAGAGGCTTAGAGCGCAGAGGAACTTGCTCAAGGTCATGCCCATCAGTGGTGGGACGGGACTTGGTCCAGCTGCTTACAGTGGCAGAGCCCACAGCCCTAAGTGTGTCTGGAGGTCAGTTCAAGGGACATGTCCCTGCTCCATCCCCCAGCCTTGCCCAGGGGAGCAGGGGACTCCACATTCAGGAGCCTTGTTCTCCAAGCCGGCCTGACCTTCTGCTCTGCTCCAGGTCCAGCTGGTGAGAGATGCCCTGGAAACTGGGCTTTGCACGTTCCCTCCAAAATAGAAATTCTAACATTTTTGTGATGTTTGTGGTTTATTACAGATTTCCCAGGCATTCTCTGATCTTTCTTTTGTGTGCCGTGCAACCCACCATTAACTTCTTTCCAATTATAGTGGTTTCCTTCATCCATAGTTTTGCTTTCCACAGTGTTAGTAACCTGCAATCCAAAAATATTAAGTGGAGCAGGGCATGGTGGCACATGCCTATGAGCCCAGAGCACTCTGGGAGGCTGAGGCAGGAGGAGGATCACAAATTTGGGCCCAGCTTGGGCAACTTAGCAACTCAGCAAGACCTTACCTCAAATAAAAATTTGAAAGGGGCTAGGGACATAGCTCAGTGCAAAGGCCCTGGAATCAATCCCTAGTACAGCCAACAAAAAAAGGAAAAGTCTAGAAGAAAATAATTTATTTAAAATTGCACATTATTCCAGGTAACATAATGACATTGTCGCTCCGTCCTGCTACTCTATAATTAATGTTCCTCTTGGAACACTAATTATCCCTTTGTCGTGGGTATCCACGTTGTGGTCGCTATCCCTGGTCCCAGGATTAATCACTCAGGAGCCTTCTCAGTTACCAAATTAACAGTAGCCTTATCAGTACATTGTTATAATTGGTCTGCTTTATTATTAGGTATGGTTGTTAATCCCTTACTGCGCCTAAGATGTAAATTAAGCTTAATCACATGTATCCTGTGTCAGAAAGAAAGAGCCTCTCTGCTACCCACCTTTTTTTTTTCGGTACCGGGATTCGAACTCACGGCCTTGCACTTGCCAGGCAGGCACACTGAGCTAAGCCAGCCCCTACCCCTTTAGTTTCTAGCTGGACCCTCTGGCTGGATCTAGGAGCCCAGTGACTGTACTACAAGTGTTGATTCGCAAGAGAAGAACATCAAAGTTTTATTAAATGAAATGAGCAAAGTCTGATGTTTTTATACCTTTTAAACAAAGAACAATCAATGTGTGAAGGAAGGAAAGGATAGAGCCATCTCAGGACTAGGCTAGTAAGCGTAGGGGAGATTAACTTGGAAGGTAAGGATTGGCTCAGAGTTATTTACTCAGGTTCACTGCAACCCCAATTACCAGTCCCTGATCCAGGAGGGACACCTCTTCCTGAAGTTACAATTCCTCCAGTGATTTCAGCTTCAAAGCAGGTATATACTATACCCAGTCGGCCTATCTCAAGATGAAATGCCCTTAGCTCCTCCACTGGCATAGGATAAACACAGTGCTTATGGGCTTCAGTGCTATCTGGTTTCAGGATCTTCTGGGAGTCTAGGAATGTGATCCTCATGGGTAAGCAGGGCTAACTGTGACTGAGAAAGAGGAGAGAGATGGAGGGGGATGGAGTGTTTTGAGTGGGTCCATCCAGGAGGGGTGTTTTCTGTCCTGCCCCCTATCAACGGTGGCACGGGGTGATTTGTTTTAAACGGCCAGCCTTTAAAAAGGCTGTGTGTGTACTCGGAGACCAAGGAAACAGGGAGGGGGGACTCACAAGGACACACCAGGGAGGAGACTCCAAGCTCTTGGACCCTGCTCCCACCCCACCCCATCTGCTGGCCCAGAATCTGGGGGCGGGGCTGGCCTGCCCTGGCTGGAAAATGGGATGTGGGAGGTGGGTCAGCTGGCCCCTTTAGAGAGGAAAGGGGTGTTTAGGTCCTCAGCCCACCCTGTCCCCACACCAGGAGCCTCACACTCCAGCTGCTATAAAACCTGCTATAAAATGGCACAGCCCCGGATATGCCGGGATTTGCTGGCCTTTATCAGCTGCTGATTAGATCTGACCCCGTGGCCTCCTGGTTCCAGGAAATGACAGTTGAAACCTCCTTCAAGTAAACTGGCCTGTCTGAAAAAGCCACTGTTATTTTCTCTAGCTTCCTATTAGTTTCTAGCTGAGATTAGATCTTCCTTATAATAAACAGGAGATTTCTTATTCACCTGAAACTGTTATAGGGCAGAGAAACTCCCAGCCTGTTACAAGTTTGTGTTCTCAAAAATCGAAGAATGAATTTTAGGAACAGTGGCAGTTAAGAGCAGAATGTATTTACTAGGGGAAGAAAGCTTCTGCCTAAGAAAGAGAAGAGGTCTGAGCAGGTTGCTGAGGACCTTGCCTTTTTTAGGGATTTTTATAGAACAAAACCATGGTGTGAGGCAGGTCCAAGGTGGGAAAAATGGGAAATCGCAAGGTGGGCATGAGGCGGGTCAAAACTATGGTCAACCAATAAGATTACGAGTATAATTGCCCAGGTAACATCAATTAAATTGGGATCAAGTGGGGAAGCAAGTCACGTAGCAAGTGGGAATGAAACAGAACAGGGGCTTTTCCTGTAGGAGTTGGGTCAGTGGCTCTTCCTGTCTTTCTCAAGGTGATCCATGATACCTGTTTAGAATATCAATCCTATCGCTTCTCGGCCTTTTGGCTAAGATCAAGTGTAGAATATCAATCCCTGCTGTTTATCCTTAGGTATGTGGGGGCATTCATTTGAACTTTTGTCCTGAGGTCTCTGGCCCCCAGTGGAGGTGTCTGTGTCCCTACAGTTGCAGTATATCCAATTTCTGCACCGGCTCCTTTGAGGGCCCAGCGCCGTCTGACTACCTGTAATATTTCTCTCTCACTTAGCTGTGTGTAACACAAGGAAGGAAACTGAGGCTCACAGGAGCCACGTGCTTGCCCCTGTAGTGCCTGGGATCATATTCTTGGCCTCCAACTCTTCTACAGCTTGGAGTTTGGACCTAGAACACTCTCAAGTCAAAAGGCAAAATGTCGTGTAAGGAGATAATAAGTAACTTCAAAGAGAAACAGCCATGAGGCTGATCCCAACCCAGCTATGCCCGTGCAATTCTGGGTCAGACCCAGGAGTGCGACTAGGGAGAGGGTCAGAGGGTCTGACATGTGGCTGATTCTCACCTAAGTCAGGCAGTTCCATACAGCCAACCCCATCCTGTGCTTCAGAGTGGGACCTGCCATTCCAAGGCCAGACGAGTGTATTCTTTGTAAGAGTTAATAAATAAATCATAGCTGATGAGACAGCACAGTCCTGGGTAGGGGTCTTCATTACCCACAGGTCATAGGTCGGTAGAACTGACCCTCCCAGGGGCACAGCTGATTTGCCCAGGATCCAGGATGAGACAATGTGGAAACAGGGATTTGACTAAAGAATATGATTCCAAATTCCAGGATCCATGTTGGCTCCCAGGCTGAAAATTTAATTCATCTTGGCTACGCTTGTCAAATCCTATCCATGCAAGGAGCCTCAGAAAAACGTCCCTAAACCCAGGCAGTAGATAAACAAGTACTTTTCACACTCAGGACATACATTTTCTAAAATAAGGCCTCTGATGGTCACACAATGTAGCCATGCTGCGGCTTTCGAAGGGATCACAGCCACTGCTTACAGAGCTCAGGTTAATGCAACTGATTTGGTTTTTTTATTGGTGCCAGCATAGTTTCTGCCTCTGGGGAAAGAATACACCTTTGATTTGCCAAGCATTTGGAAAATCAGAGCATTCACCCTAAAGAAGCAACATGAAGGCTTTTGCTGCAGTTAGATCATTTTCCTCCCTCCCAGAATCTCCTTGGCAGCTGACAGCCTATACTTCTGATCATAAAGGCAATATCCACTCACTGTACACGATTTTAACAACTCAGAGAAATACAAAGATAAAACTACAAAAGACACCAATGCCTCACTGACTCAGCTCTTGGGCTGGAGTTTAATGTGATTTGGAGCATGCCTAGTTCATGCAGAAGGTATTTTTTGAGATATTTATCATACAGGCAGCTATGAATTCTAGGGCTACCTATGCCTAAAATTGTCACGAGGGCAGCACGGATGCAGTGGTGACCCAGGGCTGTTTGCAGAGAGAGCGTCTGCCGTGGTCAGGATGCATGGGTTTTCAAAAGCAGAGCCTCCTCCAAACAGCCGCAGGGATAGGGTCTGTCCTCTGCCCAGCTGTCACACAGCTTGCCATCCCGAGACCTCCGTGCAGTATGCTTTTCTTGAAGCACAGCAAGCCCAGTGTGAATTGGGGCTGTTAGTGTGAGACACCTAACAGCTAATGCCACCCTGTGAAAGTCCAGTGCTCACAGAGGTGCCTGATGCTGACACTAAAGGCCAGGCGGAGCGGTTGTGCTTGGAGGGGCTGTGCAGCGTGGGTGAATAAGAGCAAGCGTTCCCGGGCAGGTGGCTGTGTTCTAGTCCTGGAGACCGCACCCAGTAGCTGTGCACAGTCCTCGGCCTCAGATTAACCCCTCTGAGCCTCAAAGTCTGTGTGTGTACAACAGGGACAAGAATAGCACCTGCCTCAAAAAAAGGACTAGAAGAGTTGTGCAAGGATAATACTTAGATTCGATTGGCAGATGGTGTGTTCTCAACATTTGTCTTTGTGATATTTATGTGCAATAGGGACTGTCATAAAGTTCTTGATTGGGAGGCAGGGCCTTTGTTCACTTTACCTCGGTCCTGCTGGAGCTGGACAGATGCCTGCAGCAAGGCCAGCAGGTTACATTTGTTGGGAGAGTCCAGCAAATTAACCCCTCAGCCCTTAGGGGCTTGACTGCCAATGCTTATGGGCAGCTGCGTGGGGGCCCAGGCCACTTCCTGCCTCTCTCTTTGCTGATGTGTGTGTGGCAGCTCCTGTGCAGGTGGTGAATGAGACGGGGCTGTTGCCATCTTAAAGGATGTCACTTGGAACTTGCCTTTAGAAGCTTATCACAGAAGGGAAGAGATACATGTGATGGTTTTAAACGTCTGTCTGGGAGTCGCATTACCGCTTTTCCCCCTATTGTACTGGCCAAAACCCAATCTCAGGGGACCTCCCCAAATGTGAGACCCTTTGGGAGATAGAAGGATGCTCTGTGAGCAGCTGCAGCCACTGTCACACGCAGTGGCTGCAGGACCGAGAGTCATCACGCAGAAATTGCTGTGACTGCTGCATGAAAAAACACTGGTGATGACTTTGCAGCAGGAAGTGTCTTTCTGGGGTTTGGAAAAGCCCGTGTGTCTTGATTTAAGGACCTATGATGAAAGGTAGTGAATCTGTATCACCTGGAGACCTTACCTGTGGGCGCCTTTCTAAGCCAGGCCAAGTACTCTGCAAAGGAACATGAGGCACTGGTTCTTGTTTCTTTAAAAAAAAAAAAGGAATTTCTAGGTGCTCCTTGGGGGCTGACCTTTGTGAGCCCTGGGCTTGCCTGATAATGCTCTGCAAGGCTTAGCCTGCAAAACCTGAAATATATATACTGGAGGCAATTGGTAACTGCATTGTTGAAAGAGTCCCATATGTCCTATGATAGAGTAGCTGCTAAACTTGGAATAGATTTTAAATAAAGCCCTGTAAAAATCTATTTTTTTTTTTAATGTCTTTTTGAGATGGTCTCACTATGCCGTTCAGGCTGGCGTTGAGCTCACTTTGTAGCCCAGGCTGGTCTCGAACTCACAACGATCCTCCTGCCTCAGCCTCCTGAGTGCTGGGATTACAGGTGTGCGCCACCACGCCCAGCAAAAATTAATTATTTGAGGTCTTTTCCCAATTTTTAGTCAGTGTGTGTTCATAGTATATAGTGATCGCATTTCTCGTGGGGAGCTGGTGCAGGTACAGAACACACCTTGTTCTGTTTTCATCCCCTTCCCTTCCCTCCATCTCTCGGGCGCCTTCCCATTTGCAAAAGATCCATCTCCCTGTTTCCCACTGTCTGTCTTTTATTTTGGTCTTTATTTGTATTTTGGGTTCTTCATAGAAGAGGAACCGTGCTGGCTGGTGAAGCCTTCCTTATCAGAGGTGTGGAATCCACCTGCCCTGCTCAGCCAAAGCGGAATGGAGAATCATGCATAAGGGTTCAGTGATCAGTGGCACTGCCCTGCTCTTTCTAGCTCCCGATAGTCCTGGACGGCAGGGTCCAGATCAAGTCTGGCTGCTCCTTGCTGGAAGCTCAGTGTCAGACAGGAAGCATGTATCAAAGTATTGATTGCAAAACATTACAGTGAAATTATAAATGTTAAAAACAGGTTCTCACCAAGAAACCAAAAAGGCAGTGATTCTGCCTGTAAATGTCCATCCTGTAAATGTCTCCAGGGTCCCCTTGCCTCCCCGCCTTCCTTTGGCAGGAACCAGACTCACCAGCTCTGCCTACCTGGCCTCCTAGGCAGCAGGGCCCAGGTTGAGCTGGCCTTTGTCCCTCTTGGTGTGCAGACACAGCTGTTTTGTAGCCACTTCGCCAGGCTAGGGCAGAGTCACTGGCACCTGGGTGCCAGGAGGTGGGGCTCATGCCAGTGACTAGAGGGAGCCTGGTGTACCTGCCGGCTCTGGGACAGGGAGGGCGCAGGAGAGGTGCAGTCCATTTCCACCTCTGCATACCGGCCAGCTGCTGTGACCTGTGGCTTCACCCAGGAAGCACAGCAGTGACTACCTGGTTCCCTGGAGTCCCCAAGGTGTCAGTGGGAGGGGTTCCCTAGAATCCAGTCCCACCCATCCTGTGGTCTTGTGCAAGCAAGCTGTTGCCTGCTTGCATCTGAGCGCAGCAAATATTTCTGCCCCATTAGTGTCCTAACCAGAAACGTCTGTGTTGCTAGGGGTCCACGGTCACGTGAATTCTCAAGCTGAATTCCTTGTCGCTCAGCCCGTTCTGTAAACATCTCTAGAGAAGTCACTGTCTATGTTAGCCTTTGTCTGAAGCTGCAGAGCATCTGTCTCCACCATGCCCCTGTCATGTGGACCCCGGCTGCACCAGGGATCCCACACACAATCCCGGCAGGGCTGTGTTGAGGGCTCCCCAGGACCGTGGCCCTGTTTGAGTGGGGGTGGTAGCTGGGGGATGTCTTTATGCCTCTGCCTTGGGAGGCTAGGGAGCTGACTTAGTTTAAGGGCCTCCAGAAGCCAGCCCCAAACAAGGATGGAGTGCAAGTAGTCTATGTGGAGTGGGGCACAAAACTCCCTAAGGGAGTTGGGGAGTGAGACAGGAGGAAAGCAGTGTTATTAATCAAATTAACCTCATCCTGCCAAATGGGTGTTTTCAGTGCAGCAGTTCCATTATTGTTTGAACACATAAAGCTCCAGGTTTCAGTACAATAACGGTGGTTGTCTAAATCCAGACCTCTTCTCATTTCTTAAAAAAGTCACCCTCATCAAGGGTGGAGCGTGGGGCTGGACACTCACATGCCTGTGGATCCGGGGTCCTGCGTGGGGGGAGGGAGGGCTGGCTAGTGCCTCAGACCTGCTCTGAGAGCCCAAGATGCAGGTGGTGGTGTTGCATTGGCCTAGGAGAGACTAGGACATCCTGCAAGGGCCTGTAGCGGCTACACAGAGGAGCTGGAACGGGGGCCTATGTGGGCGCAGGAGGGCTCTGCTGAACAACTGTGGGTTTCCCGTGACCCCAGAGCAGCCTGAGTATCAGGTATGGCTCTTCCCATCTCTGCTGTGATCTGAGATTCCATTCCAGGGTGCTGTGCCCTTTGCTGCTAGAGCTGGGGAAGATGTTTGCCTGTTTGGTGGTGGCTGATGGTACTTGAGGATCTTAGCTCGGGATGCTCAGGTGGTCAGAAAGGAATTTCAACATGAGATTGGGTAACATGAACACCTGTTACTACACAAAGTTTTTTGTCTGCAAAGTGAGGCATGCTGTTGGCAGTTGGGCTCCTGAGTTGGTTGGCTTTGCATCTGAGGGCTCAAGCAAACTCGGCAAAGACTCACTAAAGCATTGGGTCCCTATGGAACATGACAGACTATTTTCTGATCTCATTCCCTGAATGGTGTGGTGTAACAACCACTTACATAGCTTCTGCTGCATATCAAGGATTAGTTGTCACCCAGAGATGATTGAAGATGTGGGGGAGTTACGTGCAGGCTCTATGTAAGTACTGTACCATCTATCTGAGAAAACGGGGCATCTGGGGCTTTTGGTGTTTTCAGGGATCCTAGAGCCAATTGCCCCAAGGATGGTATGGGGCGGTTGAGCTAAGAAATGCCTGAATTGTGGGGAGGAACCAGGCTTGGGCCAAATGGGTGTTTTCAGTGCAGCAGTTCCATTATTGTTTGAACACATAAAGCTCCAGGTTTCAGTACAATAACAGTGGTTGTCTAAATCCAGACCTCTTCTCATTTCTTAAAAAAGTCACCCTCATCAAGAAATAAAGCAAATAATGGTTTATGCATGCCCTTTGGATTACAGAAGCCTATAAACACCCACTTCCCTGTGGAATCAAGGTAAACACCTAGGTCCAGCCAGGCAGGCTCCAGAGCTTCCCAGTCTAGACTGAGTGGAGACCTCGGAGGACAAGTGCAAGATAGGGGGCTGCGGAGCTGGGGTGACATGGCCCAGACTACATTGCCCCAGGAGGGACAAGTCCCCTTCTAGGTAAAAATAGAGCTATCTTGGGAAAGGTGAGGCCCTTGGCAGAAGGGAAGCTAGGAGTGGTACATGTCCCTTTAAGACTTGGTGATGTTGAGAAAGACAGCAAAACAGCTAAAACTTAAGCCCTGCGCAGATCAGAGGAAATCACAAAATCAGAAGACAGGCATTCCCCGGCACAAGACCAACACGGGACAACGGTGAAGTGACATTGCCCTATTTCAACAGTAGAGGGCGCGCTTGACTCAGGAAACCCACAGCCGTCCCTTCTCTGCACAAACTTCAGTGAATCCAGGAAAGAAAATATGTTTGAAAAGAAGCAGAAAGTGGCTGACAGCAAGCAAAGCTCTAACCAGGAGAGAGCAGAGTTTGAGAACTGAAGTATTTCAGATGACATGCTCTCACCCCTCCACCAAAGCAGAAAAAAGCTGCAAGAATTCCGTCATTATTCATTAAATACCCTGAGAAGTATTTTTATGTATAAAAATCCAGCCTGCCGTCATACAAATTGATTCCAGATTATAATGAATGACCACCATGAACTAAGCTATGTTCTATAGTTGGAGGAATAATTTCCAAACATCGTGTTTACTATTAAAGTCATGTATATGTCACAAAAACCCACGCAAGATCATTTCTTCTCCACCTTAGCATGGCCAGTGTCAGTCAAAGATGCTTTGCTTTGGTTTATGTGTCTGCAAACAGAATGGCAGTGGCTTCCTGTGCATGACATCTGCATTCGTGGCTGACTTTGGGCTGTGGGACGGAGGTTGTCCTGTGTGTGTTCCCAGCCACATCCCCACTATGCTATGAGGTCTAATCCCATCCCCTGCAACCTGGCAGGGCTTTCGTCTCACCTGGAGCCAACAGAATGTGACAGAAATTATACTGCGGAGGAGTCAGAGAGGAAAAAGGAGTGCAGGTCTCATCTTGTTTTCTGGTGCTTTTTGTAGCTGCAAAGCTTTAGATATCTATCACTGTTGGGAAAGGTAAAGGATGGAACCGGTTTGTCCTTGGATGGGATAAAGCTACAAAAAAACAAAAAGAAAAGCAAAAAAGACACAGGAACTGAGAATTGCTCTGTGTTCTAGGATTTCTGGAGAGGTCCAACATTGGGTCGCTCTCACACGGGCTATCTGGTAAGCAAACGTGCAAGCTTCTAAGCTGTGGTAAGAAATGGCTTCACGAGGACTAGAGAAGGAGGGGCTCATTCTTCATGGCATGGAGGCTTGTGTTAGACTTAGGGACGACCTGGCTCCCCTACTTGTTGGCTGCGAGGGCACAGGCAAGGAAAGATATCCCTGATGCCCTTGTTGCCTCATCTGCATTGCCAGGATTGGATGCGCTAGTACTTGTGCATGGCCTAATGCAATGTCAGACACAGTGGTCACTCAGTAGATGGCAACCACTGCTGTTGTTAGATACGCTGCCTGGTATTTAAGCTCCAGATCCAGAGTCCCAGATCTGCTGATAGAAGGATGAGCAGAGATTAAATTGCTCAGCACAAGTGCATGTTTACTGAATACCATGTCACTTGGGAAGACAATTCCTGGGCTACTTAATTTGTCGAAGGTGATGGTCATTTCCAGTGGAAGATGATCCTTCCTCAATCAGCAGCATCAAGAACTGTGCTCCTGTGCTGGAATTTCTACAGAAGTTATTAAATTTCTATTGTAACATTTAACACTAAAAAGTACGCAGTCTGCTCTTAGCAACTTAGGATGACAGGGTAACCACCATGTGATAAAGGGTTTGTCCAAGACATTTTTCATGGTGAAATACTCAGTACTTTCACGCTCTGAAGCCAGGAAGGAGACAAGCATGGTCTGTCACTCATGCACTGTCACCTTATGTCACCTGTCACTATCACATGTCACTTTTATTCAACCTTGCACTGATAGTGTTACTGGGATACTAAAGCAAGGAAAAAAGAAGTTATTAAAATTGTCATTATTCAGAAGTTAAAGCCAGAGATATAGCTCAATGGCACAGCACTTGCCTGGCAAGCACGAGGTCGTGAGTTCAATTCCCAGTAAAAATAAAAAGAAGTTAATGTTTTAGCAACAATAACAAATTTAAATAAAAACATATGACTTATAGTAAAAAATGAAATACCCAGGAATAAATTTTAAATTCTGCCAAAATGTCATAGCTTCCTAGAATAGCCAACCTGGGAATTATCCAATGTTGGGCTCTAGTCATGTTTTAACAAAACATTGTGAGAAATTAAAGACCTAAATAATAGAAGGATATACCATGTTCATGGATCAGAATATTCAATATTTTACATATGTCAGTTGATGGTTTCAGTGCTAGTATTTAGATTATTTAAGGTCAACAGAATTTGTAGCTTTATCTTTAAAAAAAAACAGTATACCAGAGTAAAAGGGGGCCCATCAGGAGAGGAGATATGCCCCATGACTCAGCTGTGGAATTGAGAAGAATTCACAAAGTCACAGCTTTGTGGAGATGACCCATCAAGGAAAGTTAGCCAGGAAGCCCTTTTTAAAGTAATCTCTAGTGATCTAAATTTTCTTCCCTACACCAAAGTCCTTGGGAGGGGCATAAAAAATATACTCCAACAAAACTTTTGTTTTATTTATTGAGGATGAAACTCAAAGTGTTTTAGTTTTAATTTGTATTGGTACATGTTTGCAGAACATAATGATTACATTCATCATGTGGAGTCGGTACACGCACATATCAGAGGTACTCTGGTGTCTTTTACCAAAAATAAACCATTCCTTGGGATGAGTGTTCCTGGGACACTTTGGGGAAGTGCCGCCCTTTCCATAGAGATGCCAAGATTTGAAATGGGCATCAGGGCAACAAGACCTCTTTACTCTCTTAACTGTGTCCCTCGCAGATAGCAGATAGCTAAAGGACCAAGCTCCACAACTTCCCAGAAGTGGTTTACCTCAATTGCTATCTTCATTCCTTCTGGAGTTTGCCAGCAGATTTATGCACTTCCTTCCTTCTTTGCCAGCCCATTTCTCCCAAGGCAGTTCCCTGTGGTTGGGAGGGGCGGGCAGGTAGGACCCCTGTGGAGGACTTGGCTGGAGCAGGGGCAAGGTCAAGGTGACAGCCAGCTGCAGCTGTCAGAGAGGGGAGCTGCTCAGGGAGGCCTTCAAGGGAGGGACAACTTCACAGACTCGCATTTCTTGTAGCTTCCACCTGTGAGCACTTAACCCAAGCCCTGTTTCTGCAGCAAAAATCTACCTCTTTCAAAGGTGTCTCAGAAGATGTTCAAGTGCCTTCAGGCTTGGTGTTCACCAGGTATTGATTGAAGCCTCCAAGTGTGGTTTCCTGTGGAGATTTCCTTCAATAAGAGCAGAATCTGCCAGGTGGTCAGAGGGGATGCTGTCGATGGGACAGATGTGTCAGCAGAGAAGAGCCAGGGTGGACCAAGCACTGCCGGAAAGGTCTATAGCATGGCTTGGGCAGTGCGGCCAAAGGAGGAAGGGGTGTGTGTGCTTGGGAACTGAGGCAGGCTTGGGGAGCGGCCACCAGAGCCGCCAGGAGGATCAAGGAGGGGACCGTGGTGATGGACAAAACAAACTGGCTCTGGGTTCTGCTATGGCTGGACAGGGAGGCCACAGGGCTGTCCTCTGCAGCTGAGCTGGACCATTTCCTGGTGACGCCCCAGTGGCCAGGGAGATTGTGAGACAGGCAGATGGTAATGAGAGGGGGCAGCAGAGGTGAGTGTACAGGTTCAGCAACTGTGTGTGTCGATGTGTGTAGTGTGCCTGTGTTCAGGATACAGCTATGTGTGCGTGTGTGTGTGTGTGTGTGTGTGTGTGTGTGTTCAGAATACAGCAAATACACCAGCCCAGCCAAGAAGGATTGGTGACCAGAAAGGCTCTGGGGACTGTTCCATGGAGCAGTGTGTCCAATAGAAATAGAATGTGAGCCACATAGGCAATTTTAAATTTTTGGTACTTGCATTTTAAAAAGTCAAAGGAGCTGGGGATGTAGCTCCGCGGCACAGTGCCTGCCTGGGAAGTGCAAGGTCGTGAGTTCGATTCCTGGTACCAAAAAAAAAAAAGAATTACAAAGTCAAAGAGGTAAGATTTTAGGTCTTCATTTCTCTATTTCAGCATTGGTCAGTTGAATGTTTATCATGGAGGTAATTCTCATTCTTTTTGCTTGCTTGTTTGTACTAAGTCTTCATTCTGTGGTCTGTATCTTCTCCTTCACCCATTTCTGGACTTGACACTTCTCACTGGTCAGTGGCACTGTGCATCACCCTGCCACAGGCTGAACTCCTGTCAGGACAGCACAGTTTTCCTTGAACATTGCTCTTTCTTCTTACATGTGGCCCAGAGACACAGATGATGTTAGGGTTTAGATCTCAAATATCCCCCGAAGGCTCACATGTTAAAGATTTGGTCCCAGGGAGCCTATGGGGAGGTGGCAGGACTTTCTAGAGACCAGGCTTAGTGAGATATTATTAAGTCTTCAGGGCTGTGCCTGTGAAGGGACTGTGGGGTCCTGGCCCCTCCCCTCTCTTTGGCTCCCCAAGGTGAGTTTTTTTGTTTTGCCACACACTCCTGCCATGATAAGCCACCTCATGACAGACCTGCAGGCTGTGGGGCCACCTGATGCCAGACAGGAACCTCCAAATGATGAGCCATAAGGAACCTTTTCTCTTTATACATTGACTATCTCGGGTATTTGTTGTTAGTAATGGAAAGCTGACGAACACAAAGAGAAGAAAAATTAGTCCAGGACACCCTCTTTCACAGCTGGCCTAATCCTGAGATTTTCACAAACAAAAGCTCAGAATATTTTGAGAGATACTAAAACCTACTTTAACCCTTTTAGATTACACAGCATAGGTGCTCTAGAACTTCTGCAGCAAAGAAACCAACTTCACTTTGTGTAACTCCACATCTCCCAGTTTATCAGGCCTGTGGAACAATGTCTTAACACTTTCTAAGAGGCAGAGTCCAGGTTTGTAGGAAAAGCTATGGGAAAGGCTGGACCAGGCTAAAGCTGGGTTCTGAAACATTTCCAGGTAAGGAACTGCTTACAGGAACTAGATAGAGAGTGAGTCAGTTCTTAGACAGCCAACCTCAAGGACCTGTGGGCTCATGAAAGTGATATGGGTGGTATTTGCACTGGTAGAAATCTATCAAGTTGGTCACTCAGTCTTTTAATCTGTGAAGCTTAAAGACACAGAGGTAGAACAAATCTAACCAACTTAACCTCCTTTGAGAGAAGATCAAGAAATCCAAGATAATCATTAGTCCATTTTCTTTATTTTTTAGTCCATTTCCTGTGCTATAACAAAATGCCAGAATTGGTTAATTTATTTTTTAAAAAAGACGTTAATTTAGTTCATGGTTGTGGAACTTGGAAAATCGAACAGCTTGTATCTGTTTGACATCTGCTGGGGGTTTCTGACCGCAGCCTAGCGAGGTGGTGGGCGTTGCATGGTGAGAGAAGGATCATGAGAGAGAGAGAGCTCATGTTCACAACAGACCCACTGATCCATTAATGGTGCCCTCATGGCTCAGTGACGCCCCTAGCAGGGCCCACCTCTGAATCCTGCTGCATGAGAGACCAAGTTTGCAGCACATGAAATTTGAGGGGCACGTTCTGGCCACACCAGTAATACGGCCAAGCCCACAAGTAATAACCTACCTAGAGGCAGGTGCACAGAACATGAAAAGGGTTTTTCCATCAGAAATAAACTGCCCAAAGCAGCTTTTCGAAATGGTCCTGAGCACATTGGCTGCACTTCAACACTCAAGCCTGTTTAATGATCGGAGAGGACGATACTCACAGGAGCTTTACAGTCAGCCTTATCAAAGGTGTGGATAAATAAGCATTTTTCCAAAGTAACTACTACACTGCAGAGAATGAAACTTGCCTCGCCTTATAAATTTATGAACTTCTTTATAAGGACTATGGGGTTTTAATCAATGAATAGCTGTGATTGAGACAGTCCTCCCTGCCCCCATAAGTCTGGATTTCCTCCACAGGGAAATTAAATCAAAACGGTAAGTTGAAATTTCAAAGGCAGAAACACTTTAGAGAAATTCTAATTCCAGCTGGGTGTGGTGGCTGGAATTCTTAACTCTGACACTAAAGTACATTATGTAATGGAGATAATACATATAAATTATCATACCTGCTGCTTTCTCAGCACTTTGTATGTGCCAGGCATTGATGTGAACATTGTACATGCATGAATTTATCCAGTCCTAGCCTAGTGTGATGGCTCATGCCTGTAATCCCAGCACTTGGGAGGCTGAGGCAGGAGGATCACCGTGAGTTCAAGGCCAGCCTGGTGTGCATAAGTGAGACCCTGCCTCAAAAATAACAAAATAGAGAGAGAGAGAAAGAGAGAGAGAGAGAGAGAGAGAGAGGGAGAGAGAGATTCTAGTTCCAGGAGGAACCCATGTAAGTTCGGAAGAAATTTGCATTTCCCGTAGGAAGATGACAGTGTTCAAGTTTAATACCAATTTGAAACACATGCCCCCTGCTGCGGAAACACTCCGTGGGCTCTGGTTGTCCCCGGCACAGTATAGCTCCCAAGTTGTTCCAGCTGCTTCACCCAACGCACTGGGAAGCTTCCACCCATGTATTTCTTATAATCCACAGTTCTGTCGTTCTTATGTAAAAGCATGCTTTAAGTCGCTAGCCTTTTAAGTTTGTAAGATTTTATAGCATATGTCCTACATATTCAGTGTGACTTCTCTTTCGTGTCTCTTTTCTAGATTGCTTGGATTTAGCTATTTTTTTTCCAGAGTTAAAACCCCTTTGGAAGCTGACAAACATTTTTGCCAGGTGGGGTGTGTTTCCCCTCTTGGGTTCTCAAAAACCCTTGGTTAAAACACTTCCGGATGCTACTGCAGCACCATGCCTGCGAGTGGGCCCTGGTCGGGCCATGTTTCATTCTCAGCTCAGCCTATGTGGTGAGCACAGCAGCGACCTGACAGGAGAGCTGATGTTAGAGAGGCTCCGGGCTGTGATGCTGCTATGACAGCAGATGCTCCTCATGAAGCCCCATGTGCTTTGTATCACCATCCCAGAACCCTGTTTTCTTAAATCCAAACAGGAAACATGCCAGCATGCGCAATCTCCTGTGTGCTGCTGCAAAGACCGCCCCCTCCCACTGCAGACCTGACAGGCCCTGGTCTATGGACAAAGGCAAGAAATAAAACCAGTGACCCCAAAACACTCAGTAAAATATCGTTAGACTCTTAAGAGCCTATGTTGAAGGATTCATGAGGGAATTGTTTAAGAGTTTTTCACATAGACAAAGTGCCGGGATATAGCTGATGAAGCAATAACAGTGAGCAAAGCCTGGCAGATGTCAGTGCTTGTGCCTACAAGATGTCTGTTCTGGTGAAGGAGGGAGTGGCATGTGATGAAGGTGCATTGGAGGTCTGGACTCAGTCTCCAAGTTTCACAGGTCTGCTCTGGGAATTCTTGAAACCTTTTTACTAATTTCGCAGTTTATATTCTGTGTTAGCTGTAGTACTGTTTTTACACTGGGTATGACCCCAGTGGATTGCAACTCCTTCATGGGAGAAATTGAGTTTATCCAGTGTCGTTTCAAGTAAAAGTGAAGTCAGTGGAAAATATCACTGATTGTGAATAAGAGACTTATTCTTTTTTAGAAAAACACTTAAAAGCACAACCATTTTATTGAATAATAATTTAAGAATAATTAAATTGTTTTAGGGTGGCAAAACCATTTCTGTCCTAAATTTTTCTAAGTTTCCAGAAATGTAGTTGTAAAACTTTAATCAGAACGCTATACTTTGCTTCTTTGATGTTCAAGGATTAATTTACAAAAAGAATCTAGAAAATAATCATCCCCCATGAATTGATTACATATAATTTTCCTTGAATCTGTAATTTCCTAAAAATGCCACGTACACCAGAGTCCTGTGAATTCTGAGTGCTGTTGATACATGATTCTCACTTCTATCTTGTTGCCCAGTTTTAAGTCATTAAGTAGAGATTTGATTTCTGGAGTAGATTAGCACAAATAATTTAAATCAGCAAGCATGCAGACTTTGCATAGCACTTGTATTACTTTATTAAGTGTTTGTTTCTGTCATGTGCATATGGTCTAGGTCATGCTGTAACATATATTGACTGCTGTGGGTAGAAGTCAAGCGAGTTTGAAAGCCTTCATCACTAGGCTGCTGGTTCTCAACCTTTGTGCACACTGGAGTTACTGTGAACACCAATGCAAATGCCCCGGCTCCACTGGAAGGGGTTGGGATGGACCTGGGCATGGTGCTGGCTTCAAACCTCTCCAAGGTGCAGCAGGACCAACTGAGGACCTCAAAGAGTTGAGGCTTATGACCAGTTCTGTGAGACTTTCAGTGCCTGCCTTTGGGCTTGAGATTATTCAATTTCTGTTGGACTAAGATATCCGGTAAATGAAGAGTGTTACAGGGCGTGCAGGAGCAGAGGATGCCTAAGGTGTAGATAATGTTTCTGCCCGAGGGAAGGCACGGCACCACCCCCAGAGGGTTCTTGGACAGAGGCCTCAGGCAGTTCAGGAAGACAGTGGGGGCGGGAGAATTGGGAGGAGGTGAGAGATCCAGACTTCTACCTCACTGTGACTCACAGGACTTTCCAACACCTCATCAGCACCAAAAGTCATTATTGATTGACTTATCTTCTTGTGGAGCCTTGTGACCAAGTTCTACAAGTAATTCCAGTGGCTACCTTTGCATGTGGAATTATTAAAGTGACTTCATTCCAGCAAAAAAAAAAAATCATTCACTGCATTCAGTGAATCTGGTTCCATTTTTGGTGTTGGTTTACATTCTTGTTCTTAAACAATTTGTAATTGTGCTTAATTTTATAAAAGCAAGACATAGGGTGCTTCTACCTGGTTATTTTATTTGCACAATGCACTTAATAGTATAATATAAACAGTGTAAGGAAAGATGCATTAGAATTTTTGTCCCTCAATATGATAACTTTATATTACTGATTCTTTTGTTCCGTGTGATGTGTGCAACTCATCCTGCGTTCAGTGTAAATTAAATCCAACTTCTTAATTATCTGTTACAAAAGATTAGAAGGTGTTGTGAAGTGATATAAGGAGACCCCAAAGTCGATTGAGATTGTTTTCTCTTAGTTCTGTCTATGTGTGAAATAGGAGTTGGAGGAAAATCTAGATCAAGAAAAAAAGTGGAAGCCAGGCATGGTGGCTGGAAGGCACCGTGCTGCTCAGGAGGCTGCGGCTGGAGGATCACTTGAGCTCAGGACTTCGAGGCCAGCCTAGGTAACAAAGACTACTTAAAAAAAAAAAAAAAGAAGAAGAAGAAGAAGCAAAGTGGGATATGAAATATTCCTAAAAAAGTTGATGATGATAATGGCCAATGATGGTAGTAGTGATGATGATGATGATGATGATGTTGATGATGATGACTGTATACTGATGGTGATAGTGTTGTTGGGCTTTGTGGTGCTGGAGTCTCCTATAGGTGATTTCTAGGTTCTTTATATCCTGAACAAAGAATTGAAAAGTATAAATGGTGGCAAAATTTCACATTTACTAAAGGTAGGAAAAATTAGTCTCTGCAGAGTGAGTTTGGGCCAAATAAAAGGAAGAAAAAAGGAGAGGAAAAAAATACACTCGGAGAGGAAAGTGGACTTCCCAGGAGGGACCATCATAGTGAGTACTTAATGGCCAAGGTCTCTTTTTTATATTTCCCAGCCGGCTTCAAGGTTCAGGTCGTCCTATCAGAACCCTGATCGAGTTCTCGCAAGAAGCCCACGTGCAGGGCTTTGGGAACATTCTGAACATGTGTGTGTGGAGGGGGTGTCCTCAAGCCTCTGTCCCTAACCCGTTTTAGCTATACCCCATCTTCCTGCCTCAGTGGTACTTGGAGATACTTGGAGCATTTTCTGAGTAGCCTGCAATAGACCAATACATTCCATGCATTATTTTTCTTGTCTTTTGAGCTAGCCTTTGAGCAGGGTTCTAATCACTGTGGCTAGGTAGGTTATAACTGTTTTTATCATCACCCTATTTTATACATGGACATCCCCAGTTAAGAAATTTGTCTAAGATTCATCTGGGACTCAAGCTGAAACCTGTTGCAGCCAGGCCTGGGATAATGTCTCAATAACTTGTCAGTAATCTTCTGGATAACTGGAAGGGCTTGGGATGATACTCCAGGCTGAAACCTCATTTGCACCTAGATGTGAAGGAGAGGATGTGTGTGGCACCTTTGGGGGGGCAGAACTGAAAAGGGGCTGGTGGCAAAGGCAGGAATGAGATGTGGAGCCTGTCACAGGAGCAGACAGAGGAAGTGCTATGAAAGCAACATGTCCTCCGAGGCGGGCTAGAAGAAGTCGTCTGTGTTCATGGTGTTTTAAAAAGGCATTCAAACTCTAAATGATGGATTCTTGTGTTGTAGATGGAGACGAGTGCTCTGGACTTCTGACTGTCTGCCAGGAAAGATGAGATGAGCAAGCCCTTCAGAATGTGGTGACGGTTGGGGCTGAACTGAAGAAGGAGAGAAGCGATGCTGGCTTGAGGGGTAGGTGACCACAACATTCGAAAGTCCTGCACGTGGCAGCCTGCTCATTGCAGTGACCTGGGCCAGTGTGTGCACAGCTTTGTTGTGTTGCTATGGAAGTTGTTTCCGGGTGTCTGAAGGATTCTGTTCATGATGCAGTGGCAGCAGGGCCACTCTGGGACCAGGATGCATTAGGAGCTTTGACAGCATGAAGTAGAACCACTCACATATGACATCGGGCTCATTCGTGGTATTGTGGTTTATATCCCGCTAGCCTCATGCTTTCATAGGCTGAGCTTTGGAAAGGCGATTGGGTTACAGGGCTTATAGCTGACTTGCTGTTAGGAAGTAGGGTTTGGTTGAAAGAGGTAGGTCACTGTGGGTGTGACCCGGAAGGGTTTATTTCCTTCTCTGGCTCCTCCTTTCACTCTGCTTCCTGCTCACCATGCTGTGAGCAGCTCTTCTCTGCCAGGCCCCTCTGCTGTGCCATCCTCTCTTGCAGCCAGCTGACTGGATCAAACCATGAGCCATGATAACCCCTCCTCCCTTCAATTGTAGCTGTTGGGTATTTTGTATCAACAATGACAAAAGTTAAGTAAGACACATGGTTAATTCACTTAGTTCTCAGATCCACAGCATGAAGTAGACACTGCTGTTGTCCCTAGAGATGGCGCCACTGAGGAGCATAAAAAACACATCAACTACTGAGAGGGCACAGCCTTCTCCAACAATAACCCATTCACTCTGCTTCCTTCTCTCAGATGTTGCCCCTACTTTGCCCCTGTTCCCTCATTTCATCTTTTTTTTAAAAAAATAGAATTGTAAATTCCCCCTTGAAAGAAAATTGGCATCAAAGAGGTATGAGTCCAGGTCACAGTGGCCAGTCATAGTTTCCAAAAATGGCCTCCTGGTTTTCTTGCTCTCCCAGAGCCCTGTTGCGCCCCCTGCAGGGAGGAGGTCTACTTTTCCTTCCCTTGAATCTAGGCAGGCAGAAGTGACACTGAGTGACCTCCAAGGCTAGATCAGCACAGGTGACATGGCATTGTCTTGTTATACATGCCCCTGAGACCCAGCCACCAGGCTCTGTAGGGAGAGTGCAAGGGGGTGATCTAGCCAGAGGCCACTGGCATGTGAGATTTCAGGAGCCTGGTGCCAGCAACCAGACTTCCAGATGTCATTGAGGCAAGGCAAGCAGAAACAGGCTGTTGCAATGATCCATTTCTGCATGAGCAAAGTAAACACTGTCATTTTAGACTTCTCCTTCAAACCCACAGCAGCGAGTACCACTTAGGGCAGACATTGTTAACAGTCACTCATGAGTAGGAAAACGCAGGTGAGTGAGAGCAAGTGACTGCTCATGGCCAGTGGTGAACTGGGGCTGGGCTCTAATGCCCGGGCTGCCTGGTGTCAAGTGTGTGAGACTCATCACTGCTCCAGCCATACATTCGACTGGGCAGGGAGCTGTGTCCAGGACACAACAGTTCTCAGAGAGCAAACAGTTTTGGAGCAGGAGGACAAGCAAAAAAGATTTTAGAGAACCAGCTTTAGACAATACATTATTGCTGTTTCTTTAATGTAGACCTTTGTTAAGTGCCTCCCATCCTGGTTTGAATGTACGGTTTTCTTGGGAAGTCATCCCCCAAACCCCCAGCTTAGATCTGTGGTCTGTGCTTGTGGTAACGATACACTTCTTCCTAGCATGTAAAATAAAGATCACTGTGTCTATGGCCAGTGTTTCTATCCTTTGCTTGACCTTGTGAAGGTCAGGGACTGGTCGGTCTCTTACATTGGCCAGTCTCTTTCATTTCTTCAGGCGTGGACCTCAACCTATGGTAGGGAAGTAACACGTGCTTGTTAAATACATAACAAAGAGCACTAAACGTGATTTGCTTGACAGTGATAACAAGGTACCTAGTTCCAGGTACAAATACCAAAGTCTTAGTGTTGAAAGTTTGTTATTTGAGACTATTAGAACGTAAACTGAGGCACAATGACATTTTATATAGTTATATGAGAAATCAGCAATTCACGAATTACACAGTTCTAAACCAGAAGTGGTACTAGAGTTCCCCCAAGGGAGAGAAAGGGGAGTGGGGGTGGGGAGTTATAGGATGGACACTGAAATAAGTCAAAGAAAATATTTGGCTATAATCATACCACTGCTTTATTTGGTTTATTCCTTTGGGAATATGAGAAGTAGCTCAAATTAAATTTCACATATGTTGGGAAATCAAGCCATGCTTGGGTGTCTTATGAGGCCTACCTGGTTTGTCTGCTCAGGGATTCTGTAGATCTGGCCCTCAGTTTAATTCACTTTGACAAAGCCAAAGATTTCTTTCTCACTTCCTTTCCCATTCCATAAAATACTTTGTGTTTGGCTGTATGAATAAATAACCTCACTAAATGCAACTATAAGCTAAACAATAACAGGAACTTCTCTACAGCCTGGGACAATATATTTCATTAGGTTGTTATCTGAGCAGAAACTATTTCCAAGGGTAAAAAAGCAGAGATATACGCCATTGGAGGACTGGCTTTGGAATATGTGATGGTTTTTCCCCATTAAAAGTGTTGTTGACTATGTGATAAATGTGATTACTATATATATCTAAATTGTGCCATTAAAATGTGAAAAAAAAAAGTCTTGTTGAGGCTTAGCCTTGCAGTGGGACACGGAGCAGTATTGGGCCTTTACAAGGTTTTCAGGACAGGGCCTTTGTGAATGGATTCGTCCTTGCTTTCTGGGGACTGGGTCAGTCATCGCAGGAGAATGTGGTCATGAATGAAATCTGCAGCTCCCCCCTCACATATGTGCTTTCTTCTCTGCCACACACACACACTTACCTTCCCACCACGAGGCTCTTGGCAAAGCTGAGCATATGCTGGTGCTGTGCACTTGGACTTCCAGAACCAGGAGCCAAAACAAGCTTTTCTTTACAAGTTAACCCATCTCGGGTATCTTGTTATAGCAACCAGAAATAACAAGGAGATGTGGAAATACAAAATATGCAGCTTTCAGTTAACCTGTGCTCTTGGGAGTTGTGGCGTGTGTTTTCTACCTTGAGTTTAGGGTTGTGCGCGCATACTTCCACAGCTACTTGTGAGCTGTCCACAGACCTAGCTACATTGTCTGGAGCATCCTGTGCTCAACTGTACACCCTGTGGCTGTAGAGATCTGATCATAATGGAGGTAACAACCAGACTAGAATATGAGGGTTTTGTTTTTTTCTTTATTATAAAGAATGGATAAATTCATGCAAAATGTTAGGAAAGTTTTTCTTTAATTGTATTTTTTATTGCCTAGTCTGTTAGTTAGCTTTACTGCCTTACAAACTACAGTACCCCAAAGCCTAGCATAGGTTGAGTATTCCTTTTCTGAAATGATTAGGACGAGAAGTGTTGTAGACTTTGGATTTTGGAATGTGTGCATAGATTTTAACCATTGGCTATCCCTAGTACGAAAATTTGAATTGTGAAATGTTCCAGAAAGTTTTGGGTATGCATGTTATGGATGCTCAACCTGGGGCTTAAGCTAGCAGCCATTGACTTAGTTCCTGCCCCTGAAGGTTGGCAGCTTGGGGCCAGCTCTGCTGGTCTAGCGGAGCTGGCTGGGATGCCTGGGGGCTTCCCAGGCTTCTGCCAGCCTAGCTGAGTGCTGATGAGAGGAAGGTTCAGAGGCTTATCTCTGCCTTCCATGTCTGCCCCCCACAGCAGGCCAGCCTGAGCTTGTTCACGTAGACAGGAGGCTACAAGACAGGGCACATGCAGGATTCTGGAAGCTTGGCCTTGAATGCTGTGCTCTATTGGCCAAAGCTGGTAACAGACTAGCTCCTTCCCAGAGATGAGACATAGACTCCAGCCTTTGATGGGAGGAGCTGCCTGTCACCTTGCATGACGTGGGGAGACAGGGAGGGGAGGTGTGGCCATCTTTGCAAACTGCAGTGCTGTGTAATAGGCAGGTATTTTACTGGGGGAATGAACAACATCACAAAGGAGAGGACAGAAAGGAAACCGTCTACCTGATGTATGACTTCAGGGACTGGGAAGGGAGGCTGTAAGAGGCTGAGCTGGATGCAGAATAGACAGTTGAGGGCTGGGGATACAGCTCAGTGGCACAAGGCCTGCCTGGCAAGCACGAGATCCTGAGTTCGATTCCTAGTACCAAAAAAGAATAGACAGTTGTGCCAGATACCTTCCTCCATCTCCCTGAGTCCATTTCCCGGGGGGCAGGATTGACAACCCACAACAGTGCACAGGGCTGACAGTTGGTGACCGGAAGTTCCCTGTCCTTGTCTACTGGAGGTGGCCGCCGGATTGGAGGTAAAGAGTAAGCAGCCACTTCCAGTGGAAAGAGGCCCCCAGGGATGACGACACAGGAGGATATGGTTTCTGCAGCCCTGCGCCCCTCATGGCTCCTTGTCTGGTGGGTTTGCATATGAGAGGAGAGTGAAGGTCACCAAAGGCAGCGGGGGAGGGGCAAGCAGTCTGTGGTGTTGCCCATGGGATTGATAGAAGGCTTTAACTTAACATGCTTGGCTTTCCCACTACACTGCATCTACTGTTGTGTCTACTCACAGTTGTCCTGTGCAAGTGGATTATGTTGGCCCTCCATCTCTGGGGTCTGGACCCACAGATTCAACCAGTATTGGATTGAAAATACTAAAAAAATCCTACATCTATACTGAGCATGTACACACTTTTCCCTCCAGTCATTATGCCCTAAACAATGTAGTATGACTTCTTGTTTATCTCATCATAGGTATCATAAGTCCGCCAGTGCTGGTCTAAAGTGTACAGAAGGATGTGAGCGGGTTCTGTACCGATACTGTGCTGTATTTCATAAGAACTTGAGCATAGGTGGATTTTGGTACCCAAGAGGGTCCGGGAAGCAATGCACTGTGGATACCAAGAGATAACTGTATTATTGCTCTCAGCTTGCAGCTGGTAAAACTGAGTCCTCAGAGATTAAGCAACTGGATCTCACAGCTAGGCATTGCCCAGGTGGAATTCAGAACTGAGCTCTGTGGCTCCCTGGTGCTCTGTGGTGAGTCCCAAGTGGGCACAGGCTGGGCAGAAAGGGCTGCCCAGGGACAATCAGAGCCCCTGTCCTCTGCCGTCCCTCCCCATTGTCCTTGCTACAGTTTGGGCCAGTGCTCTGGGGTGGGGAGGAGTGCTCTTTAACCCTGGCTGAGTGCTCCATCTTCTCACCCCACAAAAGGTTAGGTTTGCTGGGACCCAAGCAGTGCTCTGGCACCATCCAAAGAGTGCCCCAGTCCTCTGCCCGCTTCACCTGGGCACAGTCCTCTGGGTCCACAGTGCCTCCTGTACTTCAACCTCACACCCCAGAGCTAAGCCTGACCTGTGTCTTCCCCTACGCTCTCATATCTTCTCTGCTTCTCAGGCTCCTCCCCTCTGTGCACTAGAACCTCACTCATTAAATAAAACTGGCGGGGAGTGTGTTTCTCTCTGCTCGTGGTTTAGTGAGAGGCAGTGCTGCCAAGCTCAGTTCTAAGTGATTCCGTGAAGATGGGTTTATTCCTTGTCTCTTCATTCCCCCTTTCCTTCTTAGTTTCCTCAACTCTGGCTCATTCTTTCCAACACTAGCAGGTGCAGCTCGGAAGCCCGATTGTAGCAGGTACGTAAGTCTTGCTTGAAAATAAACAGCATGGATGGACGGCAGGCTGTGAGTCAGGTCCAGTTTTAAACACATTGCACGTTCTGACCTCAGGAGAGGTAGACAGGCAGTGCCCTTGTCTCCATTTTACGGGAGAGAAAACAGAGGCATGGAAGGAAGTCATCTGTGTGTCGTGCATCCACAACCTCCAAGTGCTCAAGGAGTGTTAGTCGTTACTTGTAAAAATGAGGCTGTCTTTGTTTGGGTCAGGAATTGGGATGCAAGCATTTATATGGGCAGCGATACCCAGAGGCACAATGGGGGTGTGGGGAGTGCAGTTAGGAGGGGACACCATGTGTGCCTCAGTTTCGCTGGGGGTCTGTGGCAGACTGTGTGCCACACTTCTTGGAAGTGTCCCACTGAGGGACATGGCAGTAGGGGTATTCTTGGGAGAAGATATGGAGAGCTTTCTACTGCATTGTGAACATCATAAATAGGTTCTGTATGTTGCCCCAACTTGTTCAGGGGTGGAATGAGGGAAAACCTAGCCTGCGCTGTTTCTCTGGCTTCTTACTCTTCCCCATTGCCCACTGCATCAACTCTTGCATATGCAGCCACCCCAAACTCAGTGGAAAGTCTGTCGATCATAAGCATCTATCTGCTTCTGCAGCTGAAGGCTGGCTGGGTCGGTGATGTAGTGGGGGCTTGACGGGCAGAGTTTGGTCGGTAACCCACAACTGTGAGTTTGGCTACCGCAGGCCTGGCTTGGCTGGCCGACTGCTTCCTTCCTGGATCCAGCAGGCTCGGGTCCCAGCTGATGCCTAAGCGAAAGCATCTAGCCTGACCACACCCTGGCGGGGGGCTGGTGGCAGTAGCTACCCCAAGGGGAACTGTCCCGCCATTGTCAAGGAACCCAAGAGAAGGTTATGGTGCAGGCTTGCGCCGACACGCTGAGCCCTCCATATTCTTCTATGGGCCAGAGGATGATACTGTTTTTTTAGGCCCAACGTAAGTCAAAGGGTAAAAAGCATGTTCTGCCTTCTCCAGGAGCGTTTCTGCTGTTGCCGTGGCCTCAGACCAATAGGCTGACCTGCTATGCCTCTGCTGCCCTTTGCCAATGTAGGCAACTGCACTGTGACAAGGTTCGTTTTAATGATCCTTGTGGGAAGAATCCCACATCCTTAATGATACTCTAGTTCGTCACTAATGTGAGATGAAATGATATTACAAGCTGTGCATTTGTAGGATCCGAACCTTCTTGGTTATCTCAGACCTCAGCAAGGAACAGTAGCCTTGTCTTGTTGGGTGTCTTTGTCCATCTGAGACTCAGGAAGTGCTCCCCTGATGGTGACAACCTGTCCACATCCGGCAGCTGCCTATGATTGTGTGGCTTGGAATCAGCACAGCCCAGTGGCTCTGGCCAGTCAGAACCAAATAAGAGCAGCAAACAGAACGAGTGAGTTATCAGTTAAGTGCATGGATTTGTTTTCCTACATTGCAGGGAAGGCTTTAAATTCTGTACAGACATCGCTTTCCCGCTGCCCGACATACCTTGGCTCTCTCATCTGGCGTAGGCGAAGTTTAGCTGGAAGGCGATGCTTTCATGTTGCTTGGAATTTGCAGCTATAAATTTACATGACTTTTTCCAAGTTTGCAAGGAAAAGACTTGCTGTGTTATGCTTTTTGTGAGTCCTAAGTCATAAAACACATGCTGGCGATGGCACAGGGCTGCTTCCTTGGCCCTGCACGATCGGATGTCTTTCCCAAAACTCAGACTTATTTGTGCTCTGCCCAAGCGTTGGCCAAGCAAACAGGCGAACCGACACAAACCCAGATGCCAGCTCCTTAATCGTGACCCCTTATCAGGCCTGATAGAGCCTTCTCAATAAAGTATCAAGGAAATCATGTGCCTTATATAGGTAATTAACATGAATTACCATTAAGAATACTTAACGGTATTAACTGTTACAATGCCTGTGTGCATAGTGACTTGTTTCCCTCTGTACAAATGCACAAGGATTGAGTGGAAATTACCAAATTAGTGATGGTCACTTCTTGGTGGTGGCTTATTTTGGGGTTGCCCCCCTTAAGCACAACCTGAAACAAAGATTCAGGTGCAAGCAACCGGACTTGGTAGATGATTCTAGGAAGGTGGGGGCAGGTTGGGAAGTGGAGCGGGGACACGGTCACAGCTGACAGTCCCTGATGTATGGACCTCTGATGGCGTGAAAACCTTACACATGCAGGAGAACCCACACGTGGACTCTCGATCCTTTCCTGGTCTGGTGGCACATGGGGTATGGTGCTCCCTAAGGTTCTGTGGCAGCAGCCAGCTGAGGCTCTGGGGAGTGCAGGGAGCCAGCAGTGCTCTGCAGCGTGGAGCTGGGAGGCTCTAGGGTGGTTGAGTTGAGCACATTTCAATTTAGGACACTTTCAACTGATGAGGGTTTTCTGGGAATGTAAGACCATCCTACATCCGGGGCTTCTGCAGTGCAAACGAGCAGGTTCCCACTATGCACATGGGCTCAGTCCTGCGGGGACATCAGAGAGGTGACAGTGACCCCACTTACCGTTGTTCCACCAGGAGCCAGGGAACTGGGGAGTGTCCTTCATGAGTGAGGACTGATCCAGGGGCTGAGACGTACTGCTGCTTCTCGTCCACCTTTGCGTGTGGGTGGGTCACCATCAGCGTCGCAGCCCCACTTAGGAAAGGCTCCTCCCTGGAAGTAAGGGAGGGGAGAGGGGAAGGGAAGCAGAGAGAGGCTTTCAAAACTGAGCTTAGCAGACTGACTACCTCAGCTAGTGTGTAACCACTAAAAACAGGAAGAGCTGCTGCAGAACTCCCTGCAAGGTAAAAGTGTGGAGATAAACAAAAGCATAGCATGCAGCAGTGTTTAGAATATGTTCCCATTTATAAAAATAGCTTGTGTATAATTTGCAAACCAGAAGTTCACTCATTTGAAGTATACATGTGTGAGAGTTTTAGTAAATTTATACTATTTCTAGAAGTGTCATGGAAGTGGAACCAGCAATACCTGCTTCTCTGTGCCTGACCACTTTCCCTGGACACAGTGCTATTAAAGTACCTACCTATCACCGCCTTGTTCCTTTTTACTGCTTAATAGTATTTCATGGCATGAATATGTCATATTTAGTTTGTCCATTCTATAGTTGATAGGCATGGGGGTTGTTTTTAGTGTGATCATGAATAAGACTACTGTCAACATCCACATACAAGTCTTCATGTAGATTTTTTTTCATTTTGACTGACATTTCTGGACGATATGGCAAGTATTTGTTTATTACTTCATGAAAGGAATCTTTCTTTTATTGCTGCTTTTTCCCAAGGGAGATGTACCGCTTTGCACTCCTGAAGACCGTGTGTGTGTGTGTGTGTGTGTGTGTGTGTGTGTGTGTTTGTGTGTGTACAGTCTAGTTTCTCCATGTTTTCGCCAGCAGTTGGCACCCTGGGTCCCTCACTTCAGCCACTCAGACACATGTGCAGTGATATCTTATCTTTTCCTGGTGGTTCCTTTTTCTTTTTTTGTGGTCTTTCTGAGACAGGGTTTCACTATGAAGTTCAGGCTGACCTTGAACTCATTTTATAGCCCAGGCTGGCCTTGAACTCAAGGCAATCCTCCTGCCTCAGCCTCCCGACTGCTGGGATTACAGGTCTGTACCACTATGCCCGGCCTTCCTGCTGGTTTCTGAGGCCCATTGTCTTTCCATGTGCTTGTCATCTACATGCCCTTTTCACACAGTGTCTGCTCATCTCTTTTGCTCATTTTATGTTGAGCTGGTTTTCTTACTGACTGGTGAGAGTTTTGGAGCATCGCAATTTTTTTCTGTAAGCTCCAAAATATTTCCAAATAAAAAGTCAAAAAATGATGCCCACCCGGTCCCCATCAGGACAGCACACTTGGGAACAGTTTCACAGTGTGGACATCCTCAATAAAAAAAGCAAGAGGAAAGGCGAGCTTGGGTCAGGGCTAAGTCTTTCGCCAGAACTAGTCGCTGTCTGGCTACCACACCATGAAGTTTATTAAATCAAGACACGCTGCCTTGACTCCTTGTGGTCTGTGTATGGGAAATGGGTGATTAAGTGCCCAGATGTTGGATGACATGAAAGTGCTCGTCATTACCTTCTTTCCTTCAGCTCCTGAAGAGGTTGCTGGCTTCCTCCGCCTCCGCATTTGGGTAAGATCAGGAATCTCTGGCTCTGTCCACCTGCACCGTGGACTCAGATTGAGGGTGGAAGTCCGTGCAGGAAATGGTCACACGGGCACACCCTGGCGTGCGCCCCAAGCCACTACACCCCGCCATGGCCTCCTGCACCATCAGCCCCATTGCCCAGGTCCCCTCTTCCACTTGCCAGGACCTCATGAGATCTCTGCTACTTCTCACAGAATACAAGTGAGCCAAGCACTTGCCAAGCAAACTTAACTGGTTTATTAAGGTTAAACCAGAATGAATACACTAATCCGCCAGTAGTAGAGGAAATAAAGAACACCAGTCCATTTCCCATCTCCTAATTTAGGGCTTTTAAGTTACTGACTGGCTTTCAGTTTTCCAAATACATAGTAAGCACCAAGAGTCATTCTTTCTTCCTTCATTCATTAAGTCTTTATGGATGCTTGGGACATATCAGACATTACCTGCGGCTGGCAGGATTTGGTAGTGAGGGGCAGAAATCCTGGAAGGAAATACTCCAGAAGGTTCACAGAGAGACCTGTAGGCTTGTTTTAAATGTTTATCTTCTGATTTTCTGTAACAAACTCGTATTCCTTTAGTGATAAAAAATGTTATTCTCAGCCAGGTGTGGTGATGCACACCTGTAATCCCAGCACTCAGGAGGCTGAGCCAGGAGGATCTTTGTGAGTTTGAGATCAGCCTGGGCTACCAAGTGAGCTCAAGGCCAGCCTGAACCACATAGAGAAACCCTGTCTCCAGAAGACAAAAAAAAAAAAAAGATTATTCTTAATTTATGAAAAGCATTAGATTTAAATATGCATATGATTAATTGTATCACCTGTTTTATAATTGTATAACCAAAATATTTGAAAAAAATTGAACTGAAAACTAATGTAAATCTTTATCATGTGGAGTGTGTTTTAAACATGTTTAGCAATTCTGATATTTGTAAATAGAAGTCAAAAATAGACATGACTGTAAAATGCCTTCCACATGGGTCATTTGAAATGATGAATAATCTCTTTATGTCTTATGACAAAATGTGCTAAGTAGGTCAGAATAGAAAAAATGGTATCATTAAATACCAAATACAGAGACCAAATATTTGAGTCCAAAATGCTGTTTCTGATGTATTTATTTTTATTGGCAAATAAAGTGCAAATGTGTGTTTGAGAAGTCACACAATAAAATACAAAGTGAAGAGTTCAGTGAATTTGTTTAACTTGGCCCAAGAAGATTGCCACACTTGGAAAAAAAAAAAATCAGACAAAGTTAAATTGCTTTAGTCGGGTATGACGGTACATGCTGAAATCTTTGCACTCTGGGAGGCTGAGTCAGAAGGATCCAAAGTTCAGGCCCAGCCTGGTCAATTTAGCCAGCCTGACTACCTTTTCATGGATTGGCATGACCTCCTCCCGAAAGGTAACATTTTGTTTCCTAGTATCACCACTTATTACAATAGTGGCCATGCGCAAAACTGGTGTGGTTACACAATCCTCTTCCCCAGCATTGCTCCCTTCCACCCGTGTTAGAGTCACTCACTCCCCCGATCTGTCATGATGCAACGTTGGCCTGCCCATCTCTGGTGCCCGGATGAGGTGCATCCTTTCCCAGTGTCACCCTCAGATTGTGTTTCATTAATTTGCTCGCCTCAACATCAACAAACTCAGGATCTGTGGATCATTTCTGAGCTCTGATATCAAGTCTGGGCTCCATGGCTTCCTGTGCTGTTTCCGGCAGTTTCCAAAAGTTTGATCCCAGTAACTTGGAGGCTTGCTTTTAATTTATTTGTTTGGCCTTTTTTTTTTTTTTTTTTTTTTCACTTTCTTATTGATTTTTATCCAATTTTACTCCCCTATTTGTGGTTCCTAGAAAACTCATTACTGGGAAATCAACTTATGCTCGTTGAGAGAAAGTCATAATAAAGCCTGATGGAATTGAGAAGGGTAAAGTAATTTAAGCAGAATTTGAAATTTTAATACTATTTTGTAAAAGTGAAAGGCTGTATATAAAACACTATTTGATTTTTGTTGTTTTTTGTTTTTGTCTTTTTGAGACAGGGTTTCACTATGCAATTCAAGCTGGCCTTGAACTCACTTTGTAGCCCAGGCTGGCCTCAAACTCACAGCAATCCTCCTGCCTCAGCCTCCCAAGTGCCGGGATTCCAGGCATGTGCCACCCTTCCCAGCCTATAAACAACTATTTGAAATTGGACCAAAAAAGACTATCCTAGCTCCCATTTCTTATAACAAATACCACCGTCACTCAAAACCTTTCACTTCTCTTTGTATAACCGCATTTAGCATTACAGTGATCTAGTTTTGCCATCCATAGATTTGTTGGGTTTTGTTTTGAAAAGTTGTGCTTCTTTTTCCACTTTGGACTTTGAAAAAGCAGAAGTTACATTGATGTATTCAGTTTTTAGTTGCTTTTTCCCTGCTCAACCTTTTCTGTCAGTGACTGTGAATCAATTTTATTTTCCACTCTGCACAGCGTGATTCATTGGTGTTCAGCTTCCAGGGCGTGCTGCGCCCCAGAGCCCTGGGAGATGGGTCAGTCATGACTGAGCAAGGTGCCCACACGCAGCTCAACATCCGGGCACAGCAGTGTGTAAAGCTTGATAAAAGTGGACAAAGCATCTTTCCTTGGGGAGGTAATAAAGCCTCGGTTTAAGATTTACATGGTTTGTAACAAGGCGTGGATTCACCTTTATTCTACAACATGCAAGCATGCCTGGTATTGAAAAAGACAAACTGGGGCTGGGGATTTAGCTCAGCGGCAAAAGCGCCTGTCTGGCAAGCGCAAGGTCGTGAGTTCAGTTCCTGGTACCGGAGAAAAACAAACAAACAAAAAAAACAAACTACCTGAAAAAGACAAACTTTTCCCATTTGGTTGAGAAGCACACTTGGTCAGGGTCAGGGTCAGGGTTGGCACACTTCTGCCTCCAGGATACAGGCATGAGACGATCAGAGACCCAGGCCTGTGGCACATGCACAATGTTTGGGGCTAAGCTGAATGTTACTGTTTAGATGCAGATTTCAAAAACTTGGAACAGATTCATTGGTCTCAAACGTATTTTTATTTAGCTTACTTGGCTCTAATTTCAGAGTTTCAAGCCAAGGGATTTTTCTTCATGGACTACTTACATCCATTCCTGTACTCATACTTTACTTATACTCATTCAAGATGGTTTCCACTTGTATATAATGTTACCCATTGGCAACTGTGACTGCCCATCCCCCCACCTCCACTTGATATCCCCTAACCTAGCATTAGCTGCTATTTCTGCAATAAAAAGATCTCTCATCTTTCTATTCACAGTAAAGCCTCTGCACGTTTAGGATGTTAGAGCAGTTTAAGAGCAGGGACAAATATTTAAACCAGTTTGATGGCGAAACAAGATGTCAGAAGGTGAGCCCTGAGTGATAGCATTGGGAAATATGCTTACCTTCCTAGGCCTCGGGTTTCCTATGAGTCTCAGCGTGGAGAGTTAGGGGTGGAAACGCAAATGGAAAATAGTGCACCCGCCAAGGGCTGCACAGGGTTGACCTGCAATCAGAACTGGGCCACACAAACAAAAAGCTGACTGCATCTTAGGGGAACATAGAGGAAGGGTCACGTTGTAGCCTCTGTGGTCCCACGGATCACTGGCTGCTTCCTGTTGAGATGACAGAGCCACATCCGGGTGTTTCTGCCCTTGCCTTCCCTGTTGATCAACTGGCACCTCTGAGTGACACAGTGCCTGGTAACCTTCTTCTTGGCATTAGGATGAAGTGTTGGTGTGCTGTTGTGGCAAGAGCTCCTGGTGAGATCAAGAGGGGCCAGTCCCCACCCATTTCTGACCCTGGCCAGCCTTGCAAACTTGTGTCTCAGTTTGCCTTCTTGCCCTTACTTTTTTCACTGATGGGTGGAGTCAGCTTCGGGCCACCTCGCCAGCTTTACCTGAGGCCTGCAGGACAATGTGGGAAAGGCTTCTGAAGCACCGCGGGTGATCATCAATGTCTCCCATGGTGGAGAGAAAGGGACCCACCAGGTTTCACTCACTCCTGGCAGCGCTCAAAGCTGTGTGACTTACGACAGCTCGGAAGGCCACGCTCACTGGTGATGTCATGAAGAACTGGCCGCCCCGGGTGTTGCTGGGAACTGTCCAGGTGTAGGGACTCATTTGTTGCAAGGAGAAGCCCAGGCCCCAGGCTGTTTCCCCCGATTTGACTGAGGCTGCTCATCTGTGAACCACAGTACCACTGGGTTGATCCACAGTTTGGTGAAGAAACTGGAATTTATAGGCCAAGAAAGTGCATGATTTTTTCTAAAGGTATCTTTGATAGCTTAGAATTAGAGAGAGAGTGAATGGTCTCAACCATTCACTCCTTGGTTCTTTGCCGTAGACCCCTGGCTGCCGTGTAGTTGACCATCCCCTCATAGTCCTGGGAGCCCCGATAAAACTGCCTTCCCTGAAGGCTTTTGTTTCGGTTTCTATTTTCACTGAATTGTTCAGTTTTGTTTCCTTGGTCCCTCCCAGATGTTATCACAAGGAAGGAATTTATTTCCATGTAACTTGAATCATTTGTTCTGTCTAGTCTTTTATTTACTTCATATTTTAGCCAACTTTTTAATCTTATTATGGTCTTTTTCTGACAGTCATTTGTCCATTGCTAATGGTACAATAGACATTATAATCATTAATTGTTATTGAAGAAATAAAGACATATAGCATAGTGCTCTAAAACACTTACCTTTGAGAAGAATGTGTGTATACTGTAACTGTTGAATTCTTTATAACTTGCTCTTTCATTGTGTTTTACCCCCCAATGCTTACCATTTTGTTTTCTTTGTTTTTTTGTTTTTGGGGGTTTTTTTTTTTTTGTGGTACTGGGGATTGAACCCAGGGCCTCAAGCATGCTAGGCAAGTACTGTACCACTGAGCTACATCCTTGGCCCAATATTTTATTTTATTTTAGTTTTTTTTTTTTTTTTTTTTTTTTTTTTTGAGACAGGGTCTCCCTGTGCAGTTCAGGCTGGCCTTGAGCTCACTTTGTAGCCCAGGCTGGTCTCAAACTCACAACGATCCTCCTGCCTCAGTCTCCCAAGTGCTGGGATTACAGGCATGAGTCACTACACCCACTCCAATATTTTAAATTAATCCTCCAAAGGTTAATTCCTACTCCTAGAAATTTGTTTTATTATTGATCTACAAAAATATATAATGATTTAATAACAAACTAAAGGGAAGACTGTTACCCCACTACAAAATTGTGCAAAAGACATGAATAGGCAATTACAAACATGTACAAATGAGTGATAGTTATAGTGATGGCACATATTGAACATTTGCTGTGTGCTAGGCACTCTTGTACACTTTATGTGTGTCAAGTCACTTAATTCCACAATAACTCTGTAAGGCAGATTCTGGCATAATTCCTCCTTTAACAGTGGAGAAAACTGTGGTCCCACTTTGATGAAGCATTTGCTTATCCTGAAACCCCACTAAAATGACAATAAAGCTTTTAAAACCATAAGCCCACAATATTAAAGCCAATAGGAGAGGAGAAAGAACAAAACCATTTTTGAATGAGTGATGTCTGACTTACTGGGGAGAAGCTGGGAAACAGGATGTTTTATATCCCAGAATCTACAAAAGCTTAGAAATTGTCAGTTCAGGTTACCCCTGTAAATCGGGGTACAGTGAGGTTAAAAACAAATGTGTTGGGTGGAAGTATGTTTAAGAAACAGAGCCCCTGTGTCACTCTCGCACTCTAAGAGAAATAGAGTTGGGGGTCTCTGACCGCAAGTGTTGGGAGCCACTGGAGTTAGTTGTTGGTCATGTGTCTGAGGGTGGGACAGATCCAGAGTGCTTCAGGCAGTCAAGCTACCTCAGTATTGAAAAAAGTATCCTACTTGGACAATTACAGTCTTAGACTTAGTCTTAGGCTTAGTCTTAGTCGCTAGGCAACATTATCTCTCATGATACTACTTTGCAAGTGTATAAAATAAATGCCCCTACTGTTGGAGTCAGTCCTCATGCTCATCAGGCAAGAGGTAACTCCACCTGACCTCGGCTATCATCTCTTGTCTTTATTTTCTAAATCCTTTCACAGTTTTCTCCCAGGGACCACCGGGAGACCACTGACTCCCACACAGAAGGGCATAAGAACTGTGAAAATGAGGGCTTCGTATTACAGCATAAATATAGTGCTTGTGTACAGTGTTATGGATGGAATCCTCTCATCTGTTCAGCTTCTAAAATGTGGCCATCAGGCTTAAATCCTTTTCCAGCAAGAGAATAAAAGTCCCCTCTCTGGGATGGAGAAGAAAACTAAATATATCAACCCCAGGAAGTATATCAACCTTAAGATCTTCTTCCCTGCCCTGCCAAGGAAGATCCCATGGCCAGATGTCATTAGAGTGAACCCCTTTTGCCCCCTGGCAAGTCCTTCATGCGGCTGAGAGCTTCCACTGGGCTCTTTGGTGCCCTACTCTTAAACATGATGAAGATTACTGAAGATAAATGTCCTCTGAGAGAAGACAAAAAGCCAAAATGAACAAAAAAGGGGGAAGAAGAGTGACTTAGAGGAAGCTAAACCTAGGCAGGGTGATGAAAAGAGAAGAAATATGGAGAGAGACAGAGAGAGAGGGAGAAAGAAAGAAAGAAAGAAAGAAAGAAAGAAAGAAAGAAAGAAAGAAAGAAAGAAAAAAGGAAAGAAGGAAAGAAGGAAAATGAAAAGGAAGAAAGAAAGAAAAGAAAAAGAAAGAAAGGAAGGGGGAAAGAAAAGAAAGAAAGAAAGAAAGAAAGAAAGAAAGAAAGAAAGAAAGAAAGAAAGAAAGAAAGAAAGAAAAAGAAAGAAAGAAAGAAAAGGAAGAAAGGAAGAAGGAAAGAAAAAGAAAAAGAAAGAAAGAAAAGGAAGGAAGGAAGGAGGGAGAGGGAGAGAGAGAGGAAGAAAGACAGAGGAAAAAGAAAGAGAAAAGCCATTATTGAAACCCTTAAGTAGGAAAACCTAATACATCCATAACACATGAAGAAGGCTCTGAAATAAAGAAACATTTAGGGAGAAAAAACTTGGCAAAATAGAAATTATCACAACTGAGATGCACAGAAGAGTTGCAAAATCAAGTTTAAAAAATTTCAAAGAACACAGAGCAAAAAAACAGAAATGTGCAAATCAGAGAGAAAGACTAACCCAGGAAATCTAACATCTATATAATTGGAATTCCTGAAAGAACAACCAAAATGAAGAGGCATAATTCATAAAAACTTTGAGAAAATTTGCAAGAAATAAAGGATATGGTTTTGTAGATTGAGAGACTCCATAATTATTCCAAATAATAGGTGAAAATTGGGGCTGGGGATTTAGCTCAGCTGCAAAAGCGCTTGCCTGGCAAGCGCAAGGTCGTGAGTTTGGTTCCTGGTACCGGAGAAAAACAACAACAAAAAAAAAATAGGTGAAAATAGACCTATTCAACTATATAGCGTTGTGAAATTGTACAAGACTGAGACAAAACAATTTTTGTACAAAATTTCATTGAAGAAAAAACCTGGTATGAGTATTAGAAGTCAGAGTGGCCCAGACCTCTCTAACAGCAGTGGACTTGGGAAGATGATGAAATGATCACCTTCAAATTTCCAAAAGAAAAATGTTCTCCTTCAGTAACTTGTTTAGGATCTGCCCCTGGAAATGAGCTGAAGCCAGGTTCAGCTCTAGATCTTGAGATCTCAAGTGTTATTGTACATTGCCTTTCTACAAAAATATTAAATATATTCATTGTCATTCAAAACCAGAAAAATGTCAATTAAAATATCAGAGAATGATTACATTGCACTTGTCAGGTAAGCAAAGATTTAAATTTTTAATGCTCATATTGGGCCTGAGTGTGAGGTCATAGACACCATCATAAGTTGTTGAAAAAAAACTGCACGTCTGCCCTTGCCGTTCTATTTCATAGACCTTAAGAAATCAGCCAGGTGTGGTGGTACACACCTGTAATCCTACCACTCTGAGAGGCTGAGGCAGGAGGATCAAATCACAAGTTCAAGCATAGCCTGGGCAACTTAGCAATTTAAGGAGCCCCCCGCCACTCCACCGAAAAAATAAAAATGGTTTGGGGATGTAGTTTAGTGGGAAGGTCTTGGGTTTAATCCCCAGTACTGTAAAACCAACAATACCACAATTAGCAGTGAATTCAAGGACTAGATCAATGGTCCATGGGCCTGAGCCTTCCAGGCAGTTCCATCCTTAGGTATCTTTCTTGGCTGGATCCCAGCTGACAACCTGATTTTAAGAGGACAGCTCTGCTGAGGTTTCCTTTTTAACCTAAGCCTTCCCCGACCTTTGGCTGACACTTCACGCTGTCACTCCCTGGGATCTCTCCACTCCTCGGTCCAGTGTGAGAGAGTCCGCCATCGACGCCACCCAAAGTGAGCCTGCCTATGTCACTGAGAGCTGAGAGTGTCCCCCAATATAGAGACTCCATTGGATGAGCCTGAATGCTTATTGGTGGCTCAAGCAATGCCGTCATTGAACTGAGATCCATCACCAGCCCAGAGCCCCCTACACACGTTTTGCGTGGAGTGCACCTTCCCCGCACCTGCTGCGTGTGCTCTGCACCCCTCCAAGGATTGTGTGTTTGTGTCTACTATGACCATTTTGTGAGGCTACTGTCACACCTGCTGAGTTGTATGTTGTGCCCCAGTTCTGTTACCTGAGCCCATTGTCCCAAAGCAAGTTACAAGTATCACTCAGTGCAACCCAAAAGAGTGTTAGATAGTACCAGGTTGGCATTCTTTTTCATTTTCCTTGAATCTTTATTATAATTCTTACCTGGTATTTTGGGTAGAAAAATATAGCTGAACACATTAAATCCATTTCCATCTTCTGATAAACATTGAAGTTAGAAAGTGAGTCAATTTAAAGAAAACCTATGCGCAAAATATACACATTGAAACGTCCTCAAAAATGTGAAATTGGGGGTGGGGAGAGTGGAGGAAGGCGGGTAGAAGGAGGCAGAGATGATCAAAATATGTTATGTGCGTGCGAGAATCTGCTGAAATAAAGCCCATTAATTTGTATAATGGAAACAAAAAAGAGTGAAAAAAACAAAGGAAATCCTTAAACCGTGTGACACACAGGATCAGGAATTGCGAAGGCAGGGCCTGGATGACCGATGTTTAGGAGACACCTCTGTGATTTACTGTTTCTTTCTAACTCATAGCCCTGTAAAAATCTCTTTCTTTGTTTAACTTTTTGTAAACATCCTGAATGGGATAGGCCTGCCCCAGACTGATAGTGGCCTGCAGCTAGGGCTGTCGTGTGGGGGTTGTTAGCTGCTCTTTTGTCATCTTCTCATGCAGTTTTTCATTTAGCTAAAAAGGTGTCATTATTTGTTAGTGGTTTTTCCTAATTTCCTAGTCTGGTAATCCTGCCGACCTACAAAAGCTGTGACGCCTTAGCTGACAGTATAGCTTGTCTTTGGAAACCCCATCATGCCCCTGGACATGACCACTTTTGACCTAATACCATCTTGCAAAAAAATCTCAGAATCGTGTATAAAATAACCTTCAATTCACAGGGTACAGTGGCGCACACCTGTAGTCTCGGCACTCAGGAGGATCGCAGCGGCCAGCCTGGGCTGTATAGTGAGTTCAAGGCCAGCCTGAACTATGTGGGGAGATCCTGTCTCAAAAAAATTTTTTTTCTTTTTTGTTTTTTAAATGGCCTGCAGCTACACAGCTGAAGAAGCCTACTGCCTTTTCAGGTTTTGGAGCCAGGGATCAACATCTGCCAACTTTTCCAGCATCTCCTCACATCCCACGAATGCTCAAAGATGCCTGCAAACATTCTCACACATATTTTACTCTTAAGTGCAGCTTCCTGCTCTGCTGGGTGGGAAGAAGGACACACTTAGACTCCAGCTCACCTTCAAACTTCTTGCAATCTGTCCTCCTCAGTGACAAAGTCTCCAGGCTGCCTGGGTTTCCATTCTCAGCTCCTAGACGTGCGATGGTGATGTCAGATTTGCTGGTCACAGTGACCAGTGCCACACCTTCTGCAGCCACGTCCTTCTAGCTAACAGGAAGTCTGCAGAGAATGGCCGAGAACGGAGTCTGCTGTGTGTTGCCAGGCAGCTCAGGGTGTGGTTTCTGCATGGATCCCAGCGAAGTCTGGTTGCGTATGGACCCTTGACACCCACCGCCAACCACGTCTTCTGGGTTCCTGCCCGATTATTGTAGCAAGGTGAATCACGCACTTCCTGCCTTTGACAGTGGCCATGGCATTACCTCATTATGGAGCACTTTTAGGTTTTTTCCTCCATTCATCTGCATTATTTTCCAATACAAAGCTCATGTACAGGTGGCACAGGTTTACTTGTTCTTGACCTATGGAGACAACTCACTGCTCTCCAAAAGGAGAGTTCACTGAGCCCTGAGAGGTTCTGTTGCTCCTCATTCCCTCCGCTGTCCACTCTTGCCTTGCTCTGATCTGCTTCCTGTACCCGCTGGCCTGGCCCATTTCTGGCTACTTTGCTGCCTGGCTTCTTGCTGGGTCTGGCTGATGTGAAGCTCCGTGGATATTGTGGGAAGGAGGAAAGAAAATGCCTGGTCAGCTGACCTAGGTGTATTAATGATATAAAATGTGTGCCTCACCAAAATGAACGATTTTTCTGGGTCATCACTGGAGAGTAGTTACATCTGGAAATGGTAGACCCATAGACGCTGACAGGCCAATGAAATCACATCTGTGAGAGGGGAAGAAGTCATGGTGAGAAGCTCAGGGGGCCATGACTGCTGTGGTTCTTGAAGAAAATGTAGGTGTTTTATTGGCAGATCTACTCGTGACAGCAAGAAGAGTAGGTGAACAGTTATGGGAACCCAAAGTTATGTGCAAATAGGATTCATTTAAGGCTGCCAAGTGGGAGACATGGTATGAGATGAAGTCAAAAAATAAATTTAAAAATGTCAGTCCAGTGTATGAAGGGCCCTCTTGAATAAGCCCACCAGGTAGGGAGTTCGCCCTTCATCTGCGGGACAGATCTCAAGGGCCTTGGCCTTCTAGAGCACAGAGGGGTGGGAAGCCAGGCCATGTGAGGACATCTGCATGTACTGTCCACTTAGGATCCCAGATTTATGTGAGCTACCCACAGGCCCTGGTTTACAATGAGTCGGTTTACAATTATTTGACTTTACAATGGTAGAAATCATATTTCTTCCACCCTGTGGAAGACCCACATTTTGAAGTTTGATCTTTTCCTAGGCTTCTGGGAAAAAGTCAGTACAGGTCCAGGTCAGTACTCTGTCCCTGCAGCACAATACTCTCTCTTGCTCACCAGTAAGCTACCATAAGTGTTCGGAGTACGTGTGAGGTGGGCTAGGCTGAACTGTGGTGCTGGGCGCATTGATGTATTAAGTGTATTTTTGATGGCAGATACTTCCAAGGTAATGGGTTTCCTGGGACATAACCCCATTCTAAGTTGAAGAGCGTCTGCATGGTGCTTGATGGAAGTATGCTGTTGCTGGTATGGTTTAAGTCCACCCCGTGGAAGACAGGATTTGCATTGGTCAGGGGTTTTAGACCCCAAGGATGGATCCCCTCTAGCTTGTTTAGGCAGGGAGTGATACCACCGACGAATAGAGTTCTCAGAATCACAGATGCATCAAGGACAGCATTTTAGGCTGCTTCTGAGTGACTGCATTGAATCTCCCAGCCAGGGGCCAGCTGCTGTAGTCAGGCCCAGGAGGCTGGGTCAGGAAATCTGCCCCCCAGCTGCTGCTCCCACAGCTCTGTGTGGCCCCTGACCCCACCTGCACCACTCAGTGCACTGCGAAGTTTCACCTGAGCCCATCTGCCTGGCACAGGACCACATCTCTGTGGCAGGGAGCCCAGGAAATGAGCTCTGCGTTGTCTTGCTTCTGCATTCAGAGTCAAGAGATAGGAGTGGTCCTGAGAGACACCGTCGGAGTGTGGGGAGTGCAGTCAGAAGATTTGGGGCACACAAATGGCAGGTGTCCACCGCAAGAAGATGCGTGTTTCTTACAATTGAGGAAAAGGTGAAATGTGCATTGTTAATATGATTTTGATGAAACCATTTGAATTTCATTTGAGGCTGGTCCTGATGAGCTTGTAGGAGGCCTTGAGACCACTGGTTGCTTTAGTTAGCTGCCCAGTTCTCAGAGTCCAAGTCAGGGATTTATTAACCCTGTAGCATTGTGTTAAGTCATTTCACACTGCTGTGACATGTATGACCTCAGAATCCTATCTCAGTTTGCCTGTCATGTACAATCCCTGAAGAGTGTAATGAAGACCACCTGCTGCCCTTCTACCTGAGAAATGCCCCAATAATGTATCCATTAGCCATAAGTGTCAGCCCTCTGTGACCTTTTTATTTCCCCCAGTGCATAACACATGAGCAAATGTTTATCCCAACCTACTCCAGGCCAATAATTCTGTCTCCAGGATCCTAAATGTGGTTATGGCTGGAATTTCCTGTTGTTGTGGAACAGAGCGTTTGCAGTTGTTGCATTATGGGTCTCTAACACAAGCAAAGCATCCTTAGTGTGGTGACACTGTGATGTGCCATCAGGTCCCCTTTGAGGAGCAGCTGCCCAGGGAACTCCACCCAGTGACTGATGGTGGGGTGAGGGTACAAAGGCGGGGCGATCTCAGCCCACATCTCCAGAATTCCCCATGGGGCTGGCCAAGGCTGTCGCCACTCTCCACATCTGCTTCTGTCCCCCAGTCCACAGGCACCGAGCCCGTGGGTGCACCCTATGAGCTCAGCCTCAGAGTCTGCTTCCTGGAGACCTGGCATGCAGAAATCAGCCTCCGCAGGATGCTCCCAGCCAGCTGTGGGACTTGCCACAGCCCAAGCCCATCACCACCCTCCGCAGGCATCAGGTTTGCCCTGGGAACGCACAGCTGCCAGTTGCTCTTGGCTAGGCCATGTCTGCTGCCTGGTGCTTGGAAATAGTTTCAGACACTGGAAATAGTTTCAGTGTACATTTTTACATTAAACTGTTTTTACTCTGAGAAAAAAAATTGAACTCCAGTTAATGATACCCACGGGAGAGTATTTAGGGGGATATACAGACATCTGCCGTTTTCCTTGACATGCACCCAAAATAGGATGGATTTAGAGATAGACAGAGATGGTTAAACATATTGTAAACCAAGTGCAGTTTCTCTTGGTATCCAGGGGAGACCGGCTCCAGGACGTCCTTGACTTCCAAAGTCCAAGATGCCAGAGTCCCTGATGTAAAATGCTGCAATATTTGCGTAGAACCCACGCACACCCTCCTGTATACTTTCAATCACCTTTAACTGAGTTAGAATACCTCAGGTGATGCAAATGCTTTGGAAATAGTTGTTATGCTGCACTGTTTAGGAAATAAGGGCAGGGAAAAAAGTCTGTATTTGTTTAGTACAGACACAATTATTTTTGCAGATAGTTTCAGTCCTGATTGAATCCACAGATATGGAACTCAGGGAGGTGGAGGATCAACCATATTCTAAGAAGGCAGAATCCAGGCAGTGTGTGTTGCTGTTTGCTATGTTTCAAATTTTTTTTATGAAATATTAGAAAATTAGATATAACTGTCCTAGGAAGGTGTCTTAGTTACTTTTCTCTCATTGCTGAGACAAAACACCCGACACCCAAAGTTAAAGGAGGAAAGGTTTATTTATCTCACAGTTTGTAGAGGTTTCTGTCCATAGTCAGCTGGCTCCAAGGCAGGGTGGCATGGCAGAGGGGCAACAGTTCATGGTGCAGAAGATAGCAAAAGCAACCAGACAGGAGGCAGAGCAAGCCTCTTTCTGTCCCTTATATTATATGTGGGCCACCTGCCCTAAGGTGGGTGTAGCACTCACACCCTCAGTCCCAGCATTGGACCATGAATCAGTCATAAACTCTAGATTCAGCTGCCTTTGAAAAGCCCACCTCTCATGACTGCATGAGGCTTTGCGGGGACATCCAGACACAAGCCATAACAGAAGGACAAACTGAGAAACTCTTAAGGAATGTGTCAGACCCAAGGTTGAACCTATCCAGCACTCACCACTATCAGTGTCACGTCCCCAGTACACTGAATCCATCATTTATTCAGCAGAAGCTCAAATAAATACAGCAAATGACCCAGCCAGGATACAGAAATGTAAGAGCTTTATTCTGCAAGTTTATCACAGTAGAGAAAGCAGTTATGTCTATAAAGTTACATTGGCCATCAAATCTTAACATGAGTTAGGGTGAGGAAAAATCACATTCCGACAAGGAGCTCCACACACTCCCATCATGATGTATCAGTCTCACCACCAAAGCATTAGAGCCAATCAGTCATTCAATGAGACCTCCAAAACCATGAGCCAAAATAAACCTTTCCTCTTTATAAGCTGATCAGCCAGGTATTTTGTTATAGTGATGGAAAGCTGCCTAACACACAACCCTACACCACACAGGGATGCTCTTCTATGAGAAAGCCAGGCTTCTTTCAAAGCTGAGTCTCGAAGCCCCTTCATCCTACCAAAGAAAAGCGCTGCCCATAGTTACTGAGGTTTCTTCCCCAGTGCACTGTGGTGCCCTGGGAAGTGTCTGCATTCCACACGGGCAGTGAGTGACCAAGGACAGGTGCAGCCCAGCTGTGTAGAGTTCATCTGTCTGGCTCCTGCGTGGCTTTCTGCAGTGTGGCCAGCTCTTCTGGTACCCAGTGCACTTGGAGCGTCCAGAGCGATTGCTGAACCAATCCTAGAAACGCACAGATTGAAATTCTTGGAATCATTGATTTTGTTCTTGAGAGGTGAAACATGAGTCAGATTTAAGGGTGTCCCATCACCTCCGGACAAGAACTTTGCACCTCTTTACTCTTTGGCCTCCTTTTCAGTTGAAGGTACTGGTTCCCTCGAGAGCCTTTGGCCTTGGAGGCCTATTCAGCCCTCTGCATGGCAGAACTTTCCTAAAGGCCTCGGTCAGGGTTTATTTATGTTCAGTATTGTGACTCAAACATGAGTGGGATGTGGTTCTCTCTGTTTCACTGAAACCTTGCGAATCTGCCCCATCACCTGGCATTGGGAGCAGCGAGGCAGCCCACGGACATGAACATCGCAGCTTACAGCAGAACGAGGCCGCTGCTGAAATGATGACCTAAGCCAGAAAAGCACAGTGCCTCCTTTCTCTCCCAGCAAGTGGCGTGTTGTTTATTTTGGAAGGTGATCTAGGCATCCTCATTGTGAAGCGGCTTGTTATGTGACAGAGGTGACCTTTTCAGAGATCAAAACCTCACAGAGCCTCTGTCTAGTGAAAAGTCAGGGAGACACTGGCACCAGTGTGGAAACAGAGGCAGCTGGGAGGGAGGCCCATGGCTCTCGGAAGCATTGGATGAGGACTCCCTGAACCTTTAGGGGATGCCCTGCAGGGTGTTTATCCTTCCATGTCGAGGTTTCTGTGATGTGTGCAGTGAAGGACTCAGGGACAGCATATCCAGGCCGCCCAGCACAGAAGACAGCCATATAGAAGGTGGTGGGGCCAGAGACACTTAGGGCTGGGTGAGTCACAGGAGCAGAAAGCAGGGACTCTGGGGTGCAGGTAGTTGGGCTGCAGGGGTGCATGGTGGAGGTGTGAGTGGGGACTTGTGTTTCCAGAAGGTCCTGATGTCTGATGCAGACTGCAGCCCCCCGGGTCGGATGCAGGGCTGCCAGGGAGCAGAGAGGTGCCCCTCAAGGCCTCACACCTATGCCTTCCACCAAGGCCACTCTGCTGTACCTGAGGGGTTTGTTCCCAGGCTGAGTCTTGGTGGCAACTGAAAAAAAAAATAGTGAGTTCACCAATTAATCTGTGCACTCCGTACATAAATATAGGGAGTCTCTGAAGAGCCAGGCAGCTCGTTTCTGGACAGTACAGCAAGTCAAAGGCAGTGCAATATGGCTTGTTCCCTCCAGAACTCATGCTGAAATGTGATTGCCATGGTGGCCATGCTGGGAGGTGAGCAGGTCATGAGAGAGGTTAACACCATTCCTGTGAGACTGGGTGAGTTACCACGTGAGTGAATTATGGCGTGAGCTGCCCCTGTGCTTCTCTTTGGGCCATGTGCTCATGTGCCCTTCCACCTTCAACCATGTTATGATGCCCTCACTGGATGTTGTCACCAAGCCTTTGGGCTTCCCTGTCTCCAGACTGTGAGTCAAAAGAATCTCTGGTTTTTGGAAATTACCCAGGCTCAGGCTTTCCATTATAGCAACAGAAAATGAACTAACCACAGGTACAATGCCACCTGTCTTGACGTCTGGCACAGTAATCTTTATACTACCACATCCCACCAGCATGCTCAGAAATCAAATACCAAGCAATGTTGAAAAAGAGAATCACTTTCTTCGAGTTTCTTTTCAGAAGAATTAACTTTGATGGAAGTAAAGAATCTGTCTACAGAATAATTTCCTGTCAATCATGTTAGCTTTCCATTACTATGTTGAAATACCTGAGGCCAGACAACTATGTAGGAAAAAGAAGTTTATTCAGATCACAGATGTGGAGGCTGAGAGTCCAAGATCAATGGCCCTGCTAATTCAGACTGTGGTAAATAGGTAGTTGGTGCCTGGCCACAGTCCCGTAGGAGAGGGAGAGCTACCATAGCCAGACAGGAAGCCGGAGAACAGAGGGGCAGTTATAACAGCACTGTCTCATGAGAACTCACTCAGCATCCCTCGAGACTGTCTTCATCTCCTCCAGGGACAGTGTCCTCCAAGACACAGCCAGCTGCCACCAAGCCTCAGAGCTTAAAAGATCTCACATTCTCACCAGTCAACATACCACATCCAAGCCACACAAGTCACCAAACATTCCACATAAAAGATGTTGACTTGATAAAGAATATACTTTATAGTTCCATAACACACTTGAGGCCGTGGCTCGTGAACTATTCATAATGTTTGAAACAACATGACTTAGGCAAATTAGCCAGCTCTGCACACGGACGCCCTGATGAGGGTGCTGGAAGAAAAAGCCATTGGTTTCCTGGTGGCCAGTTATATCCAAATCCTCGAAGATGTCAAAAACCCAATGTCACAATAATTCAAGCACGAATAAGTCTAGAAATGATGTTGGTGGAGTGTTTTTCCAGTTTGGCTGGTGAGATTGGAAACAGTGTATAATTGCAGGCCTGTGTTTAGGAGCAGCCTCATTAAACACTTCATTGCCTCCGCAATTTGAAGGATGAAAAACATCACTTGCCTCTGAATCTACAACAAACTATTCTACTAAGCAATAAGCTGAAGAGCAAATCCCTAAAAGGTTTAGCTGAAACCACTAGAATGAAAGCCTAATAAATAAAAGTTTTTACTTCTGCTAAAATTGTTCCTGTTGCCAGTAGGATCTCACTGTGCTGCTGTCGGTGTTGCCTACCGTAATTCTTCATTTCGCAGAACAGGAGGTGCAACTGAGACGCATAATGGGGTACACGACTGATGTGACAACTGAGAATTGGGGGGCCTGTGGCCAACTAAGGAGACCCTCCTCCTGCAGGGGCCAGGGCACCAGCTACTCCACCCAGCTAGCGGTTGTCACACAAAATCGACCTATGTTTCCAGCTCTTTTTATTTTGCAAAAGATGCCAGAAATCAGGTTTATGAGTGGTGTCTCTTGATTTTTTTCAAATTTTATTCTAAACAGGAAAAAAACCTAATAGCAAAATAACAACAATGAAGACAAGAACAAAACAACACAAAAACAATTAAAAAAGATACAAGATTTCAAAACAAGATGATAGGAATTAACAATAGTTGTTATATTACGTATTGTTATCCAGTGTTTTGATTTTCAAATGTTGGCAACTTGTTTTTGCAGCACTGGCCAGACAAATTTTAGTGTTTTGTCCTTTGTTCTTTTGACGCTCAATATAGTAATGATCCAGTTGCAGAAGGTCTGCTCAGAGATGTGGGTCCATTCCTCTCCTTCCTCCCAGCCTTTTTTAAAGCCCGTAGTGCTTTTCTGCAGCCTTTGCTGTTATCTGTGAAGTGTGAAGGGGTTCTGCTGCTCCCCATCAAGTTATCCTACCCTGGCTCCTACTGCCGGGAGTGTAGGCAGCTTATGTTTCAGATATGCTGTGAACAAGAGTTGGAAAATTTCAAAATTGCTCCTTAAAAGGCTCACATTTTAAAGACCCAGGGATGCTAAGGCAGAAATGGCCAGGAAGAGGAAAGGGTGGGGCCTGGCCTAAGAGTGGGATCAGCAGGAGGATGGAGTCAGTCACTGGTGCCCAGCTTCGGAGACCCCAGGGGTGCAGACCTGTGCTCTCCCTGCAGCAGCCCCTCTCCCCAGGGTTTGGAAACAGGAAGAGACACCTAGTGTCCCACTTTTTATGCTGATCACAATTTGCAGTATTTTAGGTGTCCTGGTTAAACAAAGCATCATATCAAAATTAATTTTACCTGCTTGCTTTTTAATCTGATTACTAGGAAATTTAAAATGACGTTGGAGACTCTCATCCACTGCATTCCTCAGCACCTCTTCGGCCTTTTCTGTAAAGCCTTATGCTCAGTGGCTCATATTCCTGTGGAACTGAGATGTAAGTGAACACCCAGGGCTGCATGCCAATAAAACTATATTTGCAGAGCAGGCAGGGGCCACATTTGCAGTGGAAGGAGATGAAGGGGACTTCCAGGGATCTGGTGAAATCTGTCTCTCCATGTTAGGCTGCTTCTGTGTCTCTGCTAACTTTTTCAAAATTCATTACGCTATATGCGTGTGTGGGCTTTTCCATACGTGCACTGTATTTCAACAACAGGTGACTTACAAAGGCTGGAAATGTGCAGCTGCTCTTGGTCCTCAATGACAAGCATCTTCCCACTGGGGGAGAGGAGCCACCTCATCGATTCCCAAAGTTACCTGCTTTCTCTGAGGCTCTGCGGCCTGGTCTTACTGTGTCCATTCACTCTGTAAAGTGGTCACTACTTTGGAGGAAATCATGCAGGGACAAGAGTAGAGCTCCTGGCCATGTGGGGAGAGGCAAGGGAGGAGAGCATAAACTGAATTAAAGCTGTGCATGCTGAAGCCACCAGATTTCGCCAATTAAAATAAAATTCTAGCTCGCCATGAGCTCATCCCGTCTGCAGGATGAATAAATGAGCTTTAATATGCTGCCATATGAATAGAGCCAGCCAGAGCAGGATGACTTTTCCTTCTGGGCCTCGGTCCTGACCGCTGTCAAGGCCCTGGTTCGTGCCCCCTAGACTGAGCCAGAAAGCCTGGGTAGAGGTTGGAGAACCAAGCATCGGGAAAACAGGTTCCTGAGGTCAGGCCTCGAGAACGCAGACCTCGCCGGGCCAGGGAGCCACGACAGCATCCTTCTACCCCAGCTCTCGCTCCTCATCTGCAGCGAGGTTGCCCAAAAAGAGCTTCCAGAAGTGGAAACATTTTTAAATAAGTCTTTTAACTTTTTGCCTGTGGATACAGCTGCGTTGACACAAAGCCATGTTTGAGGCGCGAGGTCTCGGAAGCCTGGCACCGCGGAGTGCTTTTCTACTGGGACCCAGAATTGCTGGCTTTGAAGAGTGGTCCTGTGTTCAGTTTTATCAATGTGGTACTTGAACCGGACTTTCAGCTGACCTCCAAAAGGAAATAGTTTTAAAAGGAAGAATTTTAAGTCTGCCAAGAGCCAGAGAATGGCACGGCACAGAGAAAAGCCAGCATTTTGTGGTTTTTATATTAAAATACAAGTCTCTTAATGGCTCAAAACAGCAGCCTCCAGAAAACATGGAGTTTCATAAAGGAGGCTGGAAGAAGCGGCTTTAAGGATAGACATCTTCCTTCTTTGTTCCTTGTGATTTACCCAAAAGGAACAAACGCCTTTCTCCTGAACCTCCTCCATCTAGTTTTGCTTTCATACACGTGACTGCTCTCGTTAAAATAACTTTCAGGGTACACAAAAGTGTCCACGCTGGACTCCAGGCCTTGGGCCTGTAGTGCTTTCTGCCTGGCCGAATGAATAAATTTTTGTCTGACGTTTTTTATCTTGACAAAATGTCTTGACAAAAACCACAAACATGGTGAGCCTGGCCTCATGCACTCCTTTCCCATTGATTACTGTTTCTTTTTTGAGCAGTGCCCTGCAGGCCTGTCTGCTTTTGTTAATTGACAGGTAATAATTGTACACACTTATAAGACAGAGAGCGATAATTCAATATATGCACACAGTGGGTAAATAAATGGTCGATTAGGGCAATTAGTGTTTTCATCTCCTGAGACATCTGTTATGTATGTGTCAGAAGCCATTAGACTCATATTTTGTGGTTATTTTGGAACATACTGTGCTGGGCATGTAGCTCAGTTGGTAGGGCATGTGCTTAGCATGCATGAGGCCTAGGTTCATTCAAGTCCCAGCAAAAAAGAAAAGGAAAGAAAGAGAGAGAAGAGAAGAGAAGAGAAGAGAAGAGAAGAGAAGAGAAGAGAAGAGAAGAGAGAGGAGGGGAGCAGAGGAGAGGGGATGGGAGAGGAGAGGAGAAGAGAAAGAGAAAGGAGAGAGAGGGAGGGAGAAGGAGAGGTGGAGAAGGAAGGAGGAAGGAAGAAGGAAGGAAGAAAGGGAACAAGGGAGGGCAGGGCAAGGGAGAGGGAAGGGGACCATAGACTCTGGCTGATTCCAAGCAGGGAACACCAGCAGACTTCCTAGGTCAGTCCACGGAGGTGTAATCAGTGTTCTCACAAACCCATCATGCCTTGTGCTCGCAGGGTGGCACTGCTAGGTGGGGCTGCTGCGGGGGCGGGGGGAGTCCTCGGCAGTGGGGAACAGAGGGGAACCCTGTATCCACCAGCAGCCATGGGGTCAGCCTGTGAGAGGTGTTACTCCCACAGATGGGCACCTGGGAGGCTTGTAATTTGGATTTGTCTGAATAATAAAGCTGAACACTTTCCTGTACTCTCAGGTGGGATATTCTTCACTGTGAAGATTCCATTCAAATCTTTTACTTTTTACATTTTTTTGTCATTTTTTTTAATTGGTTTTCAGGGCTCTTTATATAGTTGGCTCATAAGTTCTTTATACAGGGTGTGGTCACGTGCACCTTTTGTCCCAGTTACAAAGGAGGTTGAGGCAGGAAGACAGGTTGTGGTAGGAAGATCTCTTGAGCCCAGGAGTCTGAGACCAGCCTGGACCACATAGCAAAACCCTGTCTTAAAAAAAAGATATCTATCTTTAGAATAGGTTTGCCTATTCTGTGTTCTCACTTTTCAATGGTATATACTGTTGTCTATTTTTTTAAAATGCTACTTCGTTGTTGTGGTGGTTTTTTATTTTGAAAACAAATTTTGCTTAGCCGGAGGGTACATTTTTGTGTCTTGTTTAAGAAACCTTTGCCACTCCTCCTGTTTCTGTTGTCAGCTCAACTGCGTGCCAGAGTTAGTGTATCCTCTTCAATGAGGAACGTGGAAATTAGGACAGACTAAATCTAGGTAAAGCAGGGAGTATGAGTTAAAGCAAGTGGGTGAGGTCAGCGCATTTACAGAATAGGGTGAAGCAGGAAGGGAAAACACTGTCACATCTTTGGTCCAAGGACCTAAAAGGAAAGGTGCGCCCTGGCTTTGGGGTTGGGTATCCAGACAGCTGAGCAGATTGCTGTCTGGTTCGCACATCCATCCTGGTCTCTGAGTGTGTGGTGAAAGGTTTGGTGTCCGCTACCCAGAACCAACCTCCCATGCTCACAGCTTCCCCCTGTTTCCCAGAAACACTGACAAATCAGTGAATCTCCTGTTTTAGGGATACCATGCTAACGTCTGATGGCCACTACTTTTTAAATTCGCAAAAACCATCGTCTGAATAGTCCTCTCCTGACCACTGTAGGAAATAAAAGCCCTCCTGGAATAACACTCATCCAGCCCCAACCCTAGGGCTCCTCCCCCGAGTCTCCATAACTTTTCCTGACAAAGATCAATGTCAGCAGTTCCATGATCTCATCTGTTTTCCTGCCATCCAGGCAGAGCTTGGGTCAGCTTTTCATAGTGAGGCCTGACAGGCTGGGCTGACCTGCCTGGGCTGCAGATCCAGGGCCAAGCGGGGGTTGGTGGAGGTGTGAGACACACAGGGGCAGCACCTGGCTGTGAACTCTCAATTGCCTGGGTCTTTCTGGGCCTTTTGTCCTTGGGATCCTGGGGCTGCAGGGACAAAGTAGTGTCCCCTGAGAGGTGGTAACTGGCAGGATCAAGATGGGAAGTAGCCATCCATCTTCCAAGGGTGATGAGCTGCCCTTGGCCTCCATCTGACAGGACAGGGACAGATGTGAAGCTGTGGCAGGAAGTGGATTCCTGGGAATTAATAAGCCTGGCTCTAATTCAGGCTCCATAATGTTGGGCAGGGAAATGCCTCTGCAACAGAAAATGCCCCTTCCCCTGCCTGCATACCAGTATGCCTCAGTTGCCCAAGTGGTAATTCCTGTTCTAGTTCCAGTTGCTTCTGTCTCCCAGAAACAGCTGGTCACTGTGATGCATAGCTGGTCACTATGATGCATATTATGAGAACGAAGCCCCAATTGACGAGCCATTCTGCGTCTGTACTTCCTGTTTACTTATCCTGCATAAGGCCTAGACCACCAGAGATCAGGCCCTGACATTTTGAGGAATAATTGATTACTAGTCAGTGCCTGTCCAACATTAAATAAATGTGCCTCCAAATCCTGCGTGTCGTTTCGGTGTTTCTGCTTGCTATTCCACCCTCTTCCTCAGGGACAGAGGACCAAACAGCCAGTGTGTAAAATTGTTTAAGGGGAGAGGAACAAAACTTACTCTTTCTTATGTATAAAGTACAGGTGTGTACACACTGCACCAAAACATGGACTGTGGGGCTGGGGATTTAGCTCAGCGGCAAAAGCGCCTGCCTGACAAGCGCAAGGTCGTGAGTTCAGTTCCCGGTACCGGAGAAAAAACAAACAAACAAAAAAAACATGGACTGTGATATCTGTGATCCTAAAATTGACTAGGGGCTCTCGATTAGGAAAAGAATTGTAAGAGGCTCACAAATGGTTTTGCAAGAGGTAAGAGAAGTTACCCTTGAAGGTCCGGGGCTTGTGGCCAGCCTGGGTCACACTGTTTAGTTCATAAGTTCATGTCCTTCTCCCTGGAGTGACGAGTCTACAGTTGAACTGCCATAAAACCATTTGGTTAATTTTGCCCCATGAGCAACCGAGCTCTTTGGCAAAACAGCTGTCTGCTGTGGTTAAGACTTTCCTGGTTCTTATAACAGCCAGACTTGGTTGTGTTTGGAGATGCCCAAGGCCTGGTTCTGTGAGCAAGAAAGACTTCCAGGTCATTAGACAAAACATGCTTTGAATCTTTCTCCTGCCTTATCCTAATCTTGCCCTCCACCGCACTGACTTTGACCAGAAGGAGAAAGGACCAAATTCCTTAGCTCCAGCCCACGTGTTCATTGTCACAGTATGACTGGTAAAGAGTTTAATAACAGGATTCTCCTTTAGGTACATGATGAGCAGGGGTTAAAGAGTTTTCTCACTCAGAGAGCCATCTGCGGAGCTGCAACATGAGCTCAAAGTAGGACAGAGACCAGATACCCATGTGGTTACAGACTAGAGACAAAACTGGCCATTGCTGGGCATAGTGGAGGCCGTCTGTAATCCCGGCACCTGGGAGGCCACGGCAGGAGATCACTGCAAATACAAGTGCAGGCTTGGCTACACAGTGAGTTCAAGGCCAACTTAGAATACATAATGAGACCTTGTCTCAAACACAAAACACAAATAACTGGCCACCATCTTTACAGATCCATTGGACTATCATCTCTGGAGAGGGTTTCCACCATACAAATATTATTTATAAATGACATTTGGATGATTTTATTTTGATATTTTGAACACTATTTCTTAAGATTGTCTTGCTTTACCGTGATGCTTTCTGTAGCAATCTCCCTGGACCACAAAACCTTAGCAAGCTTTAGTTCTTCTTTTCCCTGTCAGTATCCAAAAGACTACCTGAAAAACCTGAACTAACTTCTCCCTTTTTCATCAAAGACACCGGGAAGCCAGGCAGCTATTGTGAATGTGTGCCACCCCTGAGTAGGTGGTGTTTTTAGTTCCCATGGCACAGGTGCTGCAGCCACAGCCAGCAGCACTTGATCAGCACAAGTAGCGTGCAGAGGAGCTGTATATGGTCATTGTTCTACGTGCTACAGTCATACACTCAGTTTCTTCCCCAGGAAGTTATCCCTTCAAGTGCAATAAAATCATACATACAGATATAGAACAAGTGTATGAGGATGTATATGGGGCTGATGGACACCAAGTTTGGAATTCTTGTATACTCTGAGAGGGGATGTGATGCAGGGGAAACTACAGGAGTGCTAAAGCCAGAGGTAGGGGTTGTCCTTAAACCTTGTCTTAGTTACTTCCCTCCTTGCAGGGTCACAATACCCAACACCCACAACCTAAGGAAGGAAAGATTTATTGTGGTTCACATTTCAGTCCAGAGTCAGCTGGCTCCAAGACAGTCCATGGTCAGCTGGCAGAGGGGCCTGGCAGAGGAAAGCTTCTCAAGGCATGGTGGACAGGAAGCAGAGAGGGAGGGAGGAGCCAGGAAGCAAAATAAACACTTCCAGGTCACACACACAGTGACCAGGCCCCGCCTCCTAACAGCAAACCATCTATAAGCCCCATAATCCAATCTTCTTCCGAAAAACCTACCTATGGGTGAGTGAAGCTTTGGGGGACATCTAGGTACAAACTATAATAAACCTGTTTTATATTTTTTCTGTTTTTTGGTACTGGGGATTGAACCCAGCCTCAGGCGTGCTAAGCATACACTTCACCACTGAGCCACACTCCTAACCCCTTTTCGTATATCTTCACTACTGCATTCCGAATGAACAAAACTCACACCCCACATGTGTCTCATATGAAATTTCATGGCTTTGAAAAGCACAGATGCATCAAGCAGTGCTGGCAGATGAATTTGCTTTTGAGCATGACCTAGAATACAGCTGGCCCTGCTGATTGCATCTCAGTAATGATCAGGGCTGCAGGGCAAGGTGGGCAGGGACATCAAAGTCGCAGGGTTCTTTGGGACCCTGTAGCCTAGAGCCGGTGCCCTGCTCAGTAACGAGACATGGATGCAAGGCAGTTCCTCAGAGCCTTCTACCTCCTGAGCCAGGGCTTTAAGGCTACAAACTTGGTGTCCCTGACCCTGGCCAGGCAGTGGCCCTCGGAGGAGAGCAGGAAGTAGATGGAGCTCTCACACACTGCACACACTGGCAACCCCATGGGCTTCTCTGCGCCCATGTGCCTGGCACAACAGTCATTTTCCTTTGTGGAACAAAGCACTCACATGGGTGAGGCTGCACTTCTATTGAATGACATTTTGTTTTAGTAAATAGCATCTTGTCTAGGCTGTTTCAAGTCCTCTTGAAGATTCCTTTGGGCATTCCAGCCTCAGAGTTTTTCCTGGGCATAGAAGTGTGTGGGGCTGGTGGGCAGGTGTCACAGTCTTTGCCTGTGTCCTGGATGTGTGGGGCCAGGGACAAATCTCACACAGCCACCTGCGGAGAGCCCATGGCCGGAGGAACCATGACATCCTGGAGGCTATCAGAAGGGACCCTGGGGAACCAAAAAGCACAGCCTGGTGGTGGGACAAAATGGGTGACTTTGGGCATTTTGGAGGCGGGTACCGGGGCTTGAACCCGGGGTTTTCACACTGAACTACATTGCCAGATATTTTCATTTTTTATTCTGAGGCAGGGTCTCGCTGAGTTACTGAGTTGCTCAGGCTAGGCTTGAATTTGCGATCCTCCTACTTCAGCCTCCCAGAGGGCTGAGATTACTGGCAAAAGAGATGAACTTTGAGCTGAGTCTTGAGGGATAAAGAGGTGTTTAGTGGGTAGTATCTTAGGCCAAAGATGGATGCAGGGGTGCAGGGTGCTGGTGGACTTAGCAGACAGTAATAGAAATGGAAATAAAGATTTGGATCACCTTGGGGAATACCATCTACTATCAGTTTCTTCAATGAACGGAGTGGAAAAACCACCCGCCTTTACCTCCTGCGAGTTCTGCGTTTGCAGATTTCCCTGCGCACCGAGCTTTGTGTGTGTCTCCTCACCGCTCAGTAGCGTTCACGCGAGGAGCTGGCTCACGCTGCTTCCAGCTGTGCTGGGCGAGGTGTCGTGCTGCCAGCTTCCGCTCACACACGAAGAACAAGGGTCCACTTGTGGTCTGTTTCGTGCCACATTCTCTGCACTTTTGTGCTCTGTGCGTGTGGCTTCGCCATAGTAAATGTGCCCTGGAGAAGCGTGGATGAGTTGCCTGGTGACCTCTGTGCAAGAGCCGGTCATTTGCCCACAGGGGAATGTTTCTCACAGGTGTCAGTTCCAGTGCTGTGACCAAGAGTTCAGTTCTAGAGAATCAGCCATATCTTAGGAGGTTTAGACAGGGTGATGTGCGGATTCCTTCATACAAGGCAGGGACACATCTCATGTCTCCCCTGGGGGCAATGGATAGTCCTATGCCCACTCAGTCCCTGTGGGCCATGACTTTAGAGGACAGAGTCCCATACAAGCACTAGCTCTGGCTCAGTCCTTGACAGGGAGAGCAGAGGTGACCAGAGGATGCTGGGCACGGCACAGCAGTGGTTCTTGCATGATGGTTCCCAGTGGCAGCTGCACACCTTTCCTCCTTCTGTCTCCCGAGCCCTTCTCTGCCCCTCCTCTGCAGCCACGCCTGCCATCACCTCCCAAGTAGGTGCGAGTCAGCTGCTGGTGGGTTCAGAGACAGTGTGCATTAGGAGGACTGGGAAGTGGGTTCGGACCTGGAGAGCAGGGGCCCTGGGAACCCAATGCGGGGTCCCATGGGTACAAAGTCCCCAGACTGAGTGGCAAGCAGGAAAGCAGAGTGCTGCCTGTCTCAGTCCATTTCTGTGCTGATCACACATTGCCACAGCCTGGTGAGTTACCAAGAAAAGAGGTTTATTTTGGCTCATGGTACCAGTCCAAGGTCAAGGATCTGCATCTGGTGGTGGCTTTTCTTGCACGGGCACCACGTGGGGGACGGGAAGCCAACAAACACACTGTGTGTGTGTGCGCGCGCATGTGTGTGCACATGTGTGTGTGCTGGGCAAGGCCTTGCATAAGCTAAGCATGGGCTTTACTGCTGAGCCACACCCCAGCCTATCCTCTTTTTATAAAGCTACTAGTAAGTCCCTGGGTCCCTGCTCCATGACCTTATGCAATCCTTGTCAACCACTAAAGGCCCCATCTCTAACACCGAGGTTGCGTAGAGCATCCACACTCCTAGTGTCTCACACGAGGATTAAACCCAGCACAGGAGCCTCTGGGGACAGTCACCCTGCATCTGAGTCCCAGCAGGGCTGGCTCATGGCACAGGCCTGCCAGAGGGACGGGTGAGACAGACGGCAGCTGTGCAGCTGCTCAGGAGCTGCGAAAGCCATCAAGGTCCCTCTGCGGCTGCTGTCCAAGCCCTGAGCCTGCAAGGCAGGCGATCCCTCCCTCAGCTCCTGGCTCATCATTAGCAGGAGAGAGCGCGGGGTCTGCACAGGAAGGGAATGAGAAGTGGAAAGTCAACCTTGAAGCTGAATTTGAGCACAAGAAACCAGAAATGAGCGCCTCTTGTGCCTTTTTGTAGGCAGACAGCTGAGTCCAGGAAAGGAGGCAAGGAGGCAGAAAGAGGTTTCCGCGACCCCTGAGTGTTTTGTTTTTGTCTTGTGTTTATTGGGACCAGACAAAATGAATAGTTACCATCCAGAAATTATGCACGAGTCTGCCAGCGGAATAATCTGACTTCTGTCTGCTCTCTCTGTGCACCTCAGTAAAACCCTAAGGGGATGGAAAATAGCAATTAGAAGACAGGAAAGGCAAATGAGAGAGGAAAGTGAACTGGGGTGGGGGAAAGGAGAAAAGAAAGAAGGAAGGGGGGAAAATATATATATATACACAAGGTAGGTAAGATAATTGTACTATTAATTCCTATTGGTTTATTGAAAGGAACAGTTAATGCCTAATTATTTGATCAACCTTGCATGCCTATATCTGCTCATCTGAGCAATTACTTTGAAGATAACAATCTGCAATATAGTAACCATTGTTAATTTCCTATCATCTTGTTTTGAAATTCTGTATCGTTTTTATTGTTGTTTTTTTTTTTTTAATTCTCTTTAAAATTTTTTTAAAAAAGAGTGCTACGAGGAAAATGGGCCTGAGAGAATAGCGGTGGGCCTCCCTGGGGAATGGGCTGGGGGCACTTCTAGTGACACCCTAAGACAGGTAAAGGGAGACGTGTGTGTCAGCCGGCTGGGCTCCTGTCCCCAGAGCCTCGTGCTGGTAGCTCTGGTACTTCGCCTCATTTGGGTCAGGTCAGTGAGGATGTCACACGCTGGATTTACTCAGCACTAAGGCAGATTTAAACTGTCTTTCCTGGCTTTTAAGGAAAACCTTCTGCATAAGAGGAAGTGGATAAAGTCTTCAGAAAGATAAAAGCATTAACTTCTCTTGTTCTCCTTGGCTGGAGACAGTATCACAGCCACCCAAAGAGAAAGACTTCAGTCTGTCGGCTTTGGGGTGGTCTCAGGCCTGTGATTCTCTTCTCTGTAATAGCTTGAGGTCACCGGAAGCTGACCTCAGAGAGGTCAGGAAGTCCCCCAGCCCCGCAGAGAGTGAGTTTATCCGGCCCTGTCGCCCGCACAAGGCAGATGTGCTTTGACTTCCAGGGTTGCTCGGAGGGGAACTGGGATGAAGAAGGTGTAGTTTCAAGTTCTTTACATACTTTAGAAATTAGTCCTCCGTCTGGAGTGTAGCAGGCAGAACTGTTTCCCATTCTGAGGGTCCTCTCTTTACTCTGCTTGCTGTTTCCTTTGCTGTGGGGCAGCTTTTTAATGTGATGGTTCCATTTGTTGATTTTCGGTATTATTTCTCGTGCCATTGGGGTTCTGTTCTGAAAGTCCTCACCTGTGCCAGTGTCTTCAGTGAGCAGCTAGTTCTCCAGCAAAAAAGAAAAAGCCAGGCTCCCAATCACCCTGCATCTCCACATTAAGCACAGAACTCCATGGAGTCTGCAACCTTTAAATCATACCATGTCCTTCCAGAGGCACCTGTCACGGTCGGAGAGAACGCATTTCACTCAGCCGTCTGTAGTCTTGCCTTATGACTTTGAAATATGCAGGCATACAGTACATATGGGCTCCCATCTGTCCTTTTGATCCAGAGCCTGAAAATATTACTGTCCACCCAGAATTCCCTGGAACGGCACAAGAACCCAAACAAGGTTCAGGCTCTGTCTGCAGGACCTACTCCCCCAACAGGCCCATCGAACCCATGCCATTCGCTCTCCTTGCCCAGAAGCCCAAGCCCTAGGCTTGAAGCAGCCTTCTTCAGATGCAAGTTGTGCTCACCCTCCCAGCCTGTTACCAGCTAAGACAGGACCCTGCGCCTCCCTCCACCTTGAACTCCGCACCAGCCCTGCAATGGGGGAAGCCGTGCCATTTCTGTCTGGGGCCTGGCCTAGGAAGGGGTCTGACACCCCATGAGGATGCGAGTGGAATGGACCATGGAGCGGAGAACCAGAGGCTGCAAAGAAAACTTTGGAGCCTGTCAGAGGTGACTTAGGAGTTACAACTTCAGAAAGTTGCAGAGCCTTATACGCTGGCCTGAAGATTTCTCTAGCATCTGACGTGCGCAGAAATTCAGAGCTAAGAAACATGCTGGGTTAGATACTTGTAAGGGAACAAAGTGGGTCTATACATTATCAAAGAGGGTAAACAGATCCAATCCCAGAGAACATTCAGACTCCCCAGACCTGCTTTCTAATATTTCCAAGTGGCCTAAACATGTTTTTCTAACATGTTGTATGGGTCAACAGTATGGTAAGCAGGTGGCCATCCTTGGCCATCCTTGAAACTGTAGTTCAGCCTGTCCTTCCACGCTCTTGAGAAAGCATCCTCTAAAAACTCTTCTTTTTAGCCCAAATGATTTAGTAAAACCTCCTGTACTTACTCAGTCAACAAAGAAAAACAATATTGTGCTATGTTGCTAGGATCCAGCATGAAAACAAGTCTTCTATCCATGAAATTGTAAGAAAAACGAAAGACTACTTTGTTTTTCTTTCCTTTCTGAGCACATATGTGCCAGGCACTCCTTTGGGTCCTGGAGATAGAGTGGTCGCCCCTTATCTGCAAGGGGATATGTTCCAGCACTCACAGTGGTTGCCCAAAACCACAGATAGCCTCACACCTATAAACACTGTGGTTCTTCCGATGCGCACGCAAATCTCAGGGCTCCCAGTATTCACTAAGCACTTGGCCCACGTTTTGCAGTTCGAGACGTGGCTGAGAAATTCCCACACATTTTTTTTCTCTTTCTTTTCAACTTCAGGTAGGAGACCCTTGTGTAGATCTCAGCAATCTTGGTATAGGGTTTGTTTTCCTTTCCTTAAACCAAGAATGCCTACTTTTTCACTTCCTGGGGGTATGTGGTATGGCTCCTCTTTGAACTGCTAGCATCACTGCCCTTACATTTTGGATCCACTATGGACACACAAGTGATTGAACACAGACTGATCACACGAACACCATGCCCGCCACCCTGAAAACTGAGAGAGCTACTAAAGGCAGTGGGATACCCTGGACAGAGGGCTTCATGTCCCAGTTGGGAATACTCGCAGCTGCATCATGCTGGTCAGAATGGTGCACTATTAAAAAACCTATGAGCTGTTTATTTCTGGAATTCTCCGCTTAATATTTTCAAACCACAGTTGAGCTTGGGTAACTGAAGCCAGAGATAAAGAAGAACTACTGTACTGCTATGCATAAACAGATAGGATCCCTCATATCTGATTAGCTAAAGGAAATCATTCTGTTCTCTCCAGCCTCTAAAGAAATGGGACTCGCTAAGTCCCAAATTACAGACTGAGCACACGAATTCCTTCACGGTGGCGCCACTTAACTCAGTTAAGATAATAGCCAGAAATAGACCATGTCCTACTAGTGACCAGTACAGTGGTTGTGTGGGTAAAGCACTGGTCTACAGATCTACAGATCTTAGTTGCACTACCTTTTCATTACTTCTGTGTATAAAGAGTTAAATAAAAACAATCTCTCCGGAGACCTGTGGCTTAGAATTGGCAAATTCAATACAAGTGGTGAATTGGAGTTTTTTCTCTCTGTACACTAGAGCTACTTATTAAACTCTTGTGAATGCTGCCAGACTGTTGATGTCATGTGGGGAGGTTGAAACTTGCCACCGTAGAAGTATTTACACCACAAAATAGGCAAATACAAAAACTGGAGGCTTTGCCGCCGGGCGTGGTGGCACACGCCTGTAATCCTAGCACTTGGGAGGCTGAGGCAGGAGTTTCATTGTGAGTTCCAGGCCAACCTGGGCTATAAAGTGAGCTCAAGGCCAGCCTGGACTGTATAGTGAGACCCTATCTCAAAAAAAAAAGAGCATAAAAACAAATAAACAAAAATAAACTGGAGGTTTCTAGTCCCCCAAAAGCCAGTTGATCAACATTTTCTAGCACATCATTGACTTAAAGAGGTAGGTGAATATCTTAAAGGAAAAGTAGAAAGTTCATAAAGTATTTAACCCAGGAAGGATCAAAATGAAGGAAAAAGGGCTGGGGGTACAGTGCAGTGGTGAGTGCTTGGTTAGTTTGAATGACGTCCTGGGTTCCATTCCCAGCACTGCAAAAGGGAGGAGAGAGGGAAGGAGGGAGGAAGAGAAAGAGAGAGGAGAGATGGGAGGAGAGGAGAGGAAGAAAAGAAGGAAGAAGGAAGGAAGGGAGAGAAAGAGAAAAAGAAAGAAAAAATAAAAAGAAAGAAAAAAGAAGTAAGAAACAAAAGAAGCAGAATATCATGTGAGATTCCAGGCACCACTTTTATGTCATGGTGAGGATGTCTCCCGCTTCCTTCAGAAAGGAGATCATCACCACATTTTGGTTTTACATAGCCCTTTGGGCTTTTTACATGTTCTTTATTCTTTAGTAATAGCATAGACTGTTAGTAAATAAAACAAAAATATTACAAGAAGAAAGCATTGAACTGAGGATTACACTTGACCATGGTGGTCAAGAGTTTCTTAGAGTACTTGAGGATAATTGCTTCTATTTTTTCACTGATTGTCTAAGAATTTAAAAATATCCAGTATTGTGGACATTTCCTAATGAAACCAGTAAAATTGCACCCGGTGTCAATTATGAGCCATCCAAACCCAGCCTCAGGAGTGACATCCTGGTTGGAATTACAGAAAATGAAAAAAGTTGGACTGGGAAAAATAATACGTAAAACGGATGTGGTGGTGCACACTTGTTATTTCAGCAATCAGGAGGCTGAGGCAGGATGGTTGCTGTGAGTTTGAGGCCAGCCTGGGCTACATAGTAAGACCCTGCCTTAAAATACAAAAAAAAAAAAGAAGGAGAAAGAAGAAAAATAATGCTTGTGGAAAGAGAGCTCACAAGAGCTAAAGCAAGGCCAAAGTTCAACAGATGCATCAGATAACCTTACAGATTTCAGATGCTCAGTATTTAGCCCAGAAAAGTGAGACGTTGTAGAAATAATGAAAGCAAATGTTTCACAAGGACAAAAATCTGCCCAATCAATCACATTTCTGAAATAACATTTAAAAGGATCAGAATTCATCTCTAAAAACTATTTTCCATAAAATTAAAATTAAGTGAATATCCATGTGGAAAAACAAGGACTCTCAGCCTTCTACTTTACATCATACCCAAAAGTCAACGTGATGTGAATCAAAGATCTATGCATAAAAGCTGAAATGCAGACCTTGGAGTAAAGCATAGAGGGTGGGGCTATGGCTCTGTGGTCAGGTGCTGAACCTAGCATACCCAAGGCCCTGGGTTCGGTCTCCAGCACCACAAAAAACAAAAACAGAATAAAATACAGAGACTTAAAGAGCTTTAAACTTTTTTATTAAAAAAGAAAAAGGTGTTGTTGTGGTGGTGCATGCCTGTAATCCCAGCACTTGGGAGGCTGAGGCAGGAGGATTGCTGTGAGTTCAAGGCCAGCCTGGGCATCTTAGTGAGATCCTGTCTCCTCGTATCGGCTTACTGAGTTCTCTTGCACTTAGGCTCCACATTGGGTGCCACCTGCCGCAACCCATGCAGCCAGTAGGGTCCTGAGAGGGGGCAAAGGGAGAGTAAAAAAAAACTGTAGACACATACTAAAAGCAAAGCTAGGACCAGGTGGGACCTGACCTCTGATGGAGAGGAGCGACAACCCAGCACGGTTTGCCTCTTTATTTATGCACAGTAAAAGGTGGGGGGAGCACGTGATGGGGCCGAAAGTTCAAAGTCTCAGTGTTTCACTGAGAACACTGAAAGCGAAACATTCTCAGAGCTATCTGTGCTGTAGTTAACAGCAAGGAACACTAAGGCGAGACACCCGCTGGTCTGGCCTTGCTGTAGTCCCAACAGCTTGTTTACATGGCTCGCTTCTGGAGTGCTGTGTTCTCGGGGCTAGAGCATGGCCAGCCCCTGGAGATCGAATGTGTGGTTGGTCTCCAGCTCAGCTGCTCCCCACATGCATGAAGTCCTGGGCTCAGTCCCCAGCACCACAAGCAAAGTAATAAAAATAATTCAGAGTGTAGTGGTTAATCTGCAGTGTGGATTCCACCCGAGAGCTGCCAGGTTATGAGCTCCAGGGAAAGTAAGCACCCACATGGACTCTTTAGCATCCTGGACAGGGAGATCTGGAAAGGAAACTGAGCTTGAGTGCTCAGAGGCTGATGTGCAGACCCTGAGGAAGACTAGAATGTGAGGCTTCTCCATCCCGGGATCCTTCGTCCAAGAGCCCAGGGATGAGGATGCTTACACGTGGGACAGCAGAAGTCACCACCCATACAGGCAGGGCTGGAAAATACACTACCACAGCTGGAGTGGCACTTTCTGTCTCTCCTCAGCCTCACTGCTGGTGCCCTAAGCCATGGGTCCAGGAGAGGCTGCCACTCACAAGAGGAAGCCCCATCTGCAGGGATGTGGAGGAGGATGCCAGGGTTTGTCCTCTCCAAACCCAAGCCAAATTTCACTCCCCACTGTGGGGCACTGGGAGGCTGTCAGAGGTGGGGCCATGGGAGGCAGCCAGGGCTGGATCAGGTTGTCAGGGTAGGGACCCTATGGTGACCCCCATGGCTCTATAAGAAGAAACTGGAGCACACATGCAGGCTTCTTCTCTTTCACCTGTGTGCTCTATACCTCCTGAGAATGCCAGCAACGAGGCCACTTCCAATGGGCCCTGGAGCACTGAATGAACCTCTTTGCTTTAGGAAATGACTAAGCCCCAGGTATTGTGTTATAGTAATGCAGACCAGATCCAAATCATGGGTTCACAGGAGGGTGATTATTGAATAGCCCTAGTGGGGCAGGTAGAGTAGGAGGTCAGACAGCCTGCTTCCTACCAAGGAAAGGAGGACTTTCTAGCTGGCAGAGCTGCCCTGTGCTGCCTTTGGGTGGCTATGTGTCCACCTGCAACATGAGCAGTGGCCACATGGGCACCTGAAAAGCATCTGTAGTGTGGACAAGGTGAGTTCCTATGTCTGTGAACCCATCTTCCAAGGAGGGGAAGGGTGGACGCTCACCGGGACTCGCCTTATTTACACAGCAGCCCTATAAAGTAGCAGAAGTGAGTGATTTACCCCCTCAGCACCTAGCAGAAGGAAGAGGGAAGTAGTAAGTTTTTTTTAATTTTCTTCATTATTCTTAGAAAAACTGAGGCACTGAGTATGGTTTCTAATTTTGTTTAAAAATATGGTTTGGTGTAAGGGGGCTGGAGCATATTTTCTTGGTTTTGATTTCTTGCTTTCCCATAAATTTGGTTCTCTTTTCAGTGAGAAATTTTCACGCTCTCAGAACTGTTTTAAAAATGTTTGACTGTTGAGTGAGGGAAAAACCAGTGCTGGACAGAGATACAAGACATTTTTTTAAAAGCTTCTTTTAAATTCACATAACTTAAATTGTGGAGCCAGAGCCTGGAATAACACTTTTCTGTCCAACTTGTAAAATCCATGGTAATTCAAAGATAATTACGGAAATATTTGGAGACTGTCCCTGGCTCCAACACAGGGCCGCCCCCGACCTCTTCTGCCTTGCTTGGTAAAGACCAGAACATTCAAAAGAAAGCAGATTGGCCTGGGGGAGCTGAGGCAGGCTGGGAGCAGAGGGCCGTGGGTCCCAGATGTGAACTTGGTTTGGCAGGTGCCAGCCTGAGTCCCGGGTGCTGCTTCTGTCCAGCGGGATGTAAAACAATTGGGATAATGAGATCTTGTTTACCAAGCCTCCAGTCCGCATGCCTCTCCTCTTCCCACTGCTAGAAAGACAAAGTGAAATAGTGATTAGGAAGCTTTCCTTGCTGCCTCTTCCGGGCAGCGGGGTGGTGTGGGCCAGTGCCTGGTGAGCTCAGTGTCCTGAATGCCACCAAGTGCCAGGTTCCAGGGTTCTGTGATGGTTTGCACCTGGGACCTAAAGCACATAACATGGGAAGCGGAAGCTGAGGCAGTGCTTGTTAAAGAATACAAAGTGCAGACTTTAAGGGTTCTCAGCACACTGAGCGCTAAGCATGTGAGTGGTGGCTGTGTGTTCCACCAGACCTTGCCGTGCCACAGCGCAAGTGTGTTTCAAAACATCATGATGCACACAGCAAATACGTACAGTTGTTACCTAGCAATTAAAAAAAAACCTCCCAACCAAGAAGGATGCAGTTCAGCTAAATAAAGAGGAGAGGAATGAGCCCAGCATGGTATCACTAACCTATGATCACTCTGAGGCTGAGGCAAGAGGATTGCAAGTTCTAGCCCAGTCTGGCTAATTTAGCAATTTAGTGAGACCCCATTTCAAAATTAAAACATGAAAAGAGCTGGGGATGCAGTTCTGTGCCCTGGGCTCAATCGCCAGTACTGAGGTTAAAAAAGGAAAAGGAGGAGGAAGGGAAGGAAAAGGACACTGCAGTACAGTCACAAGTTGCATGTTACATTTCTGTCTGCAGCAAAGCATGTGTATGTAGACAGTGGTCCCATAAGATTACATGGCCTAGTGACAGGGATGTTCGGCACTCTGATGTCCACACAGAACAGGTCGCTGTTGTGGAGCAACCCCAACTTACAGACCCCCCAGTCTGTCCTTCTCTGACCCTGGCCAGGCAGGAGCGGAGGTAAAAGAACTTTGCTGACCTGATAATCAGGGAACTGGAATTCCAGATTTGGGTCTCCAATACCAAGCAACAGCAGGTGTCTCAACCACAGCGGTGGCCTTCCACCTGTGCTCAGTCACCTAGAGAGGAAGGGGTTGGCCCAACCTCAAACAGCCAGCCTACCAGCCCGGGGCGGGCCGGGACCAACCTTCCTGTACCCAGAAGTCACCCTGGAGCCACCAAGAAAGCACAGCGTGGGGCTTGGCTTGCTCCTCAGGGACCCGGCCTGGTGCTCTTGAGAAAGCGAGGAGTATTCACTTCTTGTCTGACCTTTCCCCCACTGTGGCCCCCTGGGTGGTCTTTCTGCAGTGTAGACAGTGGTGTTCCAGGCATCTGGAAAGATCCGGGACACGATAGGCCCAGCTTTCCAAAATCCGATGCTTTACCCTTCAGAAAAACCAGGAAGAGTTTCACTGCTCTAAGTCTGGAGGAATTTTACAGCCTCTCAAACCACGGTACGTTTTGGTTTTCAGCCCAGCTGTGACTGGGTGGTTTTAGGAGGCAGCCACTGGGTGACATCTGCAGGGAGAGGTGAGGACCCAGGGTCAAGAGAGAAGTGGCCATGTAAATTAGATTGAAGTGCTGTGAGTCTGGGGTTTGGGAAGAAAACTATTGGAACGAGCCTGGAGCCATAATCTTCTGGGCTCTTGAGGCCTGTATTTGCTTATGTTTTGCTTTTGTTTCTGTATTTCTATCGGTACGTTTGTAACCCATAGTGAATACATTTATCCCGGGGATGTGGTACTTGTATATTTCTAATCTTAATCCTCTCTACTTCCCTTTCCCATCCCCTGTTTTAAGAACTAGTAATGCCTTCTCCATGTACCATCTGCGGGGACAGTGGGACGGTTCCCAGCTTCCTTTCTGTGGGAAGCAGCAGCTGGGTCTCCTGGCCATGCGCTCCTGTCCCCTGCAACTGTCTGCATCTAGGAGGGATGATGCCTCCTGCCCCAGCACCCCCAAATTCAGGCCAGATATTGAGGTAAAGATAAGTTGAGGTTAAGGTGTATACAGAACCCAGCAGCCAGGGTGGTTAAACTAGTAAATCTCTGGAATCCAAAGTAGGCAGGATTCCCTGCCTGTCTCAGCTCACTGAGGGGGCTTTTCTATGGAAAACTTTGCAGCAGCACCAAGAAACACAGTCCTAGATGAGAATGAAGTCTTGGCTCTCACTTTTCAGTTCCTGATGTGCCAGGCTGCATGGAATCCCCTGCTGAGAATATCTGAAAGAAAATGGACAGGAGAACTCAGGCTTGGTTTAAGGCAGAGTGTGAGTTTTTACAGAGGCCTCTGTGTTTCTGGGTCTGAACGGTTCATCACTGGCTTCTGAAATTCCTGTCCCATTCCTACCTCTGAGCACAGTGCTATATTCTTTGTGGAGTGGCTCCAGCCTGCACTCTGCTAGTCAGGATGAACTTCAGAGGGCTGGGCTTGGGCTCCATTCTGCTGCTGAGCACAAGCGTGAGCCTCTGAAGCCAGCAGGGTAGCTCTCAGGAGAGCTTTGGGACTTGGCCTTTGTTCCAGCAGGACCTCAAGGGGGAAGAAAGGCAGGGAGGACACCACTTGCCCTTTAAAGTGATGGGACTGCAGGGCAGTGCCTCAGATAGGTGAAAGTTTTAGAAAAAAGGGCATACACCATGTTATTTCCTCCTGGATGAGATTCCGACATGAGCTGAGACAACTCGTGCCTGTCCGCGCAAAGGGACAGTGCTCACGTGTGCATGGTCTGTGTGGATTTATGCTTTCCCGCTTGCCAAAATGCCCCTGGGCTGGCCTCACTGTGCCTTTTGTCCTTCTGGCTCTTGGTTCCCTGGCTGGAATGAAACAGCCCCAGTGAACTGCTGGGGCTGTCTTGGTTTCAATACCCTCACCCCGCACCCCAGCTACTTGTAGCATTCTGATCTTCCCTCCCAGGTCCTTTATTTTGGATGATTGTGGTTGGGGTGAGCTGGTCCTGGGCGTGTTGCTGCAGGTCCTGCACAGCTTCCCGGGAAGGAAGGGTTGAGGACTCCCCAGCTCTCACCGCGCCCAGGTGTGTGTGCTTCCCTTAGAGGCCAAGGTTGGAGGCTTTGTGGCCCAGAGGGGAGGATCATAGGTTGAGATGCCGGAGTGCAGCAAACTCCAAGCTCAGATTACAGTGGGGGGGGCGGGGGTGACGCAGGACTGTGCTGTTCTCCTGCTTTGGATTTTCCCTGCATTCCCTTAGATGACAGGGGGCTGTGTGCTCACTGTCCCCTTGCACAAGCTGACATCTGTAAACAGTGACGCTGCTGCCTGTGCTGCCTGCCAGTCCCGCAGGCGTTTAGGAGAATGCAGAGCCATTGCCTCAGTGCCCTGCTGCTGACCTGGCCTGGGGAGGGGCCTGGCAAGGCTCACGATGACCTCAGCCCCTTTGCAGCAAGATTTCCTGGGAGACACAGACCCTCATTCTTCCACCAGCCCCCTGCGATCAGCCACGTTGAACCTCTGAGCTTTTGGGTGGACCTTGGGGACATCTCATGTTAGTCCTTTCGGACTTAAGCGTGAGGTCAAGCAGAGGCACAAAGCCATCATTATGCTCCCCGCAGAGGGTCCCCAGGACCTTCTGCGTCAGCTCCCGCGGGGGGAGGGGCGGCGAGGTGGGGCATAGTCTAGGAACAGCGCTGGCCCGGCAGGAAATTGGCCTGAAAGGAGATGGAAGGGCTTTGGTGGGAAATAAATGGCACTGTGTTGTTGACGGAAAAAGATCTTGGCAGGACTGTTGTTGTGAGTGTTCTGTGGCTTAGAAAGGAATTTCCTACAGGCTGGGCTAACCATTAAAAATGTCTCTACCTTCAGGAGTCCCCGGCGTGCAGTAGAGACTCGCTGGGGGAGATGTCAGCAAGGACCATGGGCAGCCGCGCTCTGGACAAGCGAGGAAGTTTCTTTAAGGTAAAGGGAAGCCGGGGTGGGGGCACTGGGGTCGCCTGTGGTCAGCTCTTTCCCTCTGCTTGGCTGGAGGGAGCTGGGGCACCTTAGCAGCTGCAGGGAAAACCTGCCCTCCCAGCCAGCCGGGGCGGCCCTAGCTGGTCACTCTGTCCTGTGGCACGTGGGGCTGTGGTCCTGCGGTTCCACACGGGCACAGAGAGGCACCACACTGCCCAGGCCGGCGACAGCATCTTTATGTGCAAAGTGCTTGGCTCCCCTTTGCAGTGGGTGATTTGGTAGTTTGAGAGCTGAGCTGTGCTCACCAAGAGTCCAGCCAGCACCAGAGACCTGTGCGGTCCGCCTTTCGCTGGGGTGTGAGTCACATCAGTGCTCAGAAGCACAAAGCCAGGCGGCAAGATGCCTGGTCCTCACCTTGACCGAGCGAATGCTATTTGTGGTGCATTTGGTCCAACACGCCAGAAGCTTCTTTGGGGGTGAGAGAGGAACGTAAGCATAATGACTAAAATTTTACAGCCTTTCTGTAGAAGTTGGTATTGATGGGAGTAAAGTACCTTGCTAGCTTAATGAGAGGGGCATTTTTTTTTTTTTTTTTGGTTTTTCTCCGGTACCAGGAACCGAACTCACGACCTTGCGCTTGCCAGGCAGGCGCTTTTGCCGCTGAGCTAAATCCCCAGCCCCCTGAGAGGGGCATTTAAATGAGATGGAGAATATATACATGTAGGGTGTATTTAATTAAGACTTGGTGATCATTTCTAATTTACACTTGGGGATTAATTCCATTCTCCATTCTTGTAGCTTTTGGCTTTATTTCCTTTTACCCACTCTCAAATTAGTGATTACTCTTGGTAGAAAATTTAAGAAATACAGAACCAGCCAGGTGTGGTGGCACACGCCTGTCATCCCAGCACTCAGGAGGCTGAGGCAAGAGAGTTGGGGGAGTTTGAGGCCAGCCTGGGTTACAAAGTGCATTCAAGGCCAGTCTGAACTACATAGTGAAACCCCGTGTCAAAAAGACAAAAAAAAAAACAAAAGCAAACCAAAAAACCCTACAAAACCATGTTAAAAGACATTTAAAAATGGAGGCAAATTGAACATTTGAAATCTGTTATAAGCAGGTGTTCAAAATTCTAAGTCTTGTCTCCAGAGGGAAAATAGGAAATGTTATTACTTTATTGCTGAGAAAGAGTGATTGGGTTTAATAATTACCCCAGCCAGAATGCATTCTATGGATGTATTTACTCTGCTCTATACACTCCCTGTTTCCAAGAGAGCTCAGCAGATGTATGGTGTCAACTGTTGACTGTACAAAATCCACCAGGAGAGGCTGTTGCTAAAGCAAAGCTGAGTTCGTCTTTGAAACAAGGGGACCGTCCCAATGGCAGTCCTATGCGCAGGGACCCAGGCACGGGTGGGAGCATGTCTATAGGACTGGGAGGTCTTGTTCAAGGCGGAGAACCCACTGGGTTTCAGGGAAGTTTATGATATAACAGGGTTGTAACTACGGTAAGCCATGGCTTGAAGCGAGTCGGGGCAAGTTCCTTGTTAATAAGGGAGTTGTTTCCCCAGGTGAGCAAACAGGACAGATTGTCTTATAGAAACTTCCTGCGAACAATGAGGCTATTTATTGGTTTACAGCCTTAACTTTCTGGGCAAACAGATCCTGAAAGAAAGAGTTAAGTGATATTGACACAGATGGTCTCAATTCTCAGGGCTCATAGTTAAGCTCTGTGGTCATATGTACCCTCAGTTCTCAGTTGATTTCATCAGCTTTTATCAAACCTGTGTAACTTGTCCCCATCAGAGAGGCAGACAAAGGGGAGGAGAGAATCTCGGGTCCCCACAGACAGGCCTAAGCCCTCAGGTTCCTTGGCTGCACCCTCTATGTGGAGATATTTACCTGTTGGGGATAATCCCAAAGCCCACCTTAAACCAAAGCATTCCCCGAATGTCACTGGCCTATAATTACCACCTTCTGATCCTTGGGGAGGGCCAGGGATATAGCTCAGTGGCGTAAGTGCCTGCCTGGCAAGCACAAGGTCCTGAGTTCGATTCCCCAGTACCAAAAAAAAATTCTGATGCTTGGCGAGCAGCTCGGTGGAGTTGGATCGGACAGACTTTAGGAGATTCTAAAATCAGACATAAGGAGAAAACTGATATTGATGAAATGGCCTGTGAAAATTCCTTAGGGAGGTGGGCATCCTGTGGGAGCCAGCCGTCTGCCTAGGCTGACATCCACCGTGGTCATATTTTCTGCAGACCTGGGGAAAGTCATGTTTGTTTTATTATTCTCAGTGGGACAGCAGGTTAAGTGCTTACCTTGTATTTCTGTTCTATGTTATAAGAAAGATGCTACCTGGGTAGGGGGCAAGGCTGCCCAGACCTGCTGGGAGCAGGAGGAGCCCTACTTCATTGGTTCTTGTCCAAACCCACCCGTGGAAAAATGTGCACTTGGAGGCTGCACTATGTTAACTACTTAATTTTCTATTGTCTGTTTTTTTTTTTTTGTCAGAGCTTAAATTGTTCAATTTATTTACATTACATGTTCCATGTAAATGGTATAGTTGCTATATATGTATTTTCTTCCTCTCTCCATCCCGCCCCTTCCTATTTCCCTTTCCTTTCTTTTCTTTTCCTTTCTATTCTTTTCTTTTCTCTCTCCTCTTTCTCTTCTCTCTTCTCTCTGTCTCTCTGTCTGTCTGTCTGTCTGTCTCTCTCCTTCTCTCCCTCTCTCTCTGACCATAGTTAGTCGCCAGCATTAGGCATGGAGTTATCTATGAAGCTGAAGTAAACTGCCCTTCGGACATTGAGTAGTAACTCTTAGAGGCTTATTTTTCAACAAGCTAGAGCGGAGGTCGCTTGCTGGTGTGGTTGGGCCCTCAGCCCATCCTGGGACTCACCGGCCCTTCCTTTGCACCTCATGCTTAATTGAGTGACATCTTTAAAGACAGTGATCAGCCACCTTCTGACCCACACCAGGAAGAGCAGACCAGAGGTGCTCCCTGACCACAAGCAGCTGGCAGCCTGGTAGCAAAGGACATTAATCAAACCATCACAGCACCAGACCCTTCATTATCAACCACAAAAGAAAACAGCGCTCTGTGCAAGAATTGAAAAGGGCTCTGAGAATCCATCCTCCAACGCAGGGTTCCAGAGAAACCCTTCTTTTCTTTTTTTTTTTTTTTTCTGTTTTTTTTTTTATTTTAAAAAATAAAAGAAGGAAAACATATTAACAGACATCTATTTACAAAATAGCATAAGAACAATACAAACAAAACAGAGTTACAGATAAAGTTGTAGGAAATTAACCGTGGTTGTTGTATTACTTATTGATATCTTCAAAATGCGGAGAAACCCTTCCTGAGGCATGGACTTTGTAGAGCTGGGGTTACTGCCTTATCTGCAAAGGTGGGGCGTGGCCAGATTCCAGGTCTCCCAAAAACAGCCGGGCGCCACACCTGCCTGGGACAGTTCCATCGAGTGTGAGGAACCCGGCTGCGTCCTTGGCTGTTGTTCTTAGCGAGTGCTTTTGTAACTGGTGTAAGGCACACGTGACCGGAAGGCAGTCCTCGGATCTCTCAGCATTTCCCTCCCCTCTCCTGTTTGTCTTTCTAAACCACAGCAGCTCACCACCAGAAGCAAGCTGGGGCTTGTGGTTTCCAATCTGCCCTGGCTCAGGGAAGTGACTCACATAGGTTACGGGACCTGTGGTGGCTAGATTGCCTGAGCCTTCTGGGACAGCTGAGAAGGCCCATCACTGGGATCACATCCTGGAAGGCGGGGCTGCATGTGTCCTGTGCTGGATACACATTTTCCACAGTCTTTGCAACACCATGATTAATTTTTCCCAACCACCTGTGGAAAGTGACATCTTCCTGCTCTACATGGTCACTGGGAAACATGTCGGGGCAGGAGGGATGCCCTAGACCAAGTAGCTAGCGTCTAGGTGGTGAGTGTGCCCACCTACTACCATCAAATTTCAGGGGCACATTGAAGGAAAGAGATGACCTAAGAAAGATGTCACTCCCAGCTGAAGAAGTTCCAGATAGTCCTGAATTGTGGGCAAAGAGGCTCCTTGTCATCTCCAAGGCATCCCCTAAGTTATTTGCGTTCCCATGCCATCCAGGCACCCAGGGCTTAGTACATCTTTCTCCAGCTCCCACAGCCTGCGCCTTCCTCCCTCTTCCTCATCTGTCTTCCTGCTTAGGTTCTTGCCATCTCCTTTGTGGCGCTGAGCTTCGCCATATCACTGAACCATCCATTCTGCGGGTTCACATCACCTGCCCTTGCTGGATCCTGTACCATCTCCAACTTCACCCTCCGCTGCCTGTCCCCATCCGTCCTGCTGCTGCAGCATCTCAGCCTGCCCTGAGGTTAGACAGGCCTGCTGATGCCCATCTGGTCACTGACGACACAGCTCACACAGGCCAGCAGAAAATGCGTGGAGAAAGCCGCTGTGGCCCCGAGGGAGTGCCAGGAGGGAAATCTGAGCTCAGCTCCGACTCTGCCACAGGGAACTTGCTTTGTCCTGTAGTTGCCACAGATCCTCACAGGGATGGTAGAAGAGGGCCAGTGTGATGACCATGGGCTTTGCTGACCTCTGTCCCCTTCCTGGGTGGCACTACCCTGCTTCTGGGGCAGGGTGAGAGTTGATGTCCATTGACCAGGAAGGAAATGTGTTTGGATCGTGAGAACCTAGATCTCCTGTGCTCAGACCACTTGTGCCCTGGGGAGAGGCCTGTATGGGGACTCATAAGCCCCCCGGGGTCAGCCAAGGGCCAGATCACAGCAGAGACTCCATTCAAGTGGAATCTCTTCACTGTGGAGGGGTGATGTGTGCAGTGTGGATAGCAAGGCGGGATGGTATGCTTGTCTTTCAGAAGGGGAAAACCTGCAGTCATATCCCAGAGAAGCATAGCAGAGCCTTTGGGAACCATAAAGAACACAGGTGCAGCTGCTGGGCTCAACCCCCAGAACTGCAATGAATGAATGAATGAATGGATGGATGGATGAATGAATGGATGAACGAATGAATGAACAAGCAAGCAAATGAATGAACAAATAGCTTTGAAGAACCCAAGGTGCCGAAGTCTGGCTACCAAATAGATGAAACAGGAGTGACCTCACTTGAGTTCCCTGGACTCCGCCTCTTCCTGACATTGGAAAAAGTATTCTGTTTTCAACTATTCTGTCTACACAGCAAATGTCTGATCACCCAGACCTGGCCCAGCTGTCCACCCTGCACTCACTGACTGCTAGCGTTTGACTTTGGAGGATTGTCTTTCAGTAGAAATTCATTTCTCTGCCAAAGACAATAATTTACTGTTATGTAATAGTGGACGGAATGACAGAGGAATGAAAAATAGTACTTAGAACAAAAAGTCTCATTTTAGCCAATAACTTCATCGAGCAAATCCCAGTGTGGATCTGTGTGCACCTCACAGCCAACCAGAGGAGCACAGTTGACCCCGTGGGTTCCGGGCACATCCCCGAGAAGTTGGGCAGGGAGACAGCGCCCCCAAGTGTCCAGTGAGTGTGTCCATCCTTCCATTACCAGGCAGATCCTAGCATCCATCGTGCAGAGGAAACCAGCAATCAGAGGTCCAGGCAGGCCGAAGGGCTCTGTTCTTGTTTGTTTATGATAAATTGCAAAGCATAGCTGCCATTGTATTTGAGTGTCCCTTGTTTTCCAGAAATAAAGTTTTCATAGACATTGATACCTACAGAGTCTGCAAGGCAGTGCTGTCCCATAGAAATAAAATGTGAGCCACAGGTGTAACTTTAAATTTTCTGGTGCCCAAGTGAAAAATGAAAAGAAAAAAAAACTGAAATTAATTTAATTTTTTTTGGTCTTTTTTGAGACAGGGTCTCTCTACACAGTTCAGGCTGGCCTTGAGCTCACTTTGTAGCCCAAGCTGATCTCAAACTTGCAAAGATCCTCCTGCCTCAGCCTCCCAAGTGCTGGGATTATAGGCATGTGCCACCACACTCGGTGAAATTAATTTTAGTAATATATTTTTATTTAACCTAATATATAAAATGTGATCTAAAAGATGGTGATGGTTTAATTTTTTTTAATTTATGGAAAAGACACATTGCCATGAATCCCCTGCCTCAAAAGAACTCTACCTTGCTTTGAACACACTTGTACCATGGTTCTTGCCAATCTTGGCAGCAGCTCTGGAGTCCTTCCTGAGTGTCTTCAGTTCGCTGTCATCTCTGCCTCGATGTCCTGAATTGATTCAAGACATTGACCTTGCATGGTCCTTTTGACTTTGGGGAGGAGCCGGATGTCCCGTGGTGCCAGATCTGGTGAATAAGGTGGGTCAGGACACAGCGTCATGCTTTTATTTGACAGAAGTCGCTGTAAACATTTGAAGGGATGATCATAAAATATGGTGAGTGTGTAACTTTTAAAATTCATTATAGTAAAGGACACATCACCATTAACCCCTCCCCAAAGTACTCAAAATATTCCCCCCTCATTCTAAACACACTTACCCCACTGTTCTTGGTAATGTGTCTTTTACTGTAATGTCTTTTTTTTTTTTTGCAGCAGGAATCGAAATCAGGACCTTGTGCTTGCCAGGCAGGCATTTACGTTGCTGAGTTATATCCCCAGTTTAAGTCTTTTTTTTATAATTTAAGCATTTTCAGGATCTTTGGTCATCCACTGGATCCAAATGATCATCATGTCAGCATGTCATACATATAAAATAATTATTAATCAGCTCTTGTACATTATTTTTGACACCATGTCTTTTTCAATTGACAAAAAAAGCATGTATTTACCACATACAGCGTGTTTTGATATATGCTTTGTTCCCTTCCTTGAAAGTCCCATTAGCAGGGCATGGGGGCACACGCCTATAAGCCCAGCATTTGGGAGGCTGAGGCAGGAGGATTGCTGTGAGTTCATGGCCAACTTGAGCTACATAGTGAGACTCTTTCAAAACACCAAAGAGTACCATGGTGGCCAGAGGCCGCCATTCTGAACTGCAAAGCCTTGGTGTTCCCTCTTTGCACAGGCGGGGAAACTGAGATCCCTGCTGATGTCGGCCTTGACTGGTGTCCTGTGGCAATCCCACCTGGCCCCCCAAGGGTACCCACTGACTGCTTTCCACCCTTGCCCGCCACCTGGAGAGGTCGAGTGGGCCATGGCCTCTCTTTCTTTGAGTGCACACAGGCTCTCAACAGCTGCTCCCAGCGCCTGTAGGTGCTGGGTCAGCCCCTAGGGCATGAGTTTCCAAGCAGGCCATGAGGTCAGGGGACGCAGTTTCCGCGGGAAGCAGTGGAGTGTGCAGTTCTGTGAGGCGGCGGCTCCCACACATGGTGGCCACCAATTCCTAGGCTCCTAGGCTCCAGGGAACTCTTTTTCCCCTTCTGTTTATTTCTAAAATCAGAACTACCCAGGCTCCACTCAACTACCTACTTATTCATGTTTCCTTGTTTCATAATTTGAAGAGAGACAGTTTTGAAGGGCAATTTTGTTAATGTGTAATTTTCAAAAAGTTAAAACATGACTCTCGCGGGACATAAATAAGCATCCATGAGGACATCATCCATCTCACTCAGGGGGAAACTGGTCAGGTCAGCAAACAAAGCCCATCCAAAGAACACATGTACAAAGCACATGTATCTATGCAGTTGAGAAAGGCATTGTGAGATAAGCTCGCCAAGTCAAAAAGCTGGTTAAATCCTAGAAGACAGTAAAAGTGTAACCCTTGGGTTTATCTCTTTTATTCTGAACTAAATCTTCAGCATGGCCTGGAACCCCGCAGTGTCTGAGCCTGTCAGTAATAGCACATGGCACGGCCAAACACATCGCCGTCCCCTAGACAATGACATAATCTTTCTGTCCATTTAAACAATGCTCCAGTGTGACAATGAAAGGCTGAACTCGAGAACAAAGAGGCACCTAGATACAGTGGGGCACACCTGTAACCCCACCATTGTGAGAAGCTGAAGCAGGAGGATCCCCATGTTTGAGTCTTGCCTGAGCAACTTAGTGAGATCCTGTATAGAAATGAAAAAATCAAAAGGGCTGGGGATATAGCTCAGTTGGAAGAGCACCCTGGTACCCCTAGGACTGATCTCCAGCACAACAGCAACAACAACCATCTGCCTTGAAATGTGAAAATCTAAAATCTATTAAATAACTCTGGGTCAAAAGCAGAAATATACACTGGAATTATACAATGTCTAAAATATGCCAATTAAAGTACTGCCTATCAGAACAAGTGCTGTGTGCCTAAAGCAGCATGCAGAGGAAAATTCATAGCAATAAACATTTTTAATCAGAAAAGATATGCTCTACCATTTTTGCCTTCCTCTCAAGTGTTAAATTGTTGTGAGTGGTTTGTTTTTTGTTCTTTCATTTTGTTTTGTTTTCAATACTGTGGACTAAACCCAGGGCGTGGCACTGAGCTGTATGCCCCACCCTTTTTATTTCTTACTTTGAAACAGGGTATCACTAAGTTGTCCATACTGCCCTCCTGAACTCCTCTGCCTAAGCCTTTCAAATAGCTGGGGTTATAGGCATGTGCCACTGTGCCTGGCTTCAACAACGTTTTAATAATGTTTCTTAATAATTAACACCAAAACTATTTATTCCCCATCGCTTCTCTAATCTCTGTCTTGGTCACTTTCCTTGTCCCTGAAACAGTGCCTGAAACCCACAACATGGCTTGCAGTTTCAGGAGTTTCAGTTTGTGGTCAACTGGCTCAAATGTAGAAATGGTACAGTAGAAGGGCCTGTGGGAGGAAAAGTGCTCATGTCATGGTGGCCAGGAAGCAGAGAGGGAAGAGAGGAGCCAGGAAAGGAGATGCACATCCTAGTGACCACCTCTTTTGACCAGGCCCCACCTCCAGCAGCACACTTATCTCTGAGCTCATCTGGAGATTAATACACCACATGTATATAGCCATGAATTCTGCCTTAAAAGAGCAAATGCATTCAGTGTGGTGGGAAACCCCGGAAGAGCTACTTCTAAACTGGGTCATTAAGTGCCAGGGTCCCTGGCCTCTCTTCAGTACCATAAAATGCTCACTGTGATGTTCTGCATGTGTTGTCTCTGAGCTCAAACACCACAAGCTGGCAGGACCCTCACACATATGGCTATCACCAGTGGGTCTACCGGTCCAGGTGAATTGGATAAAGGCTGATTTTCCAGTGTAGCCATTTTTCAAATGTCTTTGTGTGGGAAAGCACAAAGCCACATGCACAGAGCAGTCTGAAACTGTGAGATCTGTTGCTGGGAAACTAGTTACCCAAACTGCAGTGACTTCAAGAAGAATTTACCCCGTACAGTTTCAGAGGGTCAGAAGACTGAGGGCAGCTGAGCTGAAACCTCAAGTTCAAGGTCTCCTTGGCTTTGGGCTGAACCATCATTTGGGGCTGCAGTCTCAGGCGAAGGCTCAGCCATGGGGAATCTACTGACAGACTTCCATGGCACATCTCAGGTGGCTGCCACGTGGTCCTCCCCACAGGGCTGGCCGTGGGACATGGCAGTTGGCTTCCCCAGGGTAAATGGCACAGAAGACAAATGGAGAGACCAAGGCCACCACCTCTCCTAGACCCTGATCTTGATGCCAGAACACATCACTTCCCCCCTGGTCTGTTCATTAGGAACTGATCAGTAACCAGCTCTCTGTCCAGGACAGATAATGCAGAGTGTGGAGACCAGAATGTGACGGCCACCTTTGAGACCATGAATGAGAAAACAGCGTGGTCACAAGATCAGAAGGCTGCAGGCCCAGGCAAGGCTTGGGTGAGTGAGGGGGGCAACGGGGTTGGTGGATGCAACCGGCTATGGCGTCCACAGGAGGGGCAGCTACAGAGTCCTTGCACAATTGCTGTTATCTGGGGCGAATGTAGGCTGCTGGCTTGCTCTGCAGGGGTTAGAAACCCAGATTTTTGTGTTCATCCAGAAATCCAGGTTTTTCCAAAAAACAAAAAAAAGGGAAACACTACTCTTCTGAAGACCGTCTCTGATGAGTAGGTGGCCAGGCTGATGATTCCAAGCTGTCACCACAAGGGTTCTGGGGACACTTCTTACCCAGACTCTGGCCATCCACTTACAGGAGATGCAGGGGTGTGGACAGGAGGCCAGAGCCCAGCTCCTGCTCCTCTTGAAATGGAAGCGCTCCGCACAGTGGGCTGGGGGGTCAAGGCCAAGCCCAGGAGTCACAGCCGTGCCCGGAGGACAAAGTCACATTTATGGGACTGAAGAAGGGGAGCACGGGGTTTCCTGGGTCTGAGGTCCCCCAAGGGTGCAACACATGCTCGGGTCCTGCAGTGGCTGTCACCTGGGTCCCAGTGGACCAACATCAAAGGGGACCTGGTCCTCCTCCTCCTCTGCCTGACCTAAAACCTCTCCCCTCTGCAACTCCAGCTGGGACTCATTGGCGTGGGCTTTGGAAAGGTTGTCCATGTGGTTTATTCTTTTAAAAAGTATTTCTTTTTAACTGACAATACAAATGACACCTACTTATGGGGCACATTTTTTCTTGGCAGGGAGAACACTTAATGTCTATATTCAACTGTTTTCAAGAATACAGTACATTGTTATTAACTGCAGTTACCATGTTGTTAATAGAGCTTTTGGATTTGTTCCTCCTCTCGAACTGAAATTTTGTATCCTTTGATTAGGGGCTCCCTGACCATCCCTTCTTTCTACTCCGTTCCTGAGTTCAGCATTTTAGACGCTTATTTTAGACGATTGTTTTAGACAGCATCTAAGGAAGGTCATGCAGTATTTGCTTCTGGGCTTGGCTTGTGTCACCTAACATAACTTCCTCTGGGTTTGTTCATGTCACAAATGACAGAAGTTCCTCCTTCTTTAACATGTTCTTGCCGGCTTGAACCACTGGCGGTACATGTAATGACTATCTCATCAGCCAGCTTGTACTATCTGATGAGACTGTCCCATGCCACCCGATGGGGCAGTCATGCACGTACCATGGGCGGGTCACTTACCTGGCAGTGAGACATATCTTATGGCCCCACTGTGAACGTGGTAAGGATGAGCCATATTCCACTGTGTACATAGCCACGTTTGCTTTGTCTTCATCTGTCCTGGATGCTCTAACGAGCGGAGGTGCTATTGCACCGTAGTTCTAATTTGAAGATTCCTTTTGACTTAGTAAGTTGCACTATGGTAGCATCCGTCCTTCATAACTTAGCCTAAACCACTGTTTTCTGAGCACTTGGCTGCAGTGAGTCTAGAGAAGAAATGTGAGTTTTGTGTTGAGGGGAAGGTAGAAAAGGGTAGGGTCAGGGAGATGGCTTAGCGGCACAGCGCCTGCCTGGCAAGCGCAAGGTCCTGAGTTCAATGCTTAGTACCAAAAGAAAAAAGAAAAGGGTAAATTGGTGTCTCTAGTGGGTAAGACAGGGCTCAGGGCCTCACCCTTCAGGTGACATTCCTGCATCTGTCCCTGCTAGGAAATAACTATTCTTGAGATGGTCCCCAGTGGTTCTCAAATAGGATCCTGGGCCAGTGTGCCCTGGATACCTGCTAGGCACCTGGTGGAGGTGTTGTTTTCTCCATCCCAGGCCCACAGGGCAGAGCTGGGGACGGGCCACTCAGGCTCACAAGATGTCTCAGCTGCCGCTCACGACCCTGCATTTGAATACATGACAGAGAACCTGCACAGAGCCCAGGCTTCTTCCACTGGAGACCCGCCTTTATGTTGCCCATGGGATGCCACCTTACCAGTGGAGTCACGGTCACCCACTGGTTCACACATGGCACTCAGGGATCTCTGCCAGTCCCTGGCTCTGGGAGGCCTTGGTGCTGTGTGCACCACCATCGGATGGCACCTCTGTTCCTGTCCCCTGATGCCCCACACTTGATTTGCTCTCCCAGACACTCCTGCACATAGGTAGATGGGGATCTCCAGGGACAGAGTGGCTCAGCTGTCCCAGACCTGGCAACCCACAGAAGCCAGCACATCGCAAACCCCTGACCTCACCGCCCCTCTCTGGGGGATGCAGATTCACTGCGATGAGCACCTTGCTCTCCTGCTGAAGCCTGGGGTGAACCCTGGACACTTCTGTGGGCTCATACTGCTGCTGGCCATGGGGCGAGAGAACAAAGGAAGCAGTGGCTCCTTGGCTGATCGCTCGGTGTCTTGGTACAATCTCCCACGCCAGCTGTGCAGGTGCCACGCCAGCTGTGTGGCCCAGGTCACTCCTTGCCCAACTGGGTCTCTTTGTTTGGAAAAGTTATTGTACTTGTTTGTGATCCTCAGTGCACATGCTGAAGGAGTTGGTGCTTATGCGTATCTTAATCCTCTTTACTTCCTTTCCCTCGCTCCCCACTCCCTCCATTTCTTGGCTCCTTTCCTATTTTAAAAGGTCCATTTCCCCGTATCCTATCATCAGACCTTTATTTAGCTTTTTAAGTTACTTACACTGTGTGTTTCTCATATGAGAGCAGCCATGTGATATTTAAGCTTGTGTGTCTGATTTATTTCAGGTAACAGTATGATCTCAGGTGCATCTGGTTTCCTGTAAATGAGTCAAGTTCATCTTTCTTTATGGCAGAGTAGTATTCCATTGTGTGTAAATACCACATTTTCTTTATCCATGCATCTGTTCGTGGACATATAGGCCACTTTCAAGATTTAGCTATTCTGAATTGTGCTGCTGTGACATAGGTATGCATGGATCACTGTGGTGTGATGTCTCTAACTCTTTCAGGAAGATGCCTAGAGGGGAAATAGTTGGGTCAAAGGGAGTTTCCAGTTTCAGATTTTTGAAGACTCTCCATACTGCTTTTCATAATTCACGATGACCCTAACAAACGCCGTGGCTCCTTAAATCTGTTTACTTATTTAATACCCACACCATTACTGAACCTATTTTGTAGATTGGGAAGCTGAGGCTCAGAGAGGTTCGACAGCTCACCTGGAGCCACTGTGTGTGGACTGACTGGGCCTTGGAGTGGAGGAATTCACTGCCGCTCCCTGGAGCCTTGTGTAGCCCACTCTGCCTGCCCCCCCATCCCCGTGGTCCTGGGCTGGATGCTTTGGATCAGACGTCCCTTCCCTTCCCTTTCTTGGGGCTCTGTCCCCCAGCCCTGTTCTCTGCTGGCCACTGCAGCTGTGCTTTCCACAGGGAACTCTCAGGCTTTCTTATATCACAGAGTGTTCCACGTCACAAGGCGGGGACCATTTACCCCAAGTCTCCTTCCTCAGAGCAGGAGTTCCTGGCTTGCTGGGGTCGTGTACTGACCAGAAGAACCCTGGGCTTCTCAGGTGCAGAGCTGGGGGTGCAGTCATAGAGCGTGGGATGCAGATTGAACCAACACTCAGCACACCAGCTACATCTGAATCTCAGGTGTGGTGTAACACATCCCAGGCTATGGGAGACACGTACACATAGAGGTTATTTCTTGTTTGTAAATCCAAAGGTAACTGCACCCTGTGTCTTATCCGCTGACTCTGGAGGGAGGTGTGTGTGGTGTCAGGAAGCAGGGACACTGTTGTGACTGGGGTGGGGGCAAATAAGGGGACTTGGAGGTGGCCTTGGTGAAGAAATAGCATGGAAGCCAGGAGCCAAGTCCTCCCTGCTTCAGGCTATGTTCCTGACTGCTGCAAACACCTGCTCTATGGCCAGGTATGAACACCTGCGATCACAGGCCAGGTGATACGTGCTTGAATCCCTAACCCTGCCTTCAGGGAGTGCCCAGGAAGAGACACGTAGCCAAGTGCTCAGAAAACAGTGGTTTAGGCTAAGTTATGAAGGACGGATGCTACCATAGTGCAACTTACTAAGTCAAAAGGAATCTTCAAATTAGAACTACAATGCAATAGCACCTCCGCTCGTTAGAGCATCCAGGACAGATGAAGACAAAGCAAACGTGGCTATGTACACAGAGGAATATGGCTCATCCTTACCACGTTCTGTCCAACTCAGACCTGCCGGCTGGCATCCCAGAAGGATCAGTACTTCCATTCTGGGTCATTTTCTCTGTGCAGAGCACACCTCTGTCTCATCCCCCTGCCAGGGTGCAGGCTGGTTGCAGAATCCTGAAGGTGCCGGACACTTGGGCTTCTATTGCGGGACCGCTGGTTCTGTGTAGTTAGTAGGGCGCTGGAACATCCTTGGGTGCGGGCGCTACTGTCCCCTAGTGGGCAAAAGGTGGACGTGCAGCTCACTGGGTCAGACAGCCCCAAATGCCAGCAGGGCTCAGAGGTCTTGATCAGAACAATCAGTTAGGGAGAAGGGCTCCAGGCTTGCCTCCCTGACTCTGCGTTGGGCCCTGCAGAAGGAAAGGAAGGGAAGCAGGAGAAACATGCCGTGTTCAGCCCGCCCTGTCCTGGGCACTCCCTGAAGGCAGGGTTAGGGATTCAAGCACGTATCACCTGGCCTGTGATCGCAGGTGTTCATACCTGGCCATAGAGCAGGTGTTTGCAGCGGTTAGGAACACAGCCTGAAGCAGGGAGGACTTGGCTCCTGGCTTCCATGGTGTCAGTCATGGCCGCTGGCTCTCGTGTTCCCAAACCTGTGGTGAGGGAAATGTTGGCAGAAGGAGGCCAAGGAACAGAGCTGCCTGCTTTGTGGGGGCCAAGAAGGGGAGATGGTGCTGGGGGCAAATCCAGCCCCTAGGGCATGTCCCCACAGGCCTTTAACTAGGCCCCACTTCCAATTAAATTATGAACAGGCTAGGCCTGGTGGTATACCTACAATCCCAGCACTCTGGGAGGCTGAGGCAGGAAGATCAAAAGTTCAAGTTCAGCCTGGGAAACCAGGTGACTTTGTAAGACTTTGCCATAAAGAATAGCATAGCATAGCATAGCATAGCATAGCATAGCATAGCATAGCATAGCATAGCATAGCGTAACATAGCATAGGTTGGGGTTGTAGCTCAGAGAGAAGGCCCTGGGCTCAATCCTAGGTATCACAGATAAAAGAAAGAGGGAGAGGGAGAAAGCAAGCAAGCAAGCAGTGTTGCTCTTGTCATCTGCCTGTCTTTAAAGACTCCTGCAGCTGGAGCATTAGCTCAGTGGTGCAGTCCTTGCCTAGCGTGTGGAAGGCCCTGGTGTCTAGGGCTCGGGGGAAGGGACCTCAGCGGTGACTGCACGAGCACAGCTGTGCCATGCGGGAAGGAGACTGCGCCTGTCTTTCTGCTGAGGCTGTTGCAGGGATCACAGTGAACAGTGCAGGGCAGGTGGGACCCACTTCGAAGGAGCTGGCAGACTGGCTGGGAGCCGCACTCCATGCAGGCAGCAGCGTTGCAAGGTTCCCCTATGCACTTGTAACATGAACGATGTTTGCTCCAAAAACTAAAGAAGTAAACTGCAGTGGCCCAGTGTGGTAATTTGTAAGAAGCTGGAAATCTGGATTTTTCTTTATGGTAGTGGTGATTGAACTAAGGGGGCCTTTGCACTGAGCTACACCCTTAGCCTTGTTGTTGTTGGAGATACAGTGTTGCAGAGTTACCCAAGCGGGGCTCAAACTTGCAGTCCTCCTGCCTCAGCCTCTCAGTGTGCTGGGATTAGAGATCTGTACCAGGCCCAGCTAAATCTGAATTTTTAGGTAATTTTCCTGATTTTTGCATGCAGTATTCTCACATCTCAGTGATAAAGCTGTCCTAGCTGCAAAGGATAGGACCAGCCCTTGGGAGACCAGCTGGACTGGCATAACTGAGTGGTCCAGGGTGGCCTGTGACACGTGACACATGTGCTGGAGTGGTTGTCCATCCTGGGGAAGGTGGTCCATGAGGATGAGGGCAGCTGCAGATGAGGAGCCCGATGCCCTGCACTCCCTTCCAATGCAGCTTCTGTTCCAGTGCCAGCTTCTGTCACCAGTGCAGGGTCCCCAGGATACAGGGGGTGGAAGGCCAAGCTCTGTGGGGCCCCAGCTGGGACACAACTGGTCCATGTCCTGGAGGCAGCCACAGGGCCTCCCAGGGGTCCACGCACCAACATGCCACAAGAACAAGGCCCAGCACCTGTCCTGATGCCGCCAAGGCACCTGGGTCCTTGCTGGCAACACTGGAGAGAAGGCTGCGGAGCTGTGACCCGAGAAGCCACTGTACCATTGACAGCCTATGTCACTGGATGAACTCTCAGAGCCTCGGTCTTCCCTCTATGAAGTGGCAATGATTAAACCTCTGTTTTCTGGTGCCAAGATGGGAGGGTTAAATGAGATCATGGTGGTGCCCAGGAGAGGGGCAGCTTGTTAAAGGATGGGGAGCCAGGTGCAGTGGCTCATGCCTGTAATGCCAGCCCTTGGGAGGCTGAGGCAGGAGGATCGTGAGTTTGAGGCTGGCCTGGTCTACATAGTGAGACCTTGTATTGAAAACAAAATAGAAAGAAGGGAGAGGAGAGAGAGAGAGGAAGGAAGGAAGAAAGAAAGGAATGAAGGAAGGAAGGAAGGAAGGAAGGAAGGAAGGAAGGAAGGAAGGAAGGAAGGAAGGAAAGAAGGAAGGAAGGAAGGGAGGGAGGAAAGAAAGAAAGAAAAAAGAAAAGAAAAGGGAAAGAAGAGAAAAAAGAAAAGAAAAGTGGTAGCTGCTTGAAGCTGTTTTAAACAAAGTATTTCTTGGCTGGGTGTGGTGGTGCACACCTATAATCCCAGCACTTGGGAGGCTGAGGCAGGAGAATAGAATCATTGTAAGTTCGAGACCAGCCTGGGTTACAAAGTGAGCTCAAGGCCAGACTTAACTGCATAGCAAGACCCTGTCTCAAAAAGACAAAAAAAAAAGTACTTCTTTCTATTTTTGGCCTGGGGATTGAAACCAGGCCCTCAAGCATGCTAGCCAAAGCTCTAGCCCTTAGCTACACCCCAGTCCTATGAGGCCTGTTTCTTTACCTTCCTCGCGGCTGTGAATTAACTTTCTGAAGTGTCCCCATCTCAGGAGGACCCTGTCCATATCAGCCCGTCCTCCCCGACACATCTGCCAGGCCTCAGCCTGGGAAGCTGGGAGGACCCTCGAGCCTGCAGCAGAGGGAGGGGAGTCACCTGTGGGAGAAACGCAAGTGCTGGGAAAGGGTCTCGCTCCGCCATGCAGGGAACGGGCTGAGGACAATTCCGGCAACCGAAGGTATGGTTGTTTATTTACTAAGGCTGTGGGACTAGAACAGCAGCACTTTTCAGCCCTGGGCTGTAAAGGCAGAGCGGACTGACAGGCCACAGGCATCTGGAACCACCTACCCTTCCTTGTGCTCCTTGGTCCACACTGAGAGATCTGTGGGTGCTTTTGAGTACATGTAATTGGGAAGGAGCTGGACTTTGGGTATGAGCCAGGGAAAGAATACACACAGGGACACCAAGCTGGCCCTCAAGGGTTGGTGTTCATCTCCCAGGGAACATGAAACAAACACACCTGTCCCCAAAGCAGTCTGATTTCAGTATCCCTGCTGTCGCGAGATGCTCAGTGTTCTAACTTCACAGGTCCTGCCCCACCCCATGACCACATCAAAGGCCAGTGGAGTTTCCTAAGCACTGAAAGGTTTTGACCCACTACTTATACACAACTAAAACTAAATCTTAACCCAAACTACCTATATGCTTAAGCTGAAATCCTTCCTTCCTGGAAGCTTTGACAGCCAAGAGTTGGGAGAGTTTATCAAAGATCACATTTGTTGTGTGTGTGGTGTGTATGAAGTATGTCAACAAATATTGTGAATGTTCCAAAAATTTATTACAGAAAAGATGCATCACCATTAAACCCCTCAAAGTTTCCCCCTCCTTTGAACATATTTATCCCATCCTTCTGGTCACTTTCTGCAGCAGCTCTGGAGCCCTCTTTCATGAGTGTCTTTAGCTGTGCATCATCTCTGCCTCAACATCTTGAATTGATTCAACACATTGACCTTTCATGGTCATTTTGAGTTGGGGAAGAGCCAGAAGTCACACAGCGCCAGATCCAGTGAATAAGGTGGACAGGAACACACAGTCATGATTTTACGAGACTGCCTTCCACTGAATGGCACCGTAGCAGCATTTGTTGCATGCCTTGTAAAAACACTCAAGGTCTTCCAGAACTGCTGCACAAAGTATCAAGAGCCGTGGACAAGTGTGTCTGCAGTGAGGTGAAGGACTTTGAGTGGGATTGATGGCACTGTATCTTTAATTTTGCAATAATTTCTTTAATTTTAAATCTTCACCCTGTACTCAGATCATCCCTCTGTGTGCTTATGTGCACATTTCTGTGTGTTGGTGTCCACACCAGTGACGCAGGCCCTTGTGTCCACTGTGGGCTGGGCCTCTATCTCATGCCGGCCCCCCTCAAGGCTACCAAATGAACTACTGAGGCTCTAGGGGTGACACTGTCACCCCACAGGGCCACAGGAAGCAGGAGGCAGAGCTGCTGCAGGCCAGGCCTGTGGGGAGCTGAGCTGGCCTGGCCATGGGCAGGCAGCCCTGCTGGTGGCCGCTGGGTGGTGGCCTCCCCTGGTACTAAGCAGGAACACTGAGAACAGGGGAGCGGGGTGTAGCCCTGCTTGGGGACCAGCCAGTCTATAAGGCAGGGGTGTGACCGGACAGCTGGCCACACTTCCTCCAGCTGTGTTCCAAGAGCACAATGTCTCAGATTTTGAGGACAAGGGACAGAACCGACTCGAATTTCCAAAGCACAGTGTTCCCAACATAAGAGCATCCAGGGTGAGTTTGGGAGATGTGCCAAGGGAGACCAAGAAAGAGGTTCCAGGAAGCCTGGCTTTCAGTCCTGCATGCATTGTTTGAAGTGAATTGTACTCCTTGGATCAGAATTGTTTTTTCTGTTATAATTTTTTTTTCCAGTACTAGGGATTGAACCCAGGGCATTTCCACTGAACTATATCCCCAGCTCTTTTTATTTTTTTTAAGACAGGTCTTGCTAAGCATCTAGATTACTTAGGCTGGGTTCAAACTTTCTACCCTCCTGCCTCAGCCTCCCAGAGTTCTGGGATTGTAGATGACCACCACTATGCCCTGCTTTACTGATGTGACTTTACACCTCCAGAAAAGTTGCAAATTACAAAAAATTCCTATATGCTCATTACCTGAGCTCTTTGCCCTCCAGCTGGATCTGACTCGGGAACACTGTCCGCATTCAGGTGCTGTGAGTCTTTAGTCTCTAGACAGTTCTAGTTTCTTGTTGAAGTTCCTCATCTGTGCAAAAAAGTGCCCCCGGTGGCACACAGTTTAATGAATTTTCATGGCGTCATCACACGGGCACCAGTTTTAATGATGCTCAGATGTGAGGGGAAAGCGAATCCCTGGGTTATCAGAGGGAGGATGGGCACAGTGGCCCAGTATTCAGGCAGCAGCCTTCATGGCTTTGGGACCCTACAACCCAGAATGATGGTGGCTTTGACAGGAGGACCCCAAGACTCCCCCACTTCAAGTGAGTTTTTGTTTCTTAGTCCACAGTGGTGTGTAGGAATTATCTCCTGAGGCTGGGCGGATTTCATTTTTGGCACATGCATGCACGCGCATGCGCACACACACACACACACACACACACACACACACACACACACACACATTTTGAGTACCCTTTTTTTCACCGTGCACACCGCTGTCTGCTGTGAGTCTGTGTGGGATTCCTGAGGCCCGTTGTACCTACTCCTGAGTCTCTATTCAAAACATGTGATTGAATTAAGTTCAGTGTTAAAAACGGCTCCTAAAGCTCAACCTTAGCCTAGGAAGTCTCCTCCAAGTATGTGTCAGCTTGACCCAGGCAAAAATCATCTGGCCGCAGACAAGATTCTCCTCTGACCCAGATGCCCTGACCTAGAACGGGGCAACAGTAGAGGCACTGATCAGAGGCACGAGAAAGCAGTGTAGAGGGAAGTAGTTTTGAGTATAGTTTGGTTCACAGTATTCCCTTCTGTTTTTTGTTTGTTTGATTTGTCTTGCTTTGCTTTCCCCCAGCATCACTACCGTTAGGGCAAAAGCGCTCTGCCCTGGAAAGGTATAATCCAACAGGTGCCCTGAGGGGACACACTACTTTTTAGAGGAGATAATGTTCCCTACAGGATAGTTGACAGTGGTTAGGAGCTCTCCCTATCTGCCTTCCCTGTAACCTCACAATTCCTCTTTCCCTCATCAAATAATTGTATTGCTCACTCTGTAATCCTATTATGTATCTGAGTGTGTCGGTGTGTATGGGGGAAGGGTTCTTTAAAATTTTTGTGGTTTGTGGCTTTTTCCCCTCATAATTAGTTCCTAATGCCGCGTGCCCAGGGGCCACTGCCTGGCATTTTCCAATGCTGGGATTTTAGGGGAGGGTAGTGTGAAATTTACCACTGTTCTTTATTTTACAGATTCTTATTTTTGCATAAATAATCTCATCCTATTCAGATAGCTGATTAACTCTATGTGTTCCCCTTACTCTTAACACTGCTGGTGTAAAGAAACTGCATCTTTTTATTGCTAAACAGTAGTAATAAAATTTTTTTTAAAAAAGTGTGGGTTCCACCAGCCTCACAGCTTGGGACCTGATGTGGATGCCCTGCCAGGTCCTGCGCCGTGGTAGTGAGATCGTCCATCACAGGCAGCTCAGCCTGTCCTAGGGCTCCCGGGGCCCATCCACAGGGTAAAGGTTCCCAGCCTCACTGGTGGGATGCTAATCCCTAGCGCTCCTCTATAGGAACAGCAGGCTCCTCTCCATCTGCAGTGTTTGATGTTACTAGGAAGTAGAGGACTGCGAAGTGTGGCACAGACAGAGCCGAGGGTGCTGAGATTCACCCCCAGCACCAAGCAGTGCCATCAGGGTGCACCCCCACACAGGTGACCCTCACCCCACACCCAGGGTCCCAGTGAAAGCACTGTATGGGCTTCCTCACTCCTCTTTTGGGGCACCCTTGTGCTTTTCTGCAGCTCTCTGTCACCTTCGTGGGGAGCCCAGAGCTTGGAAGCAGGAGCTAGGTTATTACCTGCAAAAGCAGATGTCTACAACAACTGTATGTCAACAAGCAAACTCAATATTAAGGACCTTCACATTACTACATGAATTCCTGTCACCGCCATCCCTCTGCAGAATGGAAACTGCACCCACTGAACTATAATTCCCCACTTCCCCTCCTCGCGTTCCTGGCAGCCACTATCGCACTTTCTGTTTCTGTGAACTTGCCTGCGCTAGGTACTGCCCACAGATGGAACCACAGGCTCTTTGTCCTCTCGTGACTGGTTTATTTCACTCAGCATAATGCCGTCAAGGTTCTTATGTGTGGCAGCACATGCCAGGGTTGCCTGCCTTTGAAAGACTGGATAATATTCTGTTGGATGCGTTGTATGGAAACACTGCATTGTTCACTCACTCATTCACCCTTGATGGACACTTACACCAGGTATGATGGACACAGGGAATGTCTAAGTAAATCATCACAGTAAAAGACACAGTGCCATTAATCACCCTCAAAATCCTCCCCTTTGCTTCTAACAAACTTATCCCATCATTCTTTCCACTCTCTAGAGCAGGTCTGGGGTCCTCTTTCCTAAGTGTCTTTAGTTGTGCTGTCCCAGCCGCCTTGATATCCTGAATTGATTCAAAATGTTTAACTTTCGTGGTCATCTTGACTTTGGGGAGGAGCCAGAAGTTGCAGTGCCAGATCAGTGAATAAGGTGGAAGAGGACACCGTGTCATGTTTTTATGAGCCCGCCCTCTCACTGGGTATCACTTGACAGCAGCATTCACTATATTTTTGATGATACCTTGGAAAGACACTCATAAAAGGACTTCCAGAGCTGCTGCAGAAAGAGGCAAGAACCATGAGTTAAGTGTGTTTGAAGCAAGGGCAAGGATTTGGGGGGAGTGAATGGCAATTCTCTTTATACTATAATTTTTTTTTTTAATGTAAAGATGCATGGTGTATTTTGATCACCCTTTGTGTTATATCTTTTGACCAGTGTGAATAATGCTGCCATTTATTTCACAGGCTGGATTCTGTTCTTAAAATTTGTTACTTCATTGTCTTGCCCTGAATAGGAATATTAAAATGTCTCTGTGGAGGGAGGCCTGTGCCCCCAGGTACCTGTGCTGTGGGCTGAAGTGGTCTGGGGTGGAGTCTGACTTGGTCTTGAAATGTGGAACACCGAGCATTTGCCTGCAGTGGAGGGGGCGTGGCTTCACACCAGTGCCACCCTTGTGTGGTCGGAGGGAAGAGGATTTTGGGAGGTGCATTTTAGAACTACATAATGATCGCATTCATCACAGGGAATTTGTACCTGTACGTGATATTTCTTGATTCTTCTTTTTTCCCATTCCCCTCCCCTCCCTACAGCCCATCTTCCCCTCTTTATTTACAAAAGCTTTGTTTCCATTTTTTCTTGTCCCCGCTCCTTGTTCCCCACCCCATTTGAACATTTCTTCCATTTCCCAGTATCTATTACACATTTTGGTCCTTCTCTACACCTTCAGTTTCTCACATCAGAGAAACCATGTGGTATTTACACTTATGTGTCCAATTTATTTCACTTAAGAGTATGACCTCAAGGTGCATCCATTTAGCTAGACATGTCTCAAGCTTATCCTTCTTTATAGAGTAGTACTCCACTGTATATATTTGTTTAAAAAGCTGCATCTTCTTTATCCATTCATCCATTGATGGGCATTTGGGCTATTTTCAAGATTTGGCTGTTATACACTGTGCTGCTGTAAACATGGGTGTGCATATGTAGCTGTGGTATGATGCTTTTAATTCTTTCAGTAAGATATCAAGAAGGGGACTAGCTGGGTCGAATGAGACCTCTAGCTTCAGTTGTTTGAGGGATCCACGCTCCAATTTCTACAGGGGCAGAGTTTTGAGGACTCTCCATCCTGTCCTCCCAACACTGTCCCAGCTCCATTCCCACCGTGGTGCACGAGAGGTCCCTGTCCACACCGCCCTGTGTTTGGCTCACAGTTATTACTTCTTGTCTTCTTGGTGACAGCTGCTCTAATTGGGATGACGTAGCTCACTGTGGCTTCGCTTTGCTTTTCTCTAATGATCAGTGATGTTGGACATTTTTTTCATATATATGTTGGCAATTTGTATTTCTTCTTTTGGGAAACATCATGTATTCAGGTCCGCTGCCCCCTTTTTTTTAGTACTGGGAATTAAACCTAGAGCTTTGCACTGAACCACCTCCCCAGCCCTTTTTTTATTTTTATTTTTTAAATCTTGAGACAAGTTCTCCCTAAACTGTACTGGGTGAGCTCGAATTTGCAATCCTCCTACCTTAGCCTCCAGAGTGGGTGGGATTAGGGTGTACGACTGCACCCATATCCCTTCACTTGTTCATTTTTGAATCAAGTAATTCCTTTTCTGGCTGTTGTGTTGCTTGGGCTCCCTGTCTCTTCCGACATTAACCTCGTGTGTGTGTGTGTTGGGGGTCGGGCGGGTGTGGGGGGGAGTTTGCATATGTTTTCTGCTACTCTGTAGCTTGTCTACTTACTTTGTTGTTCCCTTTCCTGTGCAGACACTTTTCAGTTTGGTGCAATCCTCTGTATCTATTTTTGTATTTGTTGTCCAGAGTTTTGGAGTCTGGCTGGAAAAAAAAAAAACCTTTGCCCAGATCAGTGTCACAGAGCATTGTTCCTGGGTTGTCTCCTTGTGGTTTCTTATCTGGGGCCTCATAGTCAAGTCTTCCATCCGTTTGAGTTGATTTTTGCAAATGGTGAGCCGTAGGGATCTAGCATCATCCACTGCTCGTGGATGTACAGCTGTCCTAGTAACATTTATGAAGAGCTATTGATTCTCCAGCACTCTGGAGGTGTGTTCTTGGACTCTGGGTGAAAATCAGTTGACTAAGTGTAGGGAGGTATTTCAGTGCTATTTTGTTTTTTGGCCTGCCTGTCCGATGACTCTTAACTTTGCAATATATTCTGGGAACAGGCTGTGTGATACCTGCAGCTTTGTTGCCTTTTGGCCCAAGATAACTTTGGTTGTCTGGTAGCTTTTGTGCTTCCGTATGAATTTTAGGGATTTTTTTCCATTTTGGTGAAGAATAGCCTGGATTTTATGGGGATTGCATTGAATCTGTAGATCACTTTAGGTAGTATGGACATTTTAATAATAGTCTTAGAATCTACCAGCATGGAATATCTTTTCATTTGTGTCTTTTTTAATTTCTCCTGTCAGTGTTTTATGCCTTTCAGGTAGAGATTCTTCAGCCCCACTAGTGGGTGTTTATCTAGAGGAAATGACGTTAACGTGTCAGAGCCCCTGCCCTCCCAGGCGCACTGCAACAGCGTTCACAGCGGCCATGACACGGGATCGACCTAGGTGTCAGTGTATGAATGCAGAAAGAAGATATGACTCTGGGAGACTGAGGCAGGAGAATCGCATGTTCAAGCCCATCCTGGACAATTTAGTGACTTAGCAAGAAAGACCTTGTCTCGAAAAAATAATAGTAATAAATTTTCAAAAGGGCTGGGATGTGGTTCAATTTGAAGGCACTGGGTTCAATCCCCAGTATAGGGGAAGGAAGGAGGAGGAGGGGCAGGGGAGGGGGGGGAGGAGGAAGAGGAGGAGGAAGAGGAGGAATGTGGTATACAGTGTACCCTCCGTACTCCTAAGTCTCACATCCATGCCAGACCTTGGTCGAAAATGCTCAGGGGTAAACTGTCTGTACCGAAGACACACAGACCTTTTCCTTGTCGTTTCTAAAACAATACAGTGCCACCTTTCGCACAGGTTTGTAGGGTATTGGGTGTGATATGTCATCTAGGGTTGGCGGAGGACGTGTGTCGGTTCTCCGGCATTTGAGCATGCGCAGAGTGTGGTGTGCCAAAGGTGGGTTCCCACACCCCGGCCCGCGGCAGGACAAGTGTCCTCTGTGTGGGCAGTGAGCCCAGGAAGCTCGGGTGAGAGACAGGAAGGTGAAGCAGGGAGGAAGAGCAGCCGGGCCTCTGGCTGGGACTTGTGCTGCAACTGCATCTGCACAGCACCTACTGTCCCAGGGCTGTGACCGCGCTGTGACCGTGTGGTGCTGGGTCCCGGGCAGAGTCCTCACAGCCTGCGGAGCGGTGACTTCCCAGGGCTGTGGTCTGGGCGCTCACTGGCAGGCAGACAGGATGCCACTGGTGCGTCAGTCAGGCCCGGCTTCCAGATGAGGAACAAGCTCTTTGCCTTCAGTGAGTTTCCTGACTGGGTGACTCATCCCGGCTCACTGATCATCTTCACATTTGCTTACAACCCAGATCCCCTTCTCATCATGCCTCTTCTCTTCCTCCTCTGAACCCAGGCTTCCAGCGCTCAGGGGACAGTGGCATGCTGGACTTACCAAAAGAGGGTTTCCAAGTTCAGTTTCAAAACTCTCCCTTGCTATTGCAGTTGTAGATTCCTGTCCCTCTCCAACCCCTTCCCTTTGAGCCCTTCCCCTTCCCTCACTGTTCCCCAGGGGCTGTGCTTTAAATTAGCATTTCTTTAAGAATTTCTAAATCGGGTGTGGTGACACACACCTGTAATCCCAGCATTCTGGAAGCTGAGGCAGGAGGATGGCAACAACTTCGAGGCCAGCCTAGGCTATGTAGTGAGTTCCAGGCCATAGTGAGTTCTGAACTATGTAAGGAGACCCTGCCTCAAACCCCCTCCCAAAATATGAAATTCTGACAAGATCAATATAAAAACATTGTTACAAAGAATTTCTGCAGAGCAGTGCTCCCTGGAGCTGGTCATCAACAGAAAATCCCTAAGTCAGTAAGTTAGGGAATCCTGCACCCTCACCTGCACTGTACTCCAATACCCAGGAGATTCTGTGGATGCCATGGCCACTTTGTTTAATCCGTGTAACCTGGCTGGGTTTGTGGGATGTTCCCAGCTGTATCTGCACAGTTACCTCGCCCTGCAAACCAAGCCTGTCCACCCCCTGGGCTGCTGTCACTGGGCTGGAAGCGCTGGCGGAAATATTGCTTTGCTGTAGTTGCATTTGACATTTGGAGACGTTTGGAGGGGCCCTTGGGGAAAGAGAGAGACACAAGAAAATGATGAATGTACTTAGATTTTTTTTAAGTAGGAAAAATCTTGCCACATAACGAATGCTCTAAGATTAAAAGTAGCTGGGATTCCATACTGATGGCAACCCCAGTTTGTAATTGAGCAGATTTGTCAAAAGGAAAGAAAAAATGTGGGGCGGGGGGCAAGAAGGAAGGGGCCAGGGAGCAAAGACAGAATCCAGCAGCTTAGCGGAGGGAGTCGACAGACACCTTATGTCCCCTGTTTATGAAGACTGCACGGATAAAGTGGTCGCTAGCTGGCCCTTCTCTATGGCAAAGTCAAGCACCAATCCCTGTGTATCGAGTCTGAGCCCAGAAGCTCTGGAGAAGGCTGGTCTAATTCCTCCTCTGTTAACTTTAGGTTCTTCTGTTAATTCCACTCACCAAATTATTCTTTCTCTTCTACTTTTTCCCTAAATGAAAATAGCTGTTTTTAATGAAAAATAAATGGAATTGTTCACCAGGTGAGGTGGCACACACCAGGACGAGGCAGGAAGATCACAGGTTTGAGCCCAACCAGGACAGTTTATCAACTCAGCAAAACCTGCCTCAAAAGAAAAATAAATAAATAAAAAGATATAGCTCACTGCCAAGGCCCTGAGGGGAAAAAAGGAATTGTTGCAGAAAAATAAAAACGTTTAAAGCAAAAGAAAAAAAGACTGTCACCTATCACATTGTCCTACATATGGTAAATGTTTAAAATTTTAAAAGATGTTACAGTGAAAAGGACATTGCCACTCAAAATCCTTCCCCTCTTTTCAAATACATTTATCTCATTGTTATTATAACTTTCTGCAGCAGTTCTGGAAATCCTCTTTCATGAGTGTCTTTACAAGTTGTGATCAACAGTATCATGAATGCTGCCGCTGAGTGCCACCCGGCAGAAAGACAGGCTCATAAAAACACGACTGTGTGTCCTCATCCACCTTATTCATGGTATCTGGCACTATGTGACCTTCTGGCTTTTCCCCACAGTCACAATGCCCATGAAAGGTAAACATTTGAATAGGTTCAGGCCATCAGGGCAGCTGAGGCAGTGCAACTAACACTCAGGAAAGAGAACTTCCAAAACTGCTTCAGAAAGTGGCGAGAACAATGGGATAAGTGCATTGAAAATGAAGAGGAGTGAGGGGATTAATGCTGATGTATCTTTTACTGTAATAAAATTTTTTTAAAGGTGAGCCTTAACTGTGCTTTTTGACCATGCCACGTATCATTGGCCTGAAAGAAATGAGCTCGGTTTATATCTTGGCGATGCTTGCAGATTTGGGCCCTGTCTGTCTGTAGTTTTATGTTACACGGATTCCCACAAAATGAGGCCACTGCTATTACCAGTTGCCTCGTAGAACGCATACCATTTTGCAGCTTTTTCAGTGAACAACATTGAAATGTCAATATATTGGTATAGAATAAACCACCCTACATTGCACATCTCAATAAAGTGCACCAGAATCACCATTTACGGCTGCAGAGTTTCCCATTACCTGGCCGCACTGCACTTCACTTACCCAGCCTGCAATCCTTGGACACGTAATCCTCCCTCATCGCTCACCATCATGCATGACAAACAGTGCTGTGCATGCCTGAGTTTTCCTGTAGATCAGTTCCTAGAACCAGAAATGTAGAATCCAATAGTTTTCATTCTTAAAGCATTGACACATGCATTCAGATTCCCTTCCAGAAAGCCTGAGTCACTTGCCTCCCCCCAGTGCATGTAGAAAGCCCAAGGAAGACAGCTGGCCAGTAGGAAGGGGAAAGGGGAAGTGAATGTGACCATGCTGTCCATGTCACTGTATTCAGGAGGTGAAGCAGGACAGCTGGGGACCCAAGAGGAGCAGGAGAGCCCTGAGAATGAAACCCATGGATCTGCTTAATACCTGAGGAAACAGTCAAGAGGCCAGGCAACCCCCAGTCAGGTCATGAATGGATCCAGGCGCTTGTTGCAGAAGTGGGCGAGTAATTAGGGGAGTGGGATCCTAATAAGAGTTGGGCCCAGCCAGTCTTCTCTCACATGCATGTGTCCTCTTGCTTTCTGCCCCCCACCATGCAGTGACACCATCAGAACCTTTGCCATGTGTGGCCTTTGACTTTGGACTTCAGAACTGTAAGAAATAAGTCTCTGCTCCTTTAAATCACCCAGCCTGGGATGTTGTGTTATAGTAGCATAGAGCGGCCTAAGGCAGTGAGTGTGTATGGAAAGTTGATTTAATTCATGAATGAGATAGTTCACAGGGTATTACAGGTGGTTCCAGATGCAGAGACTGGTAAATGGAGTCGCTGGGCAAAAGAATAGCATCTTGCTTTAGTAGGCATTATAAATCCACTGTGACTGCCTGACCTTCTCATTGCCATGCTCAAAAATGCTGCAAACACTGCAGTTTCATGATTAAACCGAGGACAGAACTGGCCAAGACACACAGAACAAACCATAGCCTTTGCAGTTTGTTTCTACCAAGCAAATACCATTTGGTATCCTTGGGTGTGGTAGTCCACACCTGTAATCCCAGCATTCTGGGAGGCTGAGACAGGATTCCAAATTCAAGTCCCACTTGGGCAATTTAGCAAAGGCAGTTTAGCAGTTTTCCTTTCTAAAAAAGTAAAAAAGGGCTGAGGATGTAGCTGAGTGCGAAGGTCCTGAGTTCGATACCCAATAGTAGGGAAAAGGAAAAAAAAAATACCCAGTGCACAGCGGCTCCTCCGGCAGCAGGGTCAAGGCCTGCAGTCTCTGCGGCCATCTCCTCTGGTCAGGCAGTGTCTGGAGACTTCCCAGCAGCCCTGCTCACCCCCAGAGGGGGCACTAGGCTGGCATGCGTGTGGGTCGTGATGCTGACCCTTCTTCTGTAGGTTCAGGATGTCAGTCCCCACAGTGTGCTGGTCACAAACACAGCAGCCACACATTCTAAACCAGCATGGTGGTGCATGCCTGTAATCCCAGCGCCCGGAAGGCTGAAGCAGGAGCATTGCCAGGAGTTCAAGGCCAGTCTGGGCTACATAGTGAGACCCTGTCTCCAACAGAGAAACAAACAATGAAACAATTCAGCCCACATACCCACAGGACTACTCCATTTGAGCTAGAGTTCCATAACGACGTGCATCCCTGCATCCCAAGTCTAAGAGATCTAAGATTTTCAAAACCTCTGAAATGCTTTATGCCCTACAGTGCATGCTATGCAAAACTGGCTGCTCTTTTTTCCTGGTGAAGTATCTTATTCCCAATAGTATCTTCAGTCTGATAGAGCAAATGGTGGCTTTGTCTTCCTTTCCTGTTGCAATCCAGAGGAGCCTGGTGCCTACTAAGTACTCCGTAAACCCTTTTTGAAAATATGAAACAAAAAATACAAACTCCACCTTAAAACACAAATGCTAAAACTAAGCACTAGGGTAGAAAACATCAGTGAAGACTCTTGGGAGGAATTCCATTCTCTGGGGTGAGCAGCTTGTGACTTGGTATGATTTATATCTAGATGACCCAAGGGCTTCTTATACTTCTGTGGGGCTTTTGAAAAGTGACTGGATCGTGGGGACGTTATTGCTGAATGTGGTGACAGAAAGTGAGGCTGGCAGGAGCAGACGGTCATTGCTGTGTGGCCCGGAAGGATTTCTTTCTCTCCTCCTCTCCAGCTGTTCCCTTCCTTTCTGCTCTCTGGCCATCGTGCCATGAGCCACTCTCCTCTGCCAGGCCCCTCTGCCATCCCACCCTGCATTGGAACCAGCCAACCATGGCCTGTAAACATGAGCCAAAATAAACCTTTCTTCCTTTAAATTATGCGTGTCGGGTATTTTGTCTCAGCAACAAGAACATGTCTTAGGTATTACTGAACCTTAGAACACAAAGCCCTGTGCAGAAATATGGTCACCAAATAATCCCACACAACACTGACCTTGGACAAGTGACATGGTAAACCAAGGCGGCAGCAGAACAACTGTTTCCAAGACACAGCCTCAAAACTGTTCCCACATTTCATACGTTGTACTACAGATGCCATTTATATCTTTTTTTAAATGCTCTAACTTTTTTCTAAGGATGCTGGTTCCGAAGAATAAAGCTTGGCTCTGGGCAAGGTCCCAGGACTGCCCAAGCCTGGTCCTACCTCCTCAGCCTCCACTGAGTTGGTGACCAGTGTCCAGCAAGGTGGGGCCAACGTGGGTCTCCTGTGTGCGTTGGGATGCAGTTTATGGTGTAGTTATCAGGAAGGCCGTGTTTTAAAGCAAATAGCTCATGCTCAGTGTAAGCTTTGCTGAGATCAGAGAGAGCCCCATGTCCTCCCAGTGTAGTCACACTGGCATTCCTTGGTGATGAATAACTAAACACCCCCAGCAGCCTCTTGTTAGTGGACACTACCCCTGCAGTACTTCCTCGTGCTGTGCAGCTGAAGTTCGGGCGGATGGGCAGGGCTCCGTCTCTCCATGGCCTGATTTACCCCTTCTGGAAGCCCACAAACAGGGAAGTTACCAGAGGCGGCGGAAGAGGGAGGGGGCGTGGCTCCACTGGGCATCTGTGTGCCAGGAACACCAGCTCAGGATAGAAGGACAGCATGCATGTGTCCTGGGCGGAACCACAAGTGCCACAGTGTGGGGTCAGGCAGGAAGATTGGGGGTGTCTTGGTCAGGGTCCCCAGAGTTGAGAATTATGAAAGTTTCTTTGAGAAGAAACCTGCGTGGGATTGGGAAGCTGGATCCTGGGAGGAGGAAGGACACTCCAGACCTGACATCAAGCACAGTCCCCTGAGGGTTCCTTGGGTCCTCTCAAAGGGACAGTGTAGGTTTCAGTTCAGAGTGGTGCCTGTGGGGCCTGTCTGGACCCAGCAGCCAGTGATAGAAGGCGACCTTGGGGACCCTTCTTGCTTTCTGTGCCAGACAAGGTTGGGTCCTGCAGCCTGCGTGTCCTCTGTCCTGACCCTGGCTCAAAGTGGGAGAGGCTGGTGTCACACAAGGCCCATCTGTGGCTTGGGGTTTGCTGGACTCTCAGACCTGAGCAAGGGCTGGGGACACCCTGTACATGGGCACCTCGTAGTGCTACCACATGTGAGGTACCAGCTCCATGACTTTCTCAGGCTCCCTCCTGCCACACCCAAGGGGACAGTAGTGTCACCTCCAAGTAGACAAAAGGGAATTTGAGTGACAGTCAAGGGAGACTAGTTTTAACCACAATTTTTTCAGTGGGAATGGATTCCTGTATTATGTTTGTTGTTGTAATCAAACTTCAAAAATATAAATGCAAATTGCCTTTTCTTTTCTTTTCTTTCTCTTTTGATGGTGCTGGGGATTGAACCCACAGCCTTGCACATGGTAAGCAAGGGGGCTCAAAGTGCTGAAATAGCTAGGCATGGTGGCACACACCTGTCATCCCAGCACTCAGGAGGCTAAAGCAGGACTGCCATGGGTTCTGCCTGAGGAAACCCCAGCATGGGGTGTCCCCAGCAGACCACGTGGCTCCACCAGCTCAGCGGAGGTGGAGTCAGGGCTAAGTTGCCCCGAGTGCCATCCTGTAAGAGCCCAGCACACTCAAGGCCAAGCAATGCTTGAGGAATAGAAGAAATTCCACAGCTGGGAGCCATGCACTTGACTTTTCCCACACCCTGGTGTCCAGCCTTTGCCGTATCAGCTCCACATCCCTTCCCACTCCACTGATAACATTCCTGAGGGCGAGCGGGAACTGGAAAGGCGCCGTATCAGAACTCACCCTCTAAGCACTTTCTTGTTTTATTTTTACTTGACCTTCAAGGGAATTTTTCTCCTTTTATCTAACCCCAAAAGGAAGAAAACAAGATCTGGGGTCCCTCCCTCCCCTTCCCCAGTATGCAAGGATGCTACACAATCTTTTGGGCGGCTGTGCAGACCAAGGGCTCTGGGCACGGGAAGCGGGTAGCCACAGCCTGGGGCCTCTGTAGTCCCGGTCAGTGTCTGCTGCTAAAGACCATGTGGCTTCCTTCCAGCCTGGGGGATGGATGAGTCTCTTGTGGTTTTTGTTTGGCTGGCTGGTTAGTTGGGTTTTTTTGAGACAGGATCTTGCCATGTAGCCCAGGCTGACCTTGAACTTGAGGTGATCCTCCTGTGTCAGCCTCCCAAGTTGCTGGGGTGACGGGCGTGCATCCTCATGCCCGGCCATGTCTTTTAGCACTGGCTGTGTTTAACAATGCTTGCCAAACAGATGATATAGACAGGGAGAGAATTTGGAGCGTGTAGATGCCTGAGCTCAGCGTTTTGGCCTCATTGTCCTGTGTAATCCTCCTTAGTCTATTGCCCACCCTGTTGTTAGATCAACCACTACCTTGGGAGTGCAGCGAGGAGGGCACCAGGTGGGTTCCTCCCCCTCCCCCCAGGTAGCGCAGCCACGGGCGAGCGGGAATGGATTATAAGGTGGGCATTCTATACCAGGTGCTCACCCCTACGGCACCGGGCCAGCCACACCCCGAGTCCAGGACTGGACAAGTTAGTGCTTCCCGCATAGCTCCAGGGATGAGGTTCCCACCTACAGAAAAGGGCTCAGCCTGGCTACAGAGTGGAACAAACTGGTATGGACTCAGGAGCACAGCAGGCCCAGCTTTGCCCAGCCTGGCCCATCCCTGGGTGAGCTCAGCAGGTGGGAAAGGTTCGCCTTCTGGGAGGGTCCTCCTGCCTTGGCATGGATGCCAGTCACAGGCAGAGACACCCAGGGTGTTGCAGACCTGGGCTACTCTCCTGCCCTTCCAGAGGTCAGGGCCAAGGCCTGTGGCTTCCTCAGTCCCCAGCCACACCAGCAGCCCTCACTCCCCAGCTGCTTCTGTCTGTGCTCTCCGCATGCCATCCCCAGCCCCTGAGACCAGTGCAACCACTCCTCTCTTTCATCTGTGTTTGTTTGGTTGGTTTGGTTTCTTGAGACAGGATCTTGCTATGCAGCCCAGGAAGGCCTCCAGTTCACGGCAATCCCTGCATATTGGGATGACAGCTGTGTGCTACCACACCCAGCTGTTTCAAGAGTCTTGCTGAGTGTTCTGCTGTTCATTTGACATCTGCTGTGCTCCATGGACATAAGGTCCAGGCCTCAGTCGCTGTGGTTTCTGAAAAAGACATAGGTGTGTGTGGTTGGGGAAGGGACCACTGTGTTGCCACCTCCGGGACCTGCCAACCTAGTGTGCCTTCCAGCTGCACCACATGACAGCTTCCTGTCTGTTGTCACCTTCCTGAGGAGCCACATACTTCCTAGGCAGCCAGAGAGGCAGGAAGAGCACTTGCCTCCCAGCCTGGAGCTGCCTAGACAGCCTCTTCCCCTCTCCTTCCTGGAGGGATTCTAGACAGGAAGTGGATTTGGAGAAATTTCAGTTGGGAGCACCAATTTCTTTTTAGACAGGTCTCACTCTGTAGTTCTGAAGGTTCTGGAACTTCCTTTGTAGCCTCTTCTCTCATGACCCTCCTGCCTTGGCCCCCTAAGTGTTAGGGTTATAGGTGTCCAGCACTGGCCTGGCACCAGTTTTGATAAAGGATGTAGCTACAGATGGCTTTAGCATGGGAAAGCTTCAGTTAAATTGGGCCATGCTGGCGGGTGATGAGTTATCGTTGTCTGTCCTCAAAGAGTGTAATTAGGAGGTGCCAAGTGTAAGGGACAGGAGGAAGAGCCTAGCAATTAAAAATAAATAAACATAAGTCCATCAGACACCCAACCCTTGGGACCTGATGCTGGCCCCAGAAAGAAAGGGCTATTCTGTGCTGGTAGGGGGCGTGGTGGGTAGGTAGACACCCTGAGCGGCACGCCTCACCCCAGCACTCTGACTGTGGCCCACTCAGCAGGTAGTCGCCTCTGAGCTGGCAGATGGGTGGGCAGGTAGTGAATGGAGGCGACTGGAGAAAAATGTCCTCCTCTGGCAGGGGAAGGTCCCCCGTGACCAGCCCCCTGTGGCTGTCCTCCTTTGTGTCCTGGGGCCTCGGAGGCTTTCTTCAACACAAGTCAGTGCTGTTAGAGTGATTTGCCAACCTGGGCTGTGCACTGAGCAACAGTCACATCAGAGGATTTTAGTTTGGCTATGTAGGCACAAGGAAGCAAGTGTGGATGTGGAGGTTTCAGGTGCAGCTAATAGTGTGTGCAGAGGAAGCAGCCACGCTGGACCAAGCGGACAGCCTGAACTAGGGAGTGTTGGCCATTGGGGATCTTGCGTCTAATTCAAGATGGCGGGTATAGGGTGATGAGGTGGTGGAAAGCTGAGTGGAGGCCAGTGAGCTTTGTTCCTGAAGGGCTCAGCTGGCTATCTGAGCTTGCTGTGTCTGCCTGGTCTCCCTCCCAAATGGCTCTCTGCTCCTGGTGGGCCTGTGTGGGTCTCCTGTCCCCACCGTGGCCACAGCCAAGTAGAGAGGACCCAACCCTAGTGGAATGGGGCTGTCACAGCGACACACACGTTCTTTTTCCCATCTTTTGTGTCCTTCCATCTCCTTCTGTTTTCATATGCACCCACGCTTGTCTTTCCTTATTTTCCTGTCAGTGTTAAGATGTACATTGAGCACCCCCCAACCACACACAGTACTAAGACACCCATCCCTCAGCTCTACCAAATCGTGTCATTCAGTGGTTTAATTTTAAGTAGTGACACTTCACAAGTTGCTACATAGCTCAACCTTAAATATCTATAGCCATATCTCCTGTGTAGACACAGCCACTGTCCTGGATTAGGCTTGTAATCCCCATACATGGGGGGTCAGGGGGCAGCCTTTATATTTGTATGTGTCTGTAAACAATATTTAATGCAGTTTCCCAGGGAGTTTGAACTTCATATGCTTAGTGCAGTGCTTTTTGTCATGCCTTGGTTTTGTTTGTGGGCTGCACTCAGGTCCTTCACACTAAGCTACATCCCAGCCCTTTTTTTTGATTTTTTTATTTTAAGATTGTGCTTTGCTAAATCACCCAGGATTGTTGCTAGACACAGGTGCAAGTCTCTTAGTCCTTCTTTTCAATCCTGGTTTTCCTTCTAGCCGTCACACCTCAGTGACAGGAGTCACTGGTGAGGAGGTAATACCCTATTTTTCACAACCCTTAGGCTGTAACTACTTGTTAGATCTTTCTTGCGTATCTCTGTCTTCCTGAGAACCACTTTGAAGATACCACCATGTATTACAGCAGCCATTGATATTTTTCTACTAATCTGTCCATAACTCTATAATGTTTGTATTGTTCCTATCCTATTTTGTAAACGGATGCATGTTTATTATTATGTGTTTCCTACAACAACCATTGAGAATAGTTAATGATTATTCAATAGGTCACTCATGTATATCTCTATTTATTTTCTTTAGAAGCCACTTTGAAGATACCAAAGTATAGTACAACAACTATTGACAATCTCCTACCTCTTTTGTCTGTAACTCACTATTACTTGTCTATTTGTTTTCCTGAGAAACTATCTTGTAGATAACATTATGTAAAACAATAACCATCAATAATTTCCTACCACTTTGTCTGTAATTTGGTAAGACCCCCTATTATTATGTTATCCTTCTTTTACTCTTTAAAATAAAAAAAAATAAAAATAAAAAAAATAAATCACCCAGGCTAGACTCAAACTTGCGATCTTCCTGCACCATAATGTCTTTGTTTTGGTTTTGAGACGGGCTGTCACTATGTTGTCCCCAAGCTGTTCTCAAATTCATGAGCTCAAGTGATCTTCCTGCTGCAGCCTCCCAAACAGCTGGGCCTACAGACGTGCACCATCTTACCCAGCTTGTTTTAGCTTTTAAAAAAGCTTTTTGAACTTTTATGTGTATGTATTTGTTACTATAAGTAGCTCTAGTTTGTTAATTTTACTTCCAGTGTTGTAATCCATATCTCAAGTTACCTATTTGCTTATTTTAGTTTAAGTCTTTTGTTTTGTTTTGTTTTGTTTTTGTACCGAGAATCCAACTCACGACCTCATGCTTACCAGGCAGGGGCTGTGCCACTGAGCTGTATCTCTGGTTCCTATTTGCCTATTGATGGACATTTAGGGGCTTCGAATTTGGTGTTCTTCTGTGCCTGGAGTGTGTGGCAAACACTCTTGCAAGGGTCTCCTTGCACCCATGTGCAAGGGTTTCTCTAGAAAGCATATCTGGGTGTCTATATCTGTGACCCGAACAGATACTGCCAAATTTCCTTGCAGAATGGGTTGATGAATGATATTCCTTCAGCAGCACAAGGGGCACCCGCCTTTTCCACCTGCTGGATGTCTGGTGCTGTCAGGCTTCTGTTTCTATTGTTGCCGTTTTGATGTATGTGAGGTGGGACCTCTTGGTCATCCTCCTAAGGCCTCAGTGCTCCCGGGAGCATTGACTGCTGTCCTCATCGCAGACACACACAGGAAGGGCGGGAGTCAAGCAAAAAGGGCCCTGCTGGTTTCCCTCTGCCCTCTGAGAGCTGGGGTGCTTCGAGCTATTTCCAATGCCCCCTCTCCCTAGAGCCCCTCCTGAGATAATTGCCCCAAGCCCCCAGCTTTGGCACACTGGCCATGTATAAGCACCAATGACTTCCAGCAGCAGAAGTAGCTCCACCCTGAACATCAAAAGCTGCTGAGCAGATTTATTTTCGTTTGTTTGTTTGGTTTTTTCCAGTACCAGGAATCAAACTCAGGAGCTTGCGTTTGCCAGGCAAGCACTGTGCTGCTGAGCTAAGTCTCTAGTCCCTACTGAGCAGATTTATTTGAGAGCCAGTTAACAACTGAATTGAAATATAACCTACTAGCTAATATGCACCAATAAAAAAAATTTTTTTTTTGCCAGGAAGGCGCTTTGCCGCTGAGCTAAATCCCCAGCCCCATAAAAATATTTTTAAAACCTTAACTTATCCAAAGTCTTTTTCCATTTCTCCCCAGGTCTAATCTTCCTGGTCACACTTATCTTCAGCTAGAAAAGTGCATCTCAAAGCTTTTAGTCTCAGAAACCCTTGACATACATAGTTATCAACGCCCCAGAAGAGCAGTGTTGGTGTAGATGGCCACTGGGGATGTTTGCCATGCTACAGATCAAAAGAAAGACATGTTTAAATGTTTATTTTAAAATAGTCAGCCCCTTCTATGTTGACATAAATTGCATTTACATAAAAAATAACTACATTTTCAAAGAATAGTGTAGTGTAGCGCAGTGGGCTGAGATGGAGCACAGCGGCAGAGCCCTTGCCTGGCATGCATAAGGCCCAGCCCCACGAGGGAGAAAAGAGAGCCACTGCTGAAAACAGGCGTAGGTGGGCTGAGATTTTAGACACAGCCTCTGCAAACGCACATGGGAGGGGGACACAGGACACCTGGGCTCTTGCAGGAAGGGCTCCCTTTCCCCCTAGGTGTCCCATAACCCCCATCCCCACACCTACTGCCAGACCTGTTGGTCCTTTTCCTTCTCATCCCCTAGCCATCTTCTCACTTTTATTTTTATTACCTACTTATTTTAAAATTCTTCTTCCTATATTTTATGGACTCATCTATTTATCCTGACAGAGGATCTCATTAGGTTGCCCACGGTGCCTTCAAACTCCTGGACTCAACTCATCCTCCTGCCTCAGCCTCCCAAGAATTGGGGCTATGGGAGCAGACCATTGCTTACTACTCTCTTTTAAAAAGATGCAAGGAGCCAGGCGTGGTGGTGCATGCCTGTAATACCAGCAATCGCGAGACTGAGGCAGGAGGATCCTTATGAATTTGAGGCCAACCTGGGCTACAAAGTGAGCTCAAGGCCAGCCTGAACTGCATATCGAGACCGTGTCTCCAAAAGACAAACAAACAAATAAATATGCAAGGCTACCAACATAGCTTGGTCTTGGGGTACTTGCCTGGTGTGTGCGGAAATGCTGGATTTCACTCTCAATACTGAAAGAGAGAGGGATGATCTGTCCTTGAAGTGAGTTTATAAGTGCTGTATGTCTTTTAGAGAAGTTAACTTCTACAGCCCAACTGTTGACTGTAAAAAGCGTAATGCAGAGGATTCCTCTGGAGTATTTCTTTTGACAAAACTGAATGTGAAGACTTGGCCTTAGTAGGATTTATTTATGTGTTCACATTGAGCAAATGAGCTGAGTAACATGCTCTTTTCCTTGTTACAGTATTGAAACCCAAGTTCTTCCCCAATAACGAAACTGAGGTTCTTCCCCTTTTTAAGGGGAAGCTCCCCCCACCCGCCCCCTTCCTTTTTTTCCACTGCTTAGAGGAAATTCACAGAGCCAAGAGTTTAAAAAAAAAAAATCCGTGGTCATTGTGTTCCTGTCCTGGCTCGGCCAGCTCACCCCGCCTCTGCGCTCCCTGACGTCACATTATTTTTGTCTCTGAACAGCTCATTGACACCATCGCTTCAGAGATCGGAGAACTGAAACAGGAGATGGTCCACACTGATGTCAGCCTGGAGAACGGCCTGGGACCTCCTGAAACCCACAGGTGACCAAAGCCTTGTCTAGGCGAGAGAGGGCCTCGGAGACGGCCTGGAGCTGCCAGGGCTGACCCTTGGCCACTCCTCCTGGAGTCTGGGACTGGCGGTGTGGTGGCGGCTCCAGATGAACTCTCTGTAGGAGGTGGGAGTGGCCTGGGAGCTCCTGTCGGCTCCCTTCTTTGAATCACTTTGAAGGCACTTGAACCTTGTACCTTCTCCATTCCTCCTGACACCACAACCCGGAAAACTAAGCTTGTCTGTGCCGCATGCACCTACCGGCTGTGATGGCGACACTAATGCGGCGGGACCGTCCCTCTGCAAGCTAGAGCTCAGGGGAGCCGAGTCGGGCTCCAGGAGATTTGCGGGGAGCAGCTAAGGAGGATGGATTCATTTTGCATTCTCAGGTCAGAATAAACCCCAGCAAAGCCTGAGCCTGAAAACCACCCTGTGTAGGGGAAACTGAATGTGTTTGCAAATGGTTAATCAGGGGCGGGAATGTGCCATGAGGGTAAGCCCTAGTCCTGAGGAGGTAGCAGCACTGCTCTGTATCTGAAGATGGGTATGGAGGCCAGGGAGGGCAGGAAGCTGGAGGTGACCTCTACCAGCTCTTGTGTGCTCTGATTCTTGGTGACAGAAAGCCTTAGACACTTGACGCCTTTGGGGCAGTCAGCGTCTTCCACCTTCTTACCCCAGAAAGTGGGGCCAGGATTGCTTGGGGCGGTAGAAGCTGAGATTTATGGTGTGGTTTGGCTGACAGGTCATGCGACAGGCAGGCAGGGTGGTTCTGGCTGTCTCAGCAAGTTTTAAACCAGCTTAACTTGTTCCCTGACGAGGAGGAGAGGGAGGAGAAAGCAAGTCCCAGGGAAGGACTTGGCTACAGCAGGGTACTGCTTTGATGCCAGTGTGCTTTGATGTCCTTGTCCCTAGAGGAACTGCATTGCCCCTTGGCTGTGAAGTTCCCTAGCCTTCATTCCTTGCCTTTGCTGCAAAGTGATGGGTAGACCAGTTGTTCCCCATGCCCTTTGGTGTTCTAAGATTCCTTTCAACCTCTATATGAAGGGCTCCAATGAGCTAAAAGTTTTCTGCCCATGAACTTGACAAATGCACACTGATTTTCAGCTGGGAACTTGCCGTCCCACATTCAGAGTGGTTCAAACACCACGGATCTTCAGCCAGGGGTTCCTCTTTACCCTTTGTGTTGTTGAGCTAAAATTAAACTGGGAGTCTGGGTTGATGACACAGCATGAGAGCAGCTTTAGTAGCACTGATTTCTTCCACATAGAAAAATATCAGTGAGATGGAACAAAGCTCTGCAGGTGACAGACACCCAGAGAGGCAAGAATGCCTCCCCTTGTATGAGTCCTGGGTGTGGTTAGGGTTCTAAAAATAGAGAGATAACATGTGAGGGGCTATCCAGACCTTGTTCCTGGGCTTCAACAGGTACTAGGTGGGACAGCTGGGTGCTCATTTAATCTTACATCTCATGGATGATGAGTGAATGGATACATGGGTGATGGGTGGATAGTTGGATGGATGGATGGATGGATGATGGATGGTTAGATGGATGGGTGGATGGATGGATAGATGGTTAGATGGATGGATGATGGGTGGATGGATGGTTGGATGGATGGATGGATAAATGGGTGATGGATGGTTAGATGGATGGATGATGGGTGTATGGATGGATGAATGGATGGATGGATGGGTAATGGATAGGTGTATGGGTGGTTCAGTGATGGGTGGATAGGTAGACTCTGTCATTGAGCCATACCCATAGGTCTGTTTTCTCCTTTTCCTTTCCCTGTAAGAGTGATTATAAGTATGCTACAAAGACTTTGTATACTTTTTCAGATTAATGTTACATGTTCTCAATGCCATGTTGGTTAATGCTGGATTTATTAATTTCTAGAGGCATTTTACTTGGCTTCTTAAAAAAGTAATGAGAAAGAAAAGGCAAGATGAATTGTTTTGTTTGTGACAAAGTCTCGCTAAGTAGTTCAGACTAGACTTGAACTCATTATGTAGCCCAGGCTGGACTCACAGTGATCTTCCTGCCTCAGCCTCCCCAGTGCTGGGATCATAGGTGTGTACTTCTACAGCCTGCTTGAATTGTCTTCTTTGACGCAGTATATGGTGTTTGCAGGGCGTTGGGCTCTGCCTCTCCCTGCAGTGGCATCTGACAGGTCTTGGCCTTGTTTCTGGGAACCCTTGCCTGGTGTATCTCTGACTGGTCCCTGACACCTTACCACTCAGCCCTGAGTTCCCCAGAGCTGCCGCCGAGAACCTTTTCTCCTCACACCTGTGCTCTGCTGTCTTCCACTGGTGTTGCACAACACATTTAAAAATCTTGGCATCACAACGTCCACGTCAGTAAGTGGGGAAATTATCAAAGCAGCCCCAAATCGTTGTCAGGAAGTCTAAAGAGGTTACTTAACACAGCACCCAGCACGTGCCAGAGATGGTGTGTGCTGCTTCAAATGGAGGTCCCTTGAGTAATCTAGGTTACCCTATCCAGGCTGTGGTTTTGAGGCCACCCACACGTTGGTGATTCCCAACTTACACCTCTGGGCTCAGCCTCTTTTTGAATCCAGAGGTTCGTATCCAAAGATCTACTCAGTGTGTGGAGGCCCAGGTGGGACTACGGATCCCTTCACAGGCCCCATCTGTCCTGGCTGCTAACTGCACCTCTGGGGCGGGCCTTGTGCTCATGCTCTTCTCTCCTAAATCCTCTCTGCTCATCTACAAAACTTAATAGCTCACTTTTTGTTTGTTTGTTTTTAAGACAGAGTCTCACTAGTTCAAAGCTGGCCTTGAACTCACTATGTTGTCCAGGCTTAACTTGAACTTGTGGTGATCCTCCTCCCTCAGCTTCCTAAATACTGGGTTTACAGACATGCATCACCATGTCCAGCTATCCTAGGGATTATAAGTGATGCAAAGGTGATTTTAAGCACACAGGAGGATGCATATAGGTTCTGTGAAATACTATGCCATTTTATACGAGGGACAGGAGCACCTGCTGGTTTTGGTGTCCATGGGAGCAGGGACCTTGGGCACCCTGGGGTACAGAGGGGCCACTGCCTACTCAATCATATGTCTTATGGCTTTCCCGCTAGAAAGAAAGCTCCAGGAGAGAGAGGCTCGGTGTGTCAGTCACTGCCGTGACTTCATTGCCTAGAATGGCTTTAGCATGGCATCTGCATGACAGCTGCATGTGGAGTAGGGAGTGTAAGGCACCCAGGCCGTTGGGGGCTCTATGATGTTAAAGCGTCCAAGGCCTCTCAGTGAATCAAGGCATCCCTGTGCTGGCCAATAAGGAAGGAACAAGTTATGCCAGATGCAGTGGCTCACACACCTATAATCCCAACATTCAGGAGGCTGAGGCAAGAGGATCGCCAAAAACTCTGAGCCAGCCTGGGCTATGTAGTGAGTTCAAGGCCAGCCTGAATTATATAGTGAAACCCTGTCTCGAACCCACTTGTGAAAAAGAGAAAGAAAAGATTGAAAATGCCTAATAGGCCTCGATCTTGCTCCCTGGGAAATAACAGGGCCTGTATCCCCTCCCTCCTGCGTCCAGCTGGCATTCTTGTCAGCTTGGTGAGGTGGCTGACCAGGTCCTGGGGTAAGAGGATGGCAGCGGGTAAAAGCCACCTCTGCCCTTTGCAGACCATCCACGGTCCTTCGTCGGCATTTCTTGTTGCTTTTCTTCTAAGCCTACCCTCCCCAGAGGAGAGGGACACGGTAGTCTCTACGTCCACATAGGGAGGGGTCTCGGGGCTGGAAGCTGAGGCAGACCAATGCCCCACTTCACACCCTAGGTGACAAAGTTGCCAAAGATTCCTTTGGCCCCAGGCAAAGGAGAGGGATCCACAAAACAACACCAGGAGCATTTCCCAGGCTCTGGCTGGGCTTGCAGGTTCCCTGAGGAACCTGGCTGGATCAGGTCGTTAAGGCCATCACACCTTTGTCAGCTCCTCCTGTGCCACTTGACCTGTGTGACTCTCCTGCTGCCTGGCTGGGCCTCTGCTTAGAGGGATGAGGGATGCAGACGGGGGAGAAGCAACACCCCCTCTCCTCACCCCACACTGCTACAATGTAGCCAGCGGCAGCAGCCCCTTCCAGGAAGCTTGCTCTTCCTGGCAGCCGTGGGACAGTGACACGGACATGTCCCTTGGCAGCCCTCTGTGTTGTCCAGGGTCAGGACACAAGGTCAGAAAAGAAGGTGTGGGCCCCCCACTCAGGACAGAGGGAGAGTGGCGGCCACACAAGCTGCTATGTGGCCTGGGGAGGGAAAACGACTCAGGGCAGGCGCTGCTTATAAAACATCCTGCCACTGGCATTAAGCGTGATTCAGCAGCAGTGCACAGAGGGGTGTGGGGGTCCGTGAACTCACACACCACAGAGCCACAGCCAAAGCAGAGCACTGCTGACATCCCCGGGGCCCCCACCTGGTCATTGTCACACCGAGGGGAAACACCGTGGAACCCCGGTGGCCCTTCATTAGCTCCGCCCGGCTCGTGTTTTGTTTTCTTGCTTTTTGATTGCTTTTTATGCTCTACTGGGTTGATTTTTGGTGCAGGGTTTAAACCCGAGAGCTCACACACCCCAAGAAGGGGCTGTATCCTGAGCTAGACCCCTAGCCCACTCTGCAGCTTTTGAATGTCACATAACTGGATTCATACAGCAGTGCTTATACAACTCTTCTTTTGCTACTTTGCGTGGGATCCATTGTGTGAATACACAGCTTGCTGCTCCATTCTCCTACCGGCAGGTGTTTGAGCTGGATCAGGTGTGAGGTATTGGAGCCATGTTGCCATGACATCGTCGTGTGCGTCTTTTCCTGGACACAGCAATATAAGACTGGAGGGACTGAGGTTTGGGCGGTTCTACGCTCGACTTCAATAGCTAGCGGCCCATAGTCCCCAAAGTGTTGGTATCGATTCGTGCTTCCACATAGGCTCACTGAGGGTCCCAGATTCTCCATGGCATCTACACTAGGTTCTGGCGACGGTTTTGTGGCCACGCATTTAGTGGCTGTGTTGATTGAGCGTTTCTGAAACCAGGATAGAAGGAAACAGGAGGACCTGTACATTGTGAAACAAGGAGTCATCTCAGCTCCCTGGACTTGGAATAGAAAGTCTGTGGGTCTGACAGGACCCACATTTTCACAGATCTAAGACCAGGGCCGAAGGAGGAGAATTCTGAGCCCACAGCCCATTCCCTGATGATGGTGAAGGAAGCCCATCATGGCAGAGGGTATTTCCAGTGGGGGGTGGGGGGAGAAAGTAGAATAACCAGCAGTTAGGAGCAGTGTATGAGTGTGAATTGGTATCTTACTACTGACATTTCTGCTTTTGAATTTTAGATCTAATCAATTTAATCAGAAAATAATGGCAGTGAAATTCTCCCCACCCCTTAGAGTCTATTGCTGTACTTTGTCTTTTACTCACATGCAGAAATATTTGGCATCTCATGAACTGACTTAGGCTGGGCCACTGTCTGCATCATGACTAAGAAAGCTGTGTGACTGAAGACAGGGCAGCTATTTTCAAACTTTAGGTCCCCTCCTTAAACTCAGAATACACCTGTATATGGTACAATTTTTGCTAATTAAAAAAAAAATGTATGTACGTGTCTTCAACTTCAATGAGTACAGACACAGAATTATTTTTGCTTTTTTCTGTCTGTTTGTTTGTTCGTTTTCTGAGACAGTGCCTTGCTCTGCATTCCAGGCTGGCCTTGAAATCACTATGTAGCCCATACTGGCCTCAAACTCTCAGTAATCCTCCTGCCTCCCGAATGCTGGATTACAGGTATAGGCCAGCATACCCACCAAAACACAGACTTTAAAGCCACTTCATTTTATTCCTTTTCTATCTTTTTTTCTTCAAGTGATAAAGAAACTATACTTCAAGGATTTGTATTCTTTTGCTCTCCTGTGAAGAAACCCACGGGCTTCTCCTATTTGGTGACAAGCAATGTGGAAGGTCATCTGAACTTTGTTCCACTCTGTCTTTCTGTGTATCTGCATTCTGACCAGACGGGACTTTAATCTACTCTTTTGAGGATCTTGAAAGCTCTACTCCCGAGGTCCTTAACAAGCAAGGTCACACCATTGCAAGCAGTCACTCTGCCTTTACTTCTTTCCCAGCATCTGTCCCGCACAGGCTTGGCCGCTGAAGCAAATAATTCCTCTCGCCATGCCTGGACACCTGCCCACACCACGGTCAGCACCGGGCCACGCGTAGGCCCAGGCTGAAGGTTTCAGGCACCAGGAGCAGCTCCTCCTAGAAACTATCATAGTGCAGGACAAAGCTGGGCTCTTTTTGTAGAATCTCAGGCTCCTTGTAAATATATATATATATATATATATATATTTGGTGTTCACAAAGTTCTGGCTCCTCCTTATACCCTGTCTGTTTCCGAGAATTACAAGTGCACATTTCCACCCATTCCGGTGGTGTGTGGCCTGTCCGTCCGCATTCTCTCTCCTGGGCTTGGGTCAAGGCTACATTCTGACAGGCAGTTGAAGATCCTTTGTCCCAAACATCCCAAGACGCCCTTCCCCTTGGCACAGCGGCCCGGGGACACTCGTGTGTCTGGCTTTATTCCCAGAGGCAGTTCCTACCCAGTGGTCGCTCTGGCCAACACCTATTGGCGTCTCACCCATCTGGAATCTTCTGGAATCTTCTGCAGTGACTAGTTAGATCAATTTCCCCCATCGCCCCCTCAAGCCATGCATCTTGAATATGGGGTCCAAGCATGGGGAGCACTGTCCACCTCTGTGCTTTTCGTGTTCCTAGGCTGGTGATAACTAAGTTCAGCGGCAGGGTAGTGCTTACTGAGTGGGTGCTATTTGGCAAAATTCCTGCCAGGGGAGACTGGAGACTTGACCCCAGGGAGAAAAGCCCATAAACAAGTGAGCTGCAGGGAATGGAATGAGGACAGAAGAGCACTAGAGGAGGAGGAGCCGCATGCAGGTGATTCCAAGCCGGTACTGGTTTTAGAAGAGGCCAGACTTGCCGTCAACCTTAGCCAACAGGGAGGTACACTGGTGTGGGAACAGATCATGAATGCCCTGGAGACCTACTTAGTCTGTCTCAGTCAGTGATCGCCATCTTGTTAGAAAAGTTGTTTGAAAGAACATTTAAGATTTCTTTCTTCTTTCTGGATTACAGTCTCATGCCTGTAATCCCAGCACTTGGGAGGCCTAAGCATGAGGATTGCTGTGAGTTCCAGGACAGCCTGGGCTACATAGTGAGTTCAAGGTCAACCTGAGGTACATAGTGAGACTCTGTCTCAAAAAAAAAAAAAAATTTCTTTTAAACACTAAACGTTGGGCTGGGGGTATAGCTCAGCGGAATAAGCACTTACCTGGCAAGCCTGAGGTCATGAGTTCAATTCCCAGTACCCCCCACCAAAAAAATACTAAAAGTTAAATATGTACACTGTGGGGGAAAAAAACAAAGCAGAAAATAAAAATTAAAATGTCCACAAGCCGGGCATGGTGGCACACACCTGTAATCCCAGCACTTGGGAGGCTGAGGCAGGAGGATCGTTGTGAGTTTATGACCACCCTGGGCTACAAAGTGAGCTCAAGGCTAGCCTGAGCTGCATAGTAAGACCCTGTCTCAAAACGAAAAAAAAAAAAAAAAAAAATCCACAAACTCGCCCACTAAGATAGGCTTACTTATGTTGGGTGGGCTGACTATTTACTTATTGTTTTACAGTACTGGGGATTGAACTCAGCACCTGCCATATAGTAGGCAAACACTCTACCACCAACTACTTTCCCAGACCTTTTAAAATTTATTTTGAGACTAGCTCTCTTTAAATTGCCCGGGCTGACTTGACCTTGTGATCCTCTTGCCTCAGTCTCCCAGGTAGTTGAGATTACAGGTGTACAGCACAGCACCTGGCTGTTCCATTTCTTTGGTGTGCATTCTACTAATGCTGGATTGGCCCCGCCACCAGTCTCTGCTTAAAGTTTGGTTGGTGAGTCAGTCAAGCTGGGAAATGAACCTTGGAAATCCCTGAGACTGTCATCCTACGTGCGGCTGCCCCTGCCCAGGCAGCTTAAGGCGGCGGGGCTGAGCCCAGAGCCGCCTGGCTCCTTCTGCCCGCCTGTTTTCAGCTCCAAGGGCAACCAGGACAACAGGTTCTTTGTTTCTGTTTCTTATTTTTACAGGAACCAGGGCATGGCTCTGCCAGCGTTGACCGAATATCTGCCCTTTCATCTCTAGCTTCAGAGCCCGGAGAGGAAACCCCTAAGCCAAACTGCCGCCCAACCTCTCAGTCTCATGAAAATGCCAGCGTCACCCCTGGGCCCCAGCAGCTGGGCAGTTTTATCCCCATTTCTATATCCTTTCCTCCTGGCCCTTGAGAGACAGAACTTAAAAATCACTAAAAGCTCTGAAGGTTTTTCACCAAGTTCCTCCTGTGTCATGCTTTTTGAAATCTGGTAGAGGAAACTGTGGTTTCTGCCTTCCACCACCCGGACATAAAATCCCTAACTCAGGATACCTTCGAGAACCAAAAAGGCTTAGGTGGGAGCGGGGATTAAAGTGGCTACTTGAATGCTGCAGGGAAAATTCAAACTGTAGGAAGCCTGGGCTACTGTGTAGCTCAGTAGGCAGAGTGCCTGCCTAGAGTGTGCAGGGCTGTGAGTTCAACCCCAGCGTAGAAAACTGAGTCCAGTGCTTATCCTTTTGACCTCAGATCAGCAGTTAAAGTGACCGTTCTGCCTCCCTAATCCCTCCAGCTCTGCTGGACACAAGTGATCTTTACAGGGCTCTCCCTCCCCCGCCCTCCGCCGGTCTCCTTGCCCATTATAGGCCGGGGTGAGAGGTTCCTTCCGGTTGGCTGCCCGTCTCTGTACTGGGCACGGAGCCTTCGCCGCGTCCCACAGAGTCCTCAAGACACTGATTAGAGAGTAGGGTTTCCTCAGCTTGGGGATCCTGAAGATTTACTGTGGTGTTGGAGGCCGGTAAGCTGTCATTGGCGAGCAGCAGCTCCAGTACTAGATGTTTTTGAAGGGGAAGCTTTCCTGGGGATTGCTCCTTTGCCCTCTGTGATTTACACATAACAACTATAATTGCTGCTGGTGCCAGAGATTGTTATTGTTCTTTTAAAATTTTTATGGTTCAGTCTATGTTTGCAGTGCATAGCAGCTGCATTCCTCATGGGGAGCTGGTACAGGGATGTGACACACCTCAGCTTTTGCACATTCCCTCCTCCTCTCCTCTCTCTATGTCTCAGACCCCTCTCATTTGCAAAAGCTCTACTCGGAGATTTTTATTCGACTCAGTTCTTCAGCATGGGCTGTTGTTCTGCGTCTGTCTTTTCACGTAGGGGACCTCTTCCGTTAACATTTCCCAGAAACTACTGATTCCCAGGCCCACCCCTCACACCCGCAGCCCTCTTAGCCCTGGTTTATCTCCCACCAAGCCCGAGGTGGTAGTGAACCATGGTGTCCACTTGAATAAGGAATGCCTTGTGGGTGCTTTCTGAGCAGTTCTGGGTGTGACGGACTTGATACCTACCACACGGTGGATCCGGTAGACCCCAGGCCCTGTGTGCAGCAAGCAAAGTATCAAAAGCCTAAGTCTGGTAGGAAAAGAAAAAGTAGCCCCACTTACTGAAGAGAACAAGAAGATATGCTCAGGTGGCACAAACAGAAAAGTGGTGTCGGGAAGACAGGAAAATAAAAAATCACCACAGATAACATCAGGCTTTTGGAGTTTAAAAGCTGGGCACCCAGCCTGGGTGTCTCTTATTGGGTCTCTGGGTAGCAGTGACAGGGATGATTGACAAGGAGCTGAGTCATCCCAGGGGCTTCAAGAATGCAGGCCTGTCCCAGAATCCACTGATTAAATTGCATACACGAGATGCAGTCCATGTGCATGAACCCTTAGAAAGGTTCAAGTGGGAAAAGGTAACTGAAGGTCAGGCCACAAGGTCTAACGTCCATGTGCTCTGCCCCAGGCCATAGAGATTTCTGAGGTCTTTAGTATTTTTTTTGAGGGGGAGGGCACCGGGTATCAAACTCAGGACCTTGTGCTTGCCAGGCAAGCACTTGTGCTGCTGGGCTATATTCCCTGCCTGGTCTTTGGTATTTTTAATTTTGCTTCTGTCAGAACAACAGAAAGAGGATTGGTGCTGGGGCATTGCCCAAATTCAGGTGGGGGTGGGGGGCCAGTGATCTCCCAGACCTGATAGTGCTATCTGTACTAGACTTAGTGAGGAGGGCAGACCCACCCTGGGTGTGGGGGGCACCAACCACTAGGCACATAGCCTGGATGGAATAAAAAGGGAAAGAAGGGAGGTTCACTTTACTGCTTCAGTGGAGGGGCTCCAGTCCTCACCGTGGGTCTCCAGGCTTCCGGTTCAGGTTCTTCAGCCTTCCGGTGCAGACCTTTGGCTCACTGATATGGACTCACACAGGACTCTGCAGTGAGCTCCAGGCCTTCGACTTCGGCTGGATCCTTTGGATCTCCATCTCATAGCTGGCCCTTTAGCATTCTTCCACCCTTGCTTTCAGGTGGTCATTATAAACCCACCTTTAAAAAAAAAATACATATATCACCTTTCAGTCCTTGGACTGTACATATGTCACTGCTCCCCAGTTAGGGTGTGCCTAACCAACACACCCAACATCTTGGCCTCTGCTCGGTATTGTGATTGCAGGCCCAGGATGTACTGCTGCAAAAGCAAAACCTTGCCCCACACAGGACTCCAGCTCTGTCTGGTCCTTAGTTATCAAGACAGACCACGCACTGCCCACCCTGGGGAGAATCCTGGCACCTTCTGGGCACCGAGGCTGCTGGGACAATCTGGTGGGAAAAGGCTTTGCAGGCTGGGTAGAAGCAGAAGGCTCGAGTGGCAGGATGTGGAAGGGAGGCCACACAAGAGGCCAGTAACTTGGAAATTGCAATCTGAGCATGTCAGTGCCCAGGAAGTGCCAGCCTCATGCTGGTGGGCCCCTGGCCGCAGCGTGTTAGGCACGTGCTGCCTCTGAGCTATGCACCAGCCCTCTCTGCCCTTTTTTTCCATCAGGAAGCTGAGGCTGGGACTGGACCCTAATGGTCTGTGAGGAGACCTAGGCTCCATCTTGGAGAAGGCGCTGGGGTTTCCTTACCCCCAAGTCACCTTGCGTTCAGCCGAAGCAGGCTCCAGCCTTCACTGACGGAATTATCTTTGTCAGCCCTGGAGTAGAAACAGTCTTTTTGTGACTTCCAAAAATCAGGCAAGAAAGGGGTCATCCCAGAAGTTCTGCTGAACAGACACCTGGGCTTCTAGCATCAGAAGTTCTCTTCAGAGTTTGTTCTGGTAATGTTCTTTTTTCAACAAGAAGCTGATTTTAGATGCAGGGAAACTGAGGCTAGTGATTTGTGGTCATTGACTAATCCCTCAGAAGAGGCAACGCTGAAGCTTTGGTTTTGACACGATTGCAAATCCTCTTGGTAGCAATTCTCTGAAGATGATGAAGCTGAAGGCTAGGGTGTGGCTCCGTGGCAGAGAGTTTGCCCACCACTCCGAGGCCTTGAGCTTGATTCCCAACATAGGGGAAAAGAAATTACAAGGTTGAAGGAGCCTAGAATTGGGGTTGATTTGATTGAAACTATGGCATGCCTTATTAAAAAAATCATCTCTTACCCAAAAAGCCATCTTGGTATCGATGCAGTCACACGTTAGGGAAGTGGGTGGTTCCAACTGATTGAGAACCAGATGCCACAGCCCCAAGCTGCGCCCTGGGCTCCCGCTGCCTGAGGCCACCTGCCTGGCCCAACCAAAGGCACCTTCCTGCTGGACCTGTCTGTCTTTTGGTTTCTCTGTGCGGAATTAGAACTCGATGCTAGCATTCATCTTGTCTTTTATGATCAAGGCCACCTCTTGAGCATGAGGCGCATTCGTGAGGGTGAGGAATTCGTGAGGCACGAGGAAGGAACTGGGAAAACTTTGCTTTTGTTACCCCAGCGGGGTCAGAGCTGTCTCCTTTCTCACCCCAGGCGCTAAGATGGCCAAAGGCCTGGGATATTTGGTAACCTGGTGACTTTTGCCACCCACTTCCTGATCAGCACACAGACAAGGACCCTTTGTGTGCTGAGGGTGGAACTAAGCTGTGACTTGTGTGCTGGGACCAGCGAGGGCCATAAGCAGGGCCTCCGACGAAGCTGCTGGAGAGATGTGGCTCCTGCCTATCCACTCCCTCGCACACCAGGAACAAGTGGTGTCCAAGGCTTGGCTCCTGGCACGCCCCTGGGCACCCCAGAGCCCATGTTGTATAGATGCCTGTCCTGGCTGGTGAGGCCAGGCTAGCAAGAGCCTGGCATGGGGCAGAGGTCAGGGACTCAGGCAGCTCGGGGAGGGGACAGCTGTGAGCTCCTCGGTGTGGTGGCGATGGCCGTGCCTGGGGCAGAGATAGCAGCAGGGACCCAAGAACAGCTCAGGGCTGGTGGGTGGCTCTGTCGTGGAGCATGTGCCTAGCATGTTCCGTCTCTGGCACCAAATAAATTAAATGAACAAGGACAGCTCAAACCTGCAAGCAGGAGGCAGAGCACGGCTGGCAGAAGCTCTTACAGGATGATCTCCCCTGGCATCCAGGAGAGGTTTGTAAGGATTCACACAGGAAACTGTTCCCACCTTTCAATCCAAGATTTCAATCCTGTTATGCCGTGGTTCCCTCTTGTTCTTGTGCCATTGCTACTGTATTAACTCACCTACTAGCTTCCGTTCACCAGGCTCACTCTTTACAGATATTTACATTATTTTAAAAGTTAGTTTACTATCTCTACCGTAATTGGAAAATATACCAAATATGTGTAACTGTTATCAAAGGACAAAAATTACAACTTTATTTTAATTTATTTTATTGTATTTTATTACCTTGAGACAGAGATTCACTGTGAGGCCACCGAGGCCGGCCTCAAACTCGCTGAGGTTCTCCTGCTTCGGCCTCCCAGAGTGCTGGGATTACAGGTGTGCACCACCAAACCCAACAATAAAAGATCTTAGTTGGTTTTAGCTTTGATCCTAGAATTGGGCAGGAGTTTCCCAGTGAACCGGGCAGAGGAGGTTGGTTCTATAGACAGGAAAGGGCCCTTGTTTCAGAGTTACTTTCCCTAGTAAGGCAGGGGCAGGGAGACAGATGGATAGCAAAATGGAGATTTGTCAACATCCGGTTACTTGGGTGACTGTGGGTTAAGATAAGGCAAAGACAAGGAACATCATTTTTATGCCAAATGAAACTGGCCTAAGGGGAGATTGGCTGTTGAGTCTCTTGAAAGTCAGATAAACAGTCTAGTCTAGACCTGGTGACTTGAAGTTCAGCATAGTTCAACATGTGTGACTTCATTGTCTTAGTCCAGAACAGTGGCCTCCTGTGACTTCCCTCTCACACTGTTAAAGTGAGTATTGGTCATTGAAACAAAGCCCTGCTTCTGGGTCACCTTGACACCTCTGCTGCGCTTTGGGAAGTGTTGCCAGGTTTAGCGGCCGTGGAGATGTGTAAAACATCAGAACTGGTCCATACTGCCTCACCTGGAGAGGGCCTTTTGTTTGGAGTCCTTCGTTGTGGAACTGCAGCTCTCTCTGCTCAGGGAACATGGGACGTGGTAGATTTCAGCTGTCTCCATTAGGTCATGGCAGAAGCAAAGTGGAACCTGGACTCTCTTTGATTGTGTATATTTTCGTTTTATTTTGTTTTGCTGACAAAGTTAGCATGCTGTTGCTATCAGTTAGCCCACCAGTTTGTCCTTGTTCTACAATCATTATTTAGGCACGTACCACATAAACTTCCTTTTCTTGAAAGCTGCAAGGTCTGCTGCTGGAGACCTTCAAGTACCATCCTTCAGGCCTCAAGGAGAGTGACCGTTGAGTTTTCAGGGAGCACTAGTGGGAGGCCAGGTGTCCTGGAGCTGAAGTTGTGTGGAGAGGGAGTCTGGAGGTGACTGGGATGCCTGGGTGAGGGACCGGGTATGGGGGTCAAGGGTCGGGTGCCTGGGTCAGGGGTCAGGAGTCCGGAAGTAGGAGACCAAGACCAGGCTGTCTAATAGGCCAGAGTCCTTCTTCCTTTTGCTCATCTGGCTGACCTCATCATTTCGATGTCCCCAGGACCCTGGGAAAGGCCATCACCTAGTTCAGTTCCCCAGAGGACCTGCCCTCAGTCTTAAGATTTTTCAAGGCTGTTAATTATTTAACTAAACCAATCCCTTCCTAACTGAACTACATACTAACGGTCCACTAGAGAAGGGAAAGTTCTCAGGACATTTACAATATTTAATTGAGACAACTTTAGTCCTTCAGTAACAATCAGGCACATGTTATCTTGGATGCTATCAATTATCCATTTAAAAAAAATCACTGCTCAGCTAACTGAAGATGTTTTTTACACACATGGAGGAAGTGTGGGCATCTTGCCCTCTTGCTTGTTTTTATAGACTGTACGAGTACTTACGCATTCAGTCTGGTCAGAGGACAAAATTGGAATTGAAAGGTCTGAGAGCTTTATTTGGGATTCCAAGATGGAAAGATGCATCATCCATCACATAGAACCAGGCAGCTCAAGTTGGCTTTACGTCCTGAAAGAGGCTGAAGACAGCAAAAACAAACAAGCACTGGATTAGTTCCGAGTGCCTTTCCTTGTGGGGTGAGGCAGGAAGACAGAGCAATAGAAGAACAACTGATTGACAGCGGGGCCCTTCTGGTTACCTTCTGATGAAGGCAGAAGGAATTTCATTGTTAGGCCAGTTGCCACTGTCCTCTTCGGGAAATCGGCTGTCATCATCGCCGTCCTGGTTTGGGGGAGGACAGATAACTTGTTTTAGTTCAACTTTTGCTGTGGTTGTTGTATTAGACATTACTATTTTTGTTCCAAGGGGCACATGATTTGAATTCTCTGCCGATCAACTTTATTTCCAAATGGAAATCCCTGTATAAACAGAGCCACTCTACATTAAATTGTGTGATGCCTTGACTTTTCGCATGAGCGATTCCATATTGGTTTTTAGCCTGTCTCTTGGGGCCCAGTGGAAGAGCTTGGTCCAGGACGATGGCTCCTACCACCTTAATTTGACCTGGCCTGAGTCTCAGAGCAGAGCACCGCACACCTGCTGAGACATGTCCCTCTCTTGCTTGGCAATAATTATTTGTCATTTGGCCTTGTATCTTACCCCCTTGGACTTTCCTTCTGCTATTCAACAGCTGAATCCGGAGTCGTACACCTAGCATATTTTATTTATTTATTCACTCATTCATTCATTCGTTCATTTAGCAGCACTGGGAATTGAACCCAAGGCCTTTGCACTGAACTGTATCACCAGCTTTTTTTTTTTTTAAACTTTGAAATGAGGTCTGGCTTAAATTGCCTAGGCTGGGTTTAGATTTGTGATCCTCCTGCCTCAGCCTGTCAGAATGCTGGGATTATAGGCATGCACCTCTGTGCCCAGCTGACTAAATTTTAATGTTCTAAATGCAGCATTATCCTGGTTACTAACACACAGCCCAGGGGATGAAGGGAAGCCAGGCTGGTGGGACAGGCCCTACCCTGAACCCCTCCCAGCCTTGATGGTAGGGATGTAAGGAGCAGGGCTGGGAGCCTTGGCCTTCAGAGGGGAGGAATATTCCCAGCCGGCCTCAGAGCTGGTGTGCCAGTGTGGCCATGGCAGGGACAGATGCAGGAAAAGAATTTTCCAGCAGGTGTTAGTGTCCCTCACTGAATTCCGTCAATCCCATTCATCTCTCATGGTGCTACGCTGGACCTTGTGGACACAACAGTGACCATGCAGTAAATGAGTTTTATTCCCATAAAAACCTAGGGAGGTGGTCGATGTGATTTCTGTTTCCCAGCATGTTGCTTTGACATATTTTAATCATGATGGGAAAGTTGAAAGAATAATACTATTCACTAAAATTCACCAATTACTGAAATTTTCTTTACACGTGCTTTATCTCTGTTTTACTCTTCTTTTTCTTGATGGATGGGAGGCTGGCCATGCTACACTTACAAACATGGTCACACTTGGCTCCTAGATGTTCCTGTTTGCCTGTGCTAAGACTAACAGGATTTTCCCACATCAGCATTAGAAGATGATCCTACTCAGGAAATTAAACCTAAGCCTGTTGTTGTCTAATTGGTCCCGGACTGTCCCTTGTAGCTTTTAAAAATCCCCTTGGAGCTCAAGTCCACAGAGTCTCTTTTTTATTTTTTTGAGACAGAGTTTAGCTGTGCAGTTCAGGCTTCGAACTCACAGAAATCTTCCTGCCTCAGCCTCCCAAATGCTGGGATTACAGGCATGTGCCATCATGCCTGGCCAACCATGTCTCTTTGGTCATATCCTCTAAAGAAATCCTACAGCCTTTAAAAATCTTTCTCAGTGTCTGAATTTGTTGAGGAGTTACGTGTTACAGAGAGTCCCTGAAGGTGGATTTGTCAGTGTCCTTTTGGGCCCATGCAGGTCCTTTAGCAGCACACTAGGGGGCAGGAAAAGCCACGTGGGCCAGACAGTGTCCTCAGAATGTCCCGTGGCAACAGGGTTGACACAGGTCGCTTGATTAAGGTGGCGTTGGCCACTTTCTCCATTGTCAAATCACCTTGTCCTCTTCTTCAGCAACTAAGCCATCTGTCGGTGATATTTTAAGACTCAGCAGTCCATTTCCTACCAGGCTTCCGTGTCCCAGTTTTAGCATCCATGCACAATTCTTCCATTGATTACTTCCTGGTTTGTGGTCTTAGCAAATTCCATTTTCAAATCACAGATGAAGCTAGAAGGGACCCACCAAGGCCTCACGCTCCTGACCAAGCTAGGAGAGGGGCACCATGCTACTGGCCTGAGGCTGGCACTGGGCCATCCACTGTGACCACGTCTCCCGGATGTGTCATACAGGGGCCTACCTCCTACAAGCCGTGCCTGCTTTGCCACCCCTCTTATTGGCACACACACTTGTGTCTTAGAAGTCACTAGGGTCTGCGCACCTTGGCAGGTCCTGCTTGGTGGATGTCCCTGGAGGCAGAGCCTGATGTGGGACTCATTTGTGTCACTGTGGCGGGATGTGCTTGGGGGCAGCCCTGGAAGGAGAGGGGGACACAGGACAAGACAAAGGAGGAAGCAAGCAGAACAACTTGTGGAACTTGGTCCTGGCAAGATGCAGTCACTGGGGATGGCAGAGACAGAGCAGCCTTTTGGGGAGTCAGGTGCTGGAGATCCAGCCCAGGGCCTCATGCACGCCAAGAAAGCATGGTGCGGCCGAGCTGCACCCCAACCCCCTCTGTACTGAGGTCCAGGACTTCCTTTCTGTGTTCCTGGCTGCTCCAGGGCCCCAGCGATGAGCCAGGAAAGTAATGCCTCTGAGTACGGGAGAGGGGAGGGACACCAGGCTGAGCAGCCTTGTCCTGGACGAGACCCTTGTGGGGCTGAGCCTCTCGGTCACCAAGCACACAGGGCCAGGTTGCAGGCTGTGGCAGGGAGTGGATGAGAGGCGGGTGCCGGATGATCGCAGAGCTGGGCAAGCCCCTGACCTTTATTCTGGGCGGCACTCAGCCACTTCCTGGCTCCCCTTCTCTGGCCGGTAGTGACTTCCAACCTGGATCTCTCATTTGTAAATAGGGATTAAGGCTCACCGACAGGATCAGGATGGGCACCAGTAAGGGCAATAAGCTTTACTTATTGCTGTGATTCATGTGCGACAAATTCACCTCTAAAGGAGATGATTCACTCCGAGTGTTCGGTCTGTCCACAAGACTGTGCAGTCCTCACCACCATCTGACATAAGAACTTCTCTCACCTCACCCACCACCAAGAAACCTGGAACCTGTCCCCAGTCTCCCTCCACCACCAAGCTGCTGTCTGTTGCTATGGGTCTGCTACTCTGAACCTGCCATGAGATCATACAATATGTGGTCCGTGTGCCTTGCTTCTGTCCCTCAAAGCTTACCTGAGTCAGTACTTCCTTTTCATGGCTGGGTACTATTCCTTGGGACGGAGAGATCACAATTTATTGACCCGGGGGCTGGGGATTTAGCTCAGCGGCAAAAGCGCCTGCCTGGCAAGCGCAAGGTCGTGAGTTCGGTTCCCAGTACCGGAGAAAAACCAAAAAAAAAAAAAAACAATTTATTGACCCATCCACCCACTGATATAGACCCGAAGGCCATCGTGAATAACCTCAGTATGATTTTATGAACAGCATGGGAGCATTCCACTGTAGGGTTTTATTATAAATAATGTCAGTGATTAAAATACTTGGCTTAGTCCAAAGAAACAAAACACACTCATCTGATCAGGTGCATAATGACTGTTTTGTCCCAGGGCATCTTGCCCTTAGAGTGGGGCAGTGTTCTTGGTTTGAGCATTAGGACCTCTCAGCTGCCATACCTGGAATTTAGCACTTAGGGTCCTGTCCTCAGACTCACACGTTTTATGCCCAAAGACAACACTTGAGCTAAACAATACTTAGCATGCTCAGAATCTTCTGCCAGCGGGTTAGAGATGGACAGTTGGGTCCCTTGCATTCAAAGTACTCTTCAGGTCAGAGAGATAGAATCAGATAGTGCACCTGGCTTCCCTTAAAGCTCTTAGTCCAGTAAGATGGTGTCTTGGCCATTTTCTCATCACTGGGACGCAGTCCTGACACCCACAGGTGAAGGAGGAGGGGTTTACTCTGGGCTCGTGATTGTAGAGAATCCGTCCATAGCTGGCCATCTCCAAGGCAGGAACACCACGGGAGAAGGACGTGGCAGAGGACAGCACTCACATCATGGTGATGAGGAAGCAGAGAGAGAAGGGAGGAGCCGGGGAAACAAAGACCTCTGACCAGGCCCCACCTCCTAGCCCCAGAGCACCCCAATTCAGTCCCCTTGCAAAGCCCCACTTCTGAGCATAAGCGGCTCCTGAGGGTGAGTGTGAACCAGGATAGTGCGTGAGCCTGGCACGGCCCACCCTGTGAGCTCAAGGGGCAGTTTTGTCCGTGGGGACCTGGCTGGCAGCCACTGACCCGGCCTTTCTCTGCCAGCATGGTCAGACACCAGGAGGACCCCTGCCCTGAGGCTGAGGAGGCGAAGGGAGGCCCGCGGGACTCCGGCTACGACAGCCTGTCCGGCCGGCTCAGCATCCTGGACCGGCTCCTGCACACGCACCCTGTCTGGCTACAGCTGGGCCTGAGCGAGGAAGAGGCAGCCAAGATCCTGCAGGCGCAGCCACCCGGGGTAAGATGTGGGCCTGGGAAGGCTAAGGCAGGGGGGTCACGTTGCCCTAAAAGCAGCGTGCAGTTGGTTCCAGAAAGATGTTCCCGAGTGTGGGCACGGTTTTTGGTATGGACCTTCATCACCATGCGGGGAAATTCTGGAAACTCTGACAAGCTCCCAGGTCTGGAGCCCCAAGTGATTACTCTGTGTCTCCACTGCTGGGTTCCCAGAGCCGTGCGGGGCCCCTCTGGACACCAGGATACCTGGGCTACAAGAAGGAAGAGCAGCAACAGCTGATTTGGGGTTCCCCGCTGCATCCCGACCCTGCAGGGTGCCGCTGTCCAACTGGGGATCCAGCTGCCAAATGACCCAGGGCCACGGCAGGGCTGTTTACATTCTCTGCTTGTCCTGTGGCTTTCTGTAGTGACCTGTCCCAGTCTACTTCTTCAGCTATGTTCTGCCTGAGACATCTGAGACCCCCAATGTCCCTAAAAAAAGACATCATTCAGTAATGATATAGCCTCTCACCCATGTGGCTATTTACATTTTTTTCTTCCTCCTGAGATATTTTTTTTTTTTTTTTTTTTTTTTTTTGGTTTTTCTCCGGTACCAGGAACCGAACTCACGACCTTGCACTTGCCAGGCAGGCGCTTTGCTGCTGA
>NW_004955415.1:28091621-28146758 GCF_000276665.1 Chinchilla lanigera
AGAAGGATAGGGAAATTTTAGTGAAGGAGGAGCATCATTAACTGGGGTCTAGATTCTAGAAAGTAAATTAAAAGTTTGGGTTTTTTTTTTTGGTTTTTCTCCGGTACCAGGAACCGAACTCACGACCTTGCACTTGCCAGGCAGGCGCTTTGCTGCTGAGCTAAATCCCCAGCCCCCTCCTGAGATATTGAGGAGTGAACCCAGGGCCTTTGCACTGAGTTATATCCCCAGCCCTTTTTCTTATATTTTATTTCAAGACAGGGTCTCACTAAATCACTAAGTTTCTCAGCCAGGGCTTAAGCTTTGGACCTTCCTGCCTAAGCCTCTTTCAGTGCTAGGATTACAGGGATACACCACCACACTGGGGTTGGTGATTTCAGTTCTCATTCATTAAAGTGAATAAAATTAGAAATTCAGTTCCTCAGCTGCACCAGCCACATCCTCACAGCTCATGGGCCACAGGTGGCTGCCATAGTGAATGTCGTGGAATAGAGAACATTGTCATAGTCACAGAACCATCTACGGGACAGCACTGTGTATAATGTCCACTTCCAAACAAAAGGTTAGTGCAGTAGCAATCGTGGGTCGAATAGCACTTAAAGTGCACAGAGACCCAGGAACAGAGGGTGAGGCCAGACACAGCGGCACACACCTGTAATCGCAGTTCCTCAGGAGGCTGGAGCAGGACGATTGCAAATTCAAGGGCAGCCTGAGGCCATTTAGCAAGACCCTGTCTCAAAATAAAATTAAAAGGGCTGAGGGTGCAGCTCAGTGCTCTGTGGGTTCAGTCCCCAGTACTAGAAGAATAAATGGATTGGAAAGGCAGGGGGCAAGGCAACCTGTAGCTGGCCACTATCCCAACTCAAGGGCTGGACGTGGAACTCGTGAGTTTCCTGGCAGCCGGATCCCACTCACTTCTGTCTGCAGCACCTTCTCCCCTCAAAGAGAGTCTTGACTTCTTGAAAATGGAGCAGGCTCCCTGTCTCCACAACTCACTCTTCAGCTGGCACCGGGTCCCCACTGCCTCCCTGGGGAACCGGCTTAGGAGCTGAGAGCAGAATGTGGGGAGGAGCAGTGGTTCAATGGGGAAAACAAAAGAAGCCAGATGTCCAGATCCAGAGGAAAGAGAAGTCAAGATGCAGGACAGGGTCATGTGCTGCGGAAGGGAACCGGGCTCACACCGCCTCCCCAGGGAGCACCATCCAATTTGTGTGTCAGGTGAATGGAGGATCCTGGAGTTGTGCAGTGCACAGCCTGTGTAACAGTCCCCAGTATATTCTGATTCCTGTCTTAAATACACCTTAAGCCCATGAACTCCCAATTCACCACCTTTGGTTGAGCCGTGTTAGCTGTGTTTAGAACGTAGGTGGATGAAGACGTGTTGAACATTGCAGATGGGCAGGAAAGGTTCCCTCCATGAACTCTGTGGCTCAGGAAAATCGCACGCCCCCAGGTTCTAGCCTCCTCAACATCCCTAAGCTCGAATTCCTCCTCCCGCCCTCTGCAGATCTTCCTGGTGAGAAAGTCTGCCAAAATGCAGAGGAAGGTGCTGTCCCTGCGCCTGCCCAGCGAGTTCGGAGCCCCTCTCAGGGAGTTCACCATCAAGGAGAGCGTGTACAGTAAGTGGGTGGCCGCGTCAGGCACACCTCCGTCCTCCTTCCTGGGGGTGGGGGGATCTGTGCTGTCCCTGTAGTGGGTGTGCAGCCGAGCCGGCAGGCCTGGGCTTCCTGTTCCCTGACCCGGGTGCTGTGACTTAGCCGCAGGGACAGCTGCAGGATCCCAGCACAGACTGTCCCCTGCAGGCCTCACCGTGCACGCGCGCACGCACGCACGCACGCACACGTCGGGGAATGCAACTCTTGAGGGCAGCTGTTGCCCTGAGAAACAAACGCCTCCAGTTTCTTCTCCTTTTTGCTTCTTTTCTGGTGCTGGGTTAGAACCGAGCCTCAAGTGTGCCGGGCGCCTGGCCCTACAGCGCTGCCCACCGGCCTGGGCTGGGGTTTGCAGGGACAGCGCCAGCCAATATCCCTCTCCTTCCCGAGGCCCACTGTTTGGGCTCTGGGAACAAGTGTCAGGAGGCCCCAGGGGTGACAGGAAAAGCACGGTTCCGAGACCCTGGCGCCCTGAAGGGCCCACACCAAGTGGGTCTCAGTGCACCTATGGGAGCAGCTCCTCACCATCCTGCTCTGGCTCTGGGACAAACCTGGAGCTCACGTGGTTAGGACACCAGAGAACTGAGTCCACCCCGAGGTAAAATCTGGCGGATCATGGAAACACATCGGGAGGTAGCCAGAGGACATAGGCAAGACTCTCTGTTTTCCAGATAATGAATTTTGACTGGGTGTGGTGGAATCCCAGCTACTTTGGAGGCTGAGGCAGGAGGATTGTAAATTCAAGGCAAGCCCAGGCAATTTAGCAAGACACTATTTCAAAATAAAATAAAAAGGGAATACTACTGTGCCATAAAGAAGGAAAATTGGAGTCATTTGTAGGAAAATGGATGCCCCTTGAGACCATAATGTTAAGTGACATAAATCAGACACATGAGCTTAAATATCACATGGTTTCTCCTATGTGAGAAACCCAAATTATAAATAAAGAGCAAAATAAAAGATAGATAATAGGGAATAGGGAGACAGATCTTTTACAAATGGCAAGGGGAATCAAGTGCTGTGGGGGATAAAATGAATGAAGCCGTGTGCTGTGCGTGTGCCAGCTCTGAGGATGGCAGTCACTGTGGGAGCATGAGCTGATATGAAATGGGGCTAGGGGTAGGGGAGAGACCCCAAGTTCATCCCCAGCAGGGCCCAGAAAGGAAAACTGCAGTGAATTTCCAGTGGGGGGAATTGAACTTACATGCAGCTGATCCACTGGTTCTCAGTTGCCGGCCCCATGGCCATTCTCCCCGGTGTTGCAGTCCTGCAGTGACCTGGCTGCTTGCAGAAGCATGTGGAGTCTGGGGTTCCCTGTGCCCATCTGGGTCCCTGCCGCCCAAGGTCCCCACTGTTCCCTCCCTGGTCCTCTCCGAGTGACCACAGGCCTGAGTCCGGACGATGCATCCCTGGGCCTCACTTGGGTCCAAAGGCTGGGGAGTGTGGGGGAGAAAGACTTGCTGTACAAACGCACAGATGTTTTGCCATTATTCCTAGACAAACGTGGCTTAACACTAAACACCATCTCATATCTGTACACATTGCTTTCACAGAGACCATTTCATTTTTCAAAAATGTCAGTTCCTACTCTCCCCCTGCTGGGAGACACAGGAAGTCCTATACTTGTCCATTTTACAGATAAGAAAACCAAGGCTCAGAGAAGTCTGTCTGCCCCAGATAAGTTTCATTTGCCTAACTCAATAGACTGTGGGATATGTGTCCTGGTTGTTTCTGTGCACTTGCTCTTGGGGAGTCAGGGACCCAGCTCCGGGTGCTGCCCAACCACGGCCCATAGAAAGGGTGCTCAGGACGCTCAGCTGCTCTCCACCCTCTCTTTTCAGCCTTTTCCCTGGAAGGCTCGGGAATCAGCTTCGCAGATTTATTCCGGCTCATTGCCTTCTACTGCATCAGCAGGTAAGGCTCCAACCCAGGCCCCGGGACTCGCTGGTATGTGCGATCAGTCCAGTGGTCGGCTATGTCTAGATGCCGGAGGGAGGAGGAGACTGCTGAGCTGAGATGCCCTGGGCAATGCAGCGCAGGAGAGGGAACTGCAGCTGTGGCTGTTCTGGGTGTCCATGCTCAGTGATGCTTCCACAGGCTGCTCTCCAGCAGGAAACGTACACCAGCACACACATGCATGCATGTATGCATGCACATGTGTATACACGCATGGGCACACATCTGCACAGGTGCACATGTTCACACCTGGGCACACCTCTGCACACACACACAAACAAACCTGTGATGCAAACCTGCAATAGTTAAAGGTCACTGCCAATGTGTTTTTTTTTTTGGTACCGGGAATTGAACTCAGGACTTTGCACTTGTCAGGCAGGCACTTATGCTGCTGAGCTATATCCCTGGCCCCACTGCCAGTGTTTTTAAAAACTGGTCAAACCATCCCATAAGCCTTGCAGAATTGATCCTCAGGTAAATGGTTGCTCCTGTCCTTTTCAAGACTAAAGCACCTGTTTTAGTCTACAGGAAAGGAAGTCCCAAATCAGAATGTCAAGAGGGTGTGAATTATAGAGCCTTTTTAAAAAATTATTCTTTATTTTATTTTCGGTACTAGGAATTGAACCCAGGAAGTACTGAGTTACACCCCTATCCTTTTTCTATTTTTGTTTTGAGACAGGACTTCACTAAATTGCCCAAATTGGCTTCACATTTTGAGATCCTTTTGCCTCAGCCTCCCTAGTAGCTGCTATTATAGGAATGTGCCATCGTGTGATTATTATTATTATTAATTATTATTATTGTTATTGTTATTATTCACAGGACGTCAGGAGGCTACTGTACCCAGGGGATGTCCACCCATGTGGCCCTGCTTCTGGGAGGGCCAGTAATAATAATTGCTTATTATTATTATTATTACTGTTTTCATGATTTATTTTCCAGTGTGGGCTACACAGTGAGACCCTGTCTCAAAAAGGAAGGAAACTAAATCTAGACTGTGTACATACTGAGACTCTTGTGAGCCACATTTAAATTTAAGATGGTAGCTTTCTTGTCTGTTGCACAAGCTTCAGATTAGGGTCCCTCTCTTCAGTAGAGCATAGGAGAGGAGGAAGCATCCCTGTTTCATGTGTGTGCATGTGTGTGTGTGGACACTGGGACACTCTGGGTGATACGGGGCAGAGGACCTGAGTACATCATGTAATTTTCTAGCAGATCAAAGCCTATAGCCACTCATTAAGGGATGGCCATGTGGCTTGTTGTCACCTATCATTAAGAAAACCCAAGCCACTCAGGTGGTGTTTGAGCTTGGGGTTCTGCATTGAGCCCAGTAAAAGCTCAGAATATACATAGGTCTGTTTCATTGTTGTCTGAAGAAGTAGATTTTAACTGAGTTATTCTGGCCATATAGTCACATATTCACAGGGTACTCTGGTCTCGCAAAGTTCTGGTTCTGTGTCCCTGCCAGTGCAGGCTGCCTTCGTGGCCTTGTGGTAGCCAGTGCCTATAATCCCAGTACTCAGGAGGCTGAGGCAGAAGGATCACGGAGAATTCAAGGCCCATGGGAACTGCCTAGCGAGACCCTGTCTCAAAAAAATAAAAATAACATAAAATGAATGAATGAAGGAAAAAAAGAGGCGGTCCCCTATGGCTCCAGGGTGCCCACATTTGGGGGACAGGGGACAAGGTCTCCCAGAAGCAGGGCCACGTGGGTAGACATCCCCCGGGCGCAGCAGCCTCCTGACGTCCTGTGAATTGCACTTCAGGGCAGCGGAGAGGCGCCAGCAAACTATCCCTGTACTGTTCTTTTTATTGACTTTACAACTCAGTTGTTCATTCAGTCTACAGCTTGGAGGGCTCTAGAACCCCACAGTCACCCAGATGTAATCTGTCCTCTGAGGGCGTCGCCTAATCATACTGTAAACAAGTCCTTTGGCCTCGCCATTCCCTTCACAGTGACTGCCAAGGCGACTTGCAAGGACAGAGCACAAGCTGAAGCCCTGAGCTTCGTCCTTCCCTCACTCCGGCCAGCCACTGCCTCCTCGCTGTCCTCCCCCAGGGCCTTGGCACCTGCTGCCCCTCTTGAAACGTCCTTCATGGTTTCTCCTTGGCTGCATGCATCCTCCAGGATCAGCTGTTCACAAGGCCCTGTCTCCCCAGCTATTGCCTTCACAAGCTTTGTGAACCCAGGGCCTTTGCACTGAGTTACATCCTCGCCCCTTTTTCTTTCCATTTTTTATTTTGAGATAGGGTCTCACTGCTAAGTTGCCTATGCTGGGTTCATGTGCAGTCCTCCTACCTCAGCCTCCCAGAGTGGTTGGACCACAGGTGCCCACCACTTCCTACACACTTTACTCCCCCTTTATCCACGGTATGGGTCCCCTTCCCATATCTGTGTATTCCTTAAGTGGCCTATTTGTGTATTATATTTTGTTCCCAGCCCTGGAGCAATGTCCTAAGTACCCTAGAGGGTCATAAATATTTGTTGAATGAATGAATGAATCATTTTTTGTAAGACCTATCAACACCATCACCAAAAAAAACCAGCGTTCCTCGCCTAAGTCGTCATTGTTACTGAGCATTTATTCCTTCCTCCTTCACTTACTTCCAAAACACTTTCTCCAGGAAAGGTGTGGGAGAAGCGCACCAGTGGTCAGAGCAAACAAAAGCGAATAAGTGCGCAGTCACAACCCCTGTGTTGGCGCCCACTACCTCATGCCCTGGCTGGAGCTCGGCTCCGCACTCTCGGGCTCTCTGCTCTGCACTGCAGGCGTCCCTGGCGCCACAATGCCAAAGTGGCTGCTGCCCCAAGGAGCCTCCACCTTTGAGGCTCGGTCAGCTGGGGTGATTGCAGACACGCAGGCCCGGCAGCCCCCCAGGCCCAGTCCACGTGGATGGGCAGTACATGGTACGCATGGTAGAGCGAGGCCCCTCCAGAGTCCACTGCCTGCAAAACTGGAGCAGCCCTGTCTTGGGAAGCAGGGGAAAGTTTCACCTCGGAATGCAAAGGGCAAGGCGTGAGCTCTGCTTAGAAAGTGTCACAAGGTGGCCAGCCGCTGCTCACTGGGCACCTTGGGTGTTGGCAAGGGATTAATAAACATGCTGAAGAGTAGCACATTCCTGCTCTGGGAGTTGGAGCCGACTCCTGACAGGCACCTGGCAGATTAGCACTTGCGGTGTCCTAGGTGGAGAGGAGCAGAGACACCGTCAGCATCACGATGCTGAGAGCTGATAGCAGCTCCGCCCGGCCTCACCTCCCTGTGGAGACCCCATGGGCCCTGGAACAAGTGGGCTTGTCTTGGTCTGTCCTGAGTGTCTAATGACAGGGCAGACTAAGCACTGTCATCAGCTGGACACCGTGTGGTGTCCAAACACATCGCCAGGGTGGAAATAAGTGCGAAGATAGGAGCTGGACAGGCAATGACGAACATTCTCTCTTTTTCTGCAAAATCAGGGACGTCCTGCCGTTCACCTTGAAGTTGCCTTATGCCATTTCAGCAGCCAAGACTGAGGCTCAGCTTGAAGAACTGGCCCAGCTGGGACTAAGTAAGTGGGTGGCCCAGCACGGAGTCTGTGTCAGACACCGCTTTGTCAAACCCAACCCTCCAGCCCATAAGGTCACAGAATCACACTTTCTGGGATTCTTTTTTTTTTTGAGGCAGGGTCTCACTGTAGTGCAGGCTGGCCTTGAACTCAGTATGCAGCCCAGGCTGGCCTTCAACTCACAGCAATCCTCCTGCCCCAGCCTCTCAAGGGCTGGGATCGTAGGTGTACACTACCATGCCTGGCTTTTCTGGGATTCTTTTTCCAGGTCACATGTTCAGCCAGCTCTTAGAAAAACTGGGGCTGAGGGGTCTTCCCCAAATCTCCCCAGCTTCTCCCCTTGATAATTTGAGTCCACCCACAGGTCAGAGTTCGAATGTACATGACCTAGCCGGGGTCAGGGTATTCCCCTCTGCTGACACCTTGCTGGGGAAAGAGAAACCCAGCGCAGAGCGCATCTCTCTCCCATGCTGGACCGCAGGTGTGGGCAGCACTCATGTGCCTGAGGGATTTGATGGGAAGATGTCCCCATTCTGAGTCTTGCCCCACCCTGCCAGGGACCTTGTTCTGCCAGTGGGCACTCGCTTCCCCTTCTGCCCCATTGCCCAAGTTCCCAGAGCCACCTAGTCCTGCTGGGCAGTGGCTGTGAAGGATTGGGCCACACAGCTCTCCTGGTGACCTGGCGTGGCTCTTAACCTGTGTGAGCCTCACTTTTGCAGAATTTCCCTTCTGCGTGCAAAGGGGGCTTCTCAGATTTCAGGGCTCTGTCCCTTGGCGAGGTTCACAAGCAGAGACCATGGGATTTGGAGGGAGCTTTGGGATTTTGAAGCCCCAGGACCAGGATTTCTACAACCTTAGAAACCGATACTTGACCCAGAAAATTGAAAATACATACATCACAGCTTTTCTTGTAATCTGAAGAACTTGAAGTGGGTGTCGCTTCTGAGGGAGCCTCCCATGGCCACAGAGGCCCTGAGGAGCCTGAATTCCTGAGACTCAGATGGCTTTGGGGAGTGGTCCTGGGTGCCCAGGCAGGACTGGGAGAGAATCTTGGGCGTGGCAGAGCATAGATATGTCCCTGCTAAAAAGCTGTGCCTTCTCATGTGGCTAAATTCTGCACACCTTTGTAGAGATTAAAATACTCCCTGAAGTCAGTGCAATCAGTGAGATTATGGCTGTATGGGCTTTTTCTCCTTTTTATGTTTTTGTTTTTGTTTTTGTTTTGAGACAGGGTCTCGCTATGTAGTTCAGCTTGGCCTTAAATCTGAAATGATCCTCCTGCCTCAGCTACCCAAGTGCTGGGATTACAGGCAGTGCTGGGGATGGAACCCAGGACCTCATATATGCTAGGCAGGTGCTGTACCACTGAGCTCAAGCCAGCCTCCCATGGTAGGGGTCTCCATGTCTACCAGGTCTCACTTTTCTCTAGCTGGTGGCCATGTAATTGCATAGGCTTAGTGCTGGAGCTAAAGGACTCCTGTGAAGGACAATGCTTGTGTCATGCAAAGGCAAAATTAGCTTACTGTGGTGGCCACTGACTAACCTGCATGAATGAGGTCTAATGAATAGATGCTCAGCTTGTGATTCTTAAGGTGCTCATTATCTATTTCAGGTGGAGCCACCATATTTTATTGATTTGTTTAGTTAGTTTTTTGTTTGTTTGTGGGAGGTCTCACTATGTAGCCCAGGCTGGACTTGAACTTGTTAAATTGCTCAGGTCAGCCTCGAACTCATGACACTCCTGCCTCAGCCTCCTGAGTGCTGGGGTTACTGGCGTGCACCACCACACCTAGCTGAAACAGTGAGTTTAAGATCCTGCACCTCATTTGTTCATTCAGCCTAAAAATATTTCTCCAGGCTCTGCCATGTGGCAGGCGCTGTGCCCACTCAGTGGGTCGAAAGGTTAATGAGGTCTTGCACTAATTGTTACTAAGGCTCTCGGCCTCTAGGTGTGAAGCACAGGCTGGCGAACCTCATAGGCTGGTCCAGGCCTCATAGGGCTCAAAAACCCTACAGCTGTGACAGCAGACGCCTAAGCAGGCACCCAGGAGGAGGAGGAGGAGGACTTGATTCCTCTGGAGCCCACTGTGTGGGTCAACAGACACAAGTCCATGAGGACATGAGGCAATGGGGACTTTGACATCTTCTTGTGGCCACATTTTAAAAATGAACAGGGAAAAAGAAAAGAACTGCAACGTGTTAAAGTAATTTAATAATTTATTTTATGTAATATCCAAAATATTATTGTTTCAACATGTAATCAGTATGAGAAAACAAAAACAACAAAGCCAGACCTGGTGGTGCCTGGCTGTAATCCCAGCACTCTGGAGGGCTGAGGCAGGAAGATCGAATGTTTGAGCCCTACCTGGGCAATTTAGCAACTTAGTGAAACTCTGTCTCAAACCAAAAAAATGAAAAAAAGAGGGTTGGGGATGTAGCTCCATGTGAAGGCGCTAGGTTAGATACCAGGGCCAGAAAAAAATCCCCCAAAGTATTAAGAATATATTTTACATTGCTTTTCACACTAGGAGTCTGAAGTGCAGTGTCTTCTATGCTCATAGCACTCAGCCCGCAAGTCAGGACAGAAACAGTCTGTGCTTAGATTCCATTCAATTCACAATAAAACAGGGCTCAGGGGCACACGCCTGTCATCCCAGCACTTGGGAAGCTGAGGCAGGAGGGTTATCAGGAGTTCAAGGCCAGCCTGAAATACATAGGGAAAACCTACCTCAAAAATGAATGAATGAATGAATGAATAAAAATTTTTAAAAATAAATTCACAGTAAAAAAGCAGACTTGGACACTAAACGTTTCCCAGCAATGGAGCCGAGTGTGCCTTACAGTTTGATTGGATTTATGCGAGGCACAGCTGAACCCCACGTTCCTTGGTTGCATGCTCTGTCCGGTGCTCAGGGGTCTCCGGTGGCCCTTAGCTCTCAGGCTGAGGGCACGGAGGCGGGGGAGGTAAGGAGGCTGTGCAGGCCTCATGGGGATGCCAGCGTCAGGCCCGTCACTGCACAGACAAGGCGGGGCCAGGGCTCCCAGGGCCCCTGTCTCCAGCCCCCCAGGAGAGAGGGGAGAGAGAGCAGACTGCGGAAGGAAGCCCGGGCTCTGTCTGAGAAGAGCAGGGGCGTGGAGCACAGATATTTATAGCTTGGGTGAGGAGGCGCTAGGATTTGGGAAGGAAGGAGCACAAACCACAGGGATGAATGGTTGAAGCTGTGTTTCCATTTGCATACGCTGGCTCCCTTGTCTTTTTGCTGATGGCACCCGTGCCCGCCCTTTCCTCTCCCGGTTTAATGCTGAGTGTGTAAAAGCCAGGCCCATTGTGCAACACCCAGGCCCAGCTGCTGGCCCTGCCCTTAAAGGGGAACTCAGCACATCCCGAATCTGCATCCCTGCATCTGCGCCCAAATCCTGGGAAGGCTGCTGGGAGAGGGTGGCAGTGTCCTGAGGGCCAACTTGGTGCTGGAGAGCAGCCTGCCCTGGAGCCCCTGTGGCCTTTCCCGAGTGCGGCCCTGGACAGCTCTGTATCCCTTCCCACTTATCTGGGCTCAGAGGAGCTGGGCACAGCCAAGCCAACTTCCCCCAAGGGCTTTCTTTCCTTTGTTTTGGGTTTTTGTTTGTTTTGTCTTTTTGAGACGGTCTCGCGCAGTTCAGGCTAGCCTTGAACTCGCAACGATCCTCCTGCCTGAGCCTCCCAAGTGCTGGTATTATAGGCATGTGCCACCATGCCCGGCTGTTTTGGGTTTTTTGAGACAGGGTCTAACTATGTAGTTCAGGCTGGCCTTGCATTCACTATGTGGTCCAGGCTGGCCTTGATCCTCCTGCTTCAGCCTCCCTGATTTACAGGCGTGTGCCTCTGTGTCTGGCTGCTCAAGAGCTTTGAAGGTGAGAGGCCCTTGGGACCTCCTGTGAACTCACAGCCGGCTGGGCCTGGCAGCCAGTTTGGCCTTTCCAGTAAGGGAATGCAATAAAAGAAAAAAAAAAAAAAAGCAAAATCACCCAGCCCTTCCCTCGCCTCCTCTCCCTCCCTCCAGCTGTGGGCTCTCTGACTTCTGAAGGAAGGAACGGCCCAGGGCACTGTATTTACATTCTTGTGTTCGCTGATAATGACTTTCAGATTTTTGGAGCTCCTCCGCTGACAGCAAACCCCCCAACCCTCCACCTCCCCATAGGCCTCCCCCGACCGACGGCCTCTGCCCGGGCCCCTGGCGCCAGCTCTGCCTCATCAACGGGGTGCACGCCATCAAGCCCAGGACGCCCTCGGAGCTGGAGTGCAGCCAGACCAACGGGGCCCTGTGCTTCATTAACCCGCTCTTTCTGCAAGTGCACAGCCAGGACCTGGGGGCCGGCCCGAAGCGGCCGAGTGCAAGGACTCTCCCGGTGAATGGCTCTGAGAGGCCTCGGTCCCCACCGCCCCGGCCTCCACCACCCGCTGTTCAGAGTTTGCACGCCAGCCCTGGGCTGTCCGGGACTGACACCCGGCCGGGCATGCCGCAGACAGTGGGCCCTGATGCACAGGAGAACGTAGCCACGCTGGGAAGGAAGCCAACCCCCATCCCTCCACCCCGGCTGAAGAAGCAGGCTTCTTTTCTGGAGGCGGAGAGCAGCGCCAAGACCTTGACTGCCCGGCCGCCGGGCCGGGGCCTGGAGCCGGAGCTGGAGCAGGGCACAGCTGGTAGCGCAGGTGGGGCCCCGCCCACGGGCGATTGCACAAGGGCCCAGCCTCCTCCCGCCTCTGCAGCCCGGCCCCCGTGCCATGGGGGCAGGCAGAGGCTGAGCGACATGAGCATTTCCACTTCCTCGTCTGACTCGCTGGAGTTCGAGCGGAGCATGCCGCTGGACGGCTACGAGGGGGACACGAACAGCAGCCTGGAGGACTACGAGGGCGAGAGCGACCAGGAGACCATGGCGCCCCCCATCAAGTCCAAGAAGAGCAGGCACAGCTCCTTCGTGCTGCCCAAGCTGGTCAAGTCACAGCTGCGCAAGATGAGCGGGGTGTTCAGCTCCTTCATGACCCCCGAGAAGCGCATGGTACGCAGGATCGCAGAGCTGTCTCGGGACAAGTGCACCTACTTCGGCTGCCTGGTGCAGGACTATGTGAGCTTCCTGCTGGAGAACCGCGAGTGCCACGTGTCCAGCACGGACATGCTGCAGACCATCCGGCAGTTCATGACCCAGGTCAAGAACTACCTGGCCCAGAGCTCTGAGCTGGACCCCCCCATCGAGTCGCTGATCCCCGAGGACCAAATCGGTGAGTAGCTGCTTTGTTTTGCAATCATAAACTCCCCCATAGCCTGGCTGGCACTGCCCAGTGATGAGTTGTTGTGCGTTGTGGTTAAGGTTTACTCGGAAATTCAGGACCACATAGAATTCCACCCGGTGTGAGTGGGCAGCTTCTTAAAGAAGCTGCTAGAAAATGTTTGGGGAGCAATGGATTGGGATTGCAGAGTGGCTCCACTCAGGAACGGCATCTCTGCCACTGTCAGCTGTGGGCTGGGCACACAGAGAGGCACCTTGGTGTCCCCTGGCAGGTAGCAGGGTTTGTGCTGCTGTCTGGGAAGTCAACAAGGGGTAGCCCATATTTAGAGAGTGCCAAGATGAGGTGATGGTGCCCCGTGTTTGCACCCTGAGCGCAAACACGGGCCTCTGTGAGAACAGGGTCTCCACCCCGAATTCGCAGGACCCCATCCTGTCCCAAGGCACCCACTGCACTGGCCTGGAAGCCACAGTTCTGTGCCTGGAATGGTTTTGGAGCAAGGAAAACACCATAAAATGGAAAAGACAAGTTTGTTTGGTGTTGCTTTAAAACAAGTAGCATGGCTTGGAGGTCACATGAAAGGCGTTCTCCCTGGAGTCGGGGAGATACTTTCCTTATAACTTTACTGAACGGCTGGATTGTTCCTGGTTACTTTGGCAGGGAACTTCCCAAGCTAAATTTGAATTTGGCAGGCAGTCTTTTTTTTTTTTTCTTCCCAGGGTGAGAGTATTGAAGGATTTTGTTTGTTTTGCCTTGTTTTGTTTATTTCAGAGGGTTGGTTTGAAAAGGTTAACTTCAGAGACGCCACGCACCAGGCAGCAGCTGCCAAAAGCGCTTTTAAACATTTGCAGGCGATTCAGAAGCTAACCCCAAATTTTATTTCTTCTTTCTGATTGGGTGTGTTTGTTGAAAGTAGTAAACAGTGTGATAGAGTAGCCTCTCTCTCTCTCTCTCTCTCTCTCTCTCTCTCTCTCTCCTCCTTTAAGTGAGTTTGAGCAGCTCTTTGATTTACTCACAAAGGAATCAAAGCCTGTTTGTTTTCTCACCATTTGGCTGACCAGGGGCGTGGTCAGAGCCAGGGTGTCTCTGGATAGAGTGGCTAAAAGGAATGTGTCTTTGTGATGTGCCCTGAATTGAAAAGCCTTCCTTTCAACAACACCACACCAGCAGCCACTTTGGCCCCCTAGCCCCTCCAGGGAGACCAGCTCTGCTGAGCATTAACAGGGACCTCAACCTGCAACCTGAGGACCAGCTTCCTGTTGGCCTAGGGACAGCCAGCAGGTGACGTCAAGCCCCAGCTATGTGGCCGGCAGGGCCCGCAGCTCACAGCTTGGGAGAAGGGGCTGCGCAGACAGCCAGGCCTGGGAAGTCTCTCACTGTTTTTTTCCTAATTAAGTTCAGAAGCTAGAGCTCAAGGCCTCATTTCCCCCCTAAACAGGCTGCAAATTATACCCCTCACAGCTGTGCAGTACGCAGCTTTCAATTTAACATCTAAGACCTGGTGAAAAGGGAACCCCACGTCCAAGGGGCCTTTCTCGTGAGCGGTGCCTGTCTGGCTGCTTAGGCGGGTGCTCGGGTCACCCCGAGAAGGAGGCACCCACACCCATGGTGGGTGGGGAAGGTAGGGCTAAGCCCGGGGAGCCACCTGCCACCTGCCTTGTGTTGCCCCAACTTGTAGCCAGTGAGCACTGTACTTGGACTTGTATGGGATCCGGAGCTGTCTTTCTACCTTAATTCTCTGCCGCCACTGCCGCTGCCGCTTTGTCTCTGGGCAGCTGTGCTGGGATCGGCACAGCAGGCTAGCTCTCGTGTAGGTCTCTGTGGCAGTGCGGGCCTGACCTCCGAAGACACTGTCCAGCTCTTTGTGTGTCTGTTGGTTGGTTTCGTTTGTTTGTGGTGGTACTAGGGATGGCGCCCAGGAGCCCTCAACCACTGAGGTACAACCCTAGCCTTTAAAAAAAACTTTTTTGGAAACAAGGTCTCACTAAATTATCCAGCCTGACCTCAAATCCACAGTCCTCCCGCCTCAGCCTCCGGCTTCTAGGCATGTGCCATCACCACGCCCAGCTGTTTGTTTTTGTGAGGCAGAGTCTTGTGCTCCTGCACAGGCTGGCCTCAAACTCCCTGACTCTGGTGATCTGCTTGCCTCAGCCCCCTGAGTGGCTGGGACTACAGGTGCGCAACACCATGCCTGTCCTGTTTGGGGCTTTTTAACGTTTGCATGAAAGGAGACCTTCATCCTGATGCTTTACCAGTGCAGACATCATACTGCTTTGAAAGGATGGCAAAAGTGCTGGACTTGAGAAGTCAGGGGAAGGAGCCCGGACCACAGGTCAGCTGGAGAGACTCCCGATGGAGAGGGGAGGATGTGACTGTCGTTCCTAGAAAGCCAGTCCCCATAGCTGTGCAGACAGCTCGTTTGGGACTCTGAGTGGAACATGGCCTTAGCCCAGCTGTGTGTCTCACACACTCCTAGAGGAAGGCCTTGCTGCTTTACCAGGGCATCTTCCGGCAGAGGCACTGTGAAGGCTTGTCACCCAGGCCCGGGTGTTTCTGTTCATATTGTTCAGGGTTTGCAAATTCAGGGCAAGTGGAAACGCACAGAGTAACGTGCAGAGGGCGAGGGCTGTGGACACAGGCATCCACCCTACTCCCTTTTCACACAGTCTTAGATTTGAAAGCTGCCCTGGAACCCCATGCCTTGGGTTTGTTCTAAACAGGGGTCTGCGAATACTGTCTAGGCTTTCATGGGACAGCAGTTGGGTTTCTGTCCTCTCAAAGAAGCTGGTCTTGCGCCCTATTCCCATAACCCCTGGAGGACCCAGCTCTGAGTGAGGGTGCAGGAATTCTCATACAAGGCCTGGATCGCAGAACTTGCACCCCGCACTCCAGGAGGTAGGAGGAGGCGGTTCCCTGCTTAGTTTGCAGAGCAGTGCAGCCACACTGTCCTGTGTCCCGGGCTCTGGTTTGGGCCATCTTCCTCAGAGGGGGTTCTGTAGCTGCAGAGAGAAGAGCGGTGGGGAAGGAAGCCCGAAGCAAACCATTCCCCACTCTCATTCTGCCCAAGTGCAGGCCGGTGACCATTTTCGTCCTTTTAAAGCTGGTAGAATTGATGAACAGTGACTCAGCCTCAAAGATGGGCTAGGCTTTGTGAAGGGCTGTGTTCCATCATGCAGTGTGGTCATGCTCTTTTTTTTTTTTTTTTTTTTTTGTCTTTTTAAAGACAGGATCTCACTATGCAGTTCAGGCTGGCCTTGAGCTCACTTTGTAGCCCAGGCTGGTCTCGAACTCGCAATGATCCTCCTGCCTCAGCCTCCTGAGTGCTGGGATTACAGGCGTGGGCCACAACGCCTGACTGTCATGCTCTTTAGACACCCTTTGGAGTGCTTCCACCCAGAGCTCTCCTGGGTGAGGGTCTCAAGTTGCCTGGCATAATGTGGCTGTCTAGGTTGGGGATAGTCTATGAGGGAGAGACCCTGGCTAGCTCCTGGGCCATGCTGCCAGCTGTCCCTTCTTTCTGATCCAAGGGGGCTTCCTTGATGGACAGTTGCCCCCTCCCACTCCCAGGTACTCATGGGAGAACAAATCAGTGTTTTCACCGAGAGTCCACACAGCATACGGGCCTACACGCAAAGCCCAGGGCTCAGTTCCCTCACAGCTAGTGCCGGGCAGGAAGGACCAGACAGACGGGTGTGACATTCTGGCCATCCCAGCTTTTGCTCCTCATAGGCATATTTTCACATCATACCATACTTGCTTATTCAACCAGTGGGAGAAATTTACCCCCAAATTTCTGGCAAAGAAATCTGCTGTTTGCCAAACTTGTTGCAATGTAGTGGTTATTTGTTTTCATTTTAATAAAGGGTTTTTATTTTCATTTTTGACTTGGCATCAATGTTGGGAAATCCCTGTTTTCAAGCCTTGCTTCAAGGAAAACAAAATTTTCTCCAACTCCAAAAATATTAGTAATCCTAAATTTTCTGCCTCATTCATGCTGCCTACCACAGCTCTCAAGGGTGACATAAAACACCCAAAAAGTGATCATGAAAAACAAAATGTAATGCTGTGAACCAAAATGTGTATGTTCCCCAAAGAGCATTTTAATGATTGAAAATGACATCCTCTTACACTCAATTCCCACATACTGCAAAGAGCACATCGGTTTCTTGGTTTTTGGTGTTTTTTTGGTACTAGGAATTGAACTCAGGACCTTGTGCTTGCCAGGCAGGCACTTTGCCTCTGAGCTATCTCCCTGGCCTGTCAGTTTGTGATTCCAAGTTGTTTGGTTGGTTGGTTGGTTTTGTTATTTGAGATTCTGGGGATTGAATCCAGGGACTTTGCACTGAGCGGTTACCCCGAGTTTGTTTATTTATTTATTTTCATTCATTCACGTACAGTATCTTGCTTACTAGCTAACTTACGCAGGCTAGGCATGAGTTGTGATCCTCCTGCCTCAGCCTCCTTGAGTGCTGAAATTACAGATGTGTAACACCATTCCTAGCTTGTGTTATTTTAATAGAGACAAAATACTGAAAATGTGACTGGACACCAGGGAATAGGCCATGCATGAAAAAGGATATTGAGCCTGGCGTGGTGACTCTGCTACCTGGGAGGCTGAGGCAGGAGTATGGCATGAGCCCAGAAGTTTAAGGCCAACGTGGGCAAAGGAAGGAGACCCTTTTCCTGCCCCCACAAAAAGAGAATGGAGGTTGATGTGATTTCCTAGCCATTAAACAGTCATAACTAGTTTAGTTCAGATTAGTTTGAAACTGAATATCAAAGCCTGGTTTGAATGCCAGTGCCTAATGTGATTTGTTTTTAATATCTTGGTTCACAGCATGCTTCCAGCCTGTGAATTAACTGCTATCTGTTGTCTTTCATTTCCCCGCCTTTTTTTTTTTTTTTCTTTTTTGAGGCAGGGTCTCACTATGTAGTGCAGGCTAGCTTTGAACTCAAGGTGATCCTCCTGCCTCAGCCTCCCAAGTGCTGGAATTACAGATGTGCACCACCACGCCCCACAGACTCTCTGAGACATGTGACCTGAGAGGCACAATGGTGCCAAAGCAAGATGGAAGCCTCTGGCCTTCTGGCTTCTGACCCTGCTGCCTGGGAAAAGTGAGCCCTTGTGGAGTGAGGGATGGGCAGACAGGAGAAAGGTTGGCCTCTGTGCAGTGCTAAGAGAAGGCCTGTGTTATCCTTGAAAATTAGTTGAAACTAAAGATGACCACATACATCCATTCCCTCACTCTATTGTTGAATAACTTTGACGTCAGAGCATCCAAATTGGGCCTAGTGTGCCGGGTATTTCTGTTCTGTTTTGTTTTGTTTTTCTGACTGGAGGCCTAAGTTGCCCAATCTCTCTGCCTTGGCCTCCAGAGTGGCTGGGATTCCAGCCAGGCTGCCCACTGTGCCTGGCTCCATACTATTTTAACCAAAAGAAAGTTCCCTACCCTAGGGCTGAGGATCTCCAGCTCCGAGGTGCAGGAGCCCTGGCTCCCGAGGCTGGGAGGGCACCATGGACGATCGATCGTCCCCTGCCAAGTGCTGCCTGACCCTGTGGGGCTCTGCCCCAAAGGAAGCACAGAGGGTGAGGAGGACGCTGTGGGAATGATGAGCATTGCCGGCCCCCAGACCATGTCTTCCCACTCTGCCACCCCACCACGGGCACTGTGCCTGAGTGGCCTTCTCAGGGAAGGGACGGAGGCCTCCTCACCAATCCCAGTGTGACTCTGGCCCTGCGGCACTTCCTCCTCCAACATGATGTCCCCTTGGGAGGGGCAGCTGTGTCAGGCCCTGGCTGGCTGTGGGATCGGAGAGCAGCGACTGAGATCGCACCATCGCCTCCTTGCTCGGTACCGAACCCACAGGTGCCCAGGCCCCTGACCTGGACCCGCTCGGTGCGCCCTCCCAGGACCTTGGCCGGCGCTCAACTGCTTAGAATTCTTGCTGCTCGAGGCAGTACTTTGTAAATAGTTCTTATTGTACTCAGTTTTGTTCATGTTGTTTTTTATTATTGTATTATTTTTTGTTTTTCTCCCAAATATTTTCAGTCCAGGGTTTCTTGAATCTGTGGATGCGCCACCTGCAGATATGAAGGGCTGTGTCTGTAGCAGAGCCAAGGGTCAACACTTGTGTGGCTAGATCCCTTTTGAGACCCCATTTATCATCCTATGGGGGACACACTGGCGATTGAACCCCGGGCCTTAGCACTGAGCTGCATCCCCAGCCCTTTCTGTTTTTTATTTTGAGACGGGATCTCGCTAAGTTGCCAAGTTGCCAGGCTGGGCTAGAACTTGGTTCCTCCTGCCTCAGCCTCCCCAAGTGCTGGGACGATAGCTGTGTGTCACCACAACCATCTACTGCTCTTGTTTTTTGCAGAAGGAAGCAAGTTTAGCAAGACCAGGGCACAGTGCAGGCAGTGCTGCCACCGCATGTGTGGTGACCCTTCCCTGTACCTCTCCTGGTTCCTTTATACATGTGACAAAGGGGACAGAAGGTACTGGTGATGCTGAGTTGTACCCAAGGGCATCTGGTGCTCATGGGATCAGCACCTGGGCCACTTGGCTGGAAGTCAGGCAGTACAGGACGGGCTGGGCTGAGCTGCACATCTAGCAGGGAGAGCCAGCTAAAAGGTGGGATTCTTCCCTGGGGAGAGCACTCTAAATTGCCGAGGCTGGCCTCAAACTGTGACTGTCCTGCCCTCGATGCGGGGGCATCTGGGATTACTGTAGTCAGTGTGAGATTGTCCTTCTTGCTACAGTGCTCTTGCTTTTGTATACAGTCATGAGCCAGACGGTGCACTGCCCACAATCATAAAGCAAACCCAGGACCAAAGACACAAACGTCTCCGTTGCCTCAGGGGACAACGCTGTCGCTAGAGTTACATGCTGTGCCCTGCAGGGCGAGGACCAGAAGGCACCCAAAGAAAGGGCTTCTGTGCAGTCCAGTGAGTGCTTTTGGAGCACACACTGGGTGCCAGATTTGTGCTAGGGATAGCGGGGGCCACCCGAAACCCCCGAGGACTTCTGTCAGGAGACAAGTCTCGTCGCTCTGTATCTTGGCAGAAACAGAGAGTGCTGAGGAGGCAGGGTTTGGGAGAAGGGGATCCTAGCAAACTCCCTTAGGCAGGGTAAGAGCCAAACCGTTTCACAACCTCTCTAGCCCAGGTGCCCACCCATCAAAACTGACCCCAGCCGGGATTTAGCTCAGCAGCAAAAGCGCCTGCCTGGCAAGCGCAAGGTCGTGAGTTCGGTTCCCGGTACCGGAGAAAAACAAAAAAAAAAAAACAAAAAAACAAAACTGACCCCAGCCGTAAACCCCTGGGGACCAGTGTGGCTGGTCAGAGTGCTGGGTCCCTCGGGCAACAGAGGAGACACTTCATGGCACACTGGCGGCGAGGGGCCACCAGCCTGGTTTGTGCACCTAGAATGGGGCAGGAAAGGCTCGCCTCTCAGTGCTCGCTGCTTGGAAGGATACACAGGTTCCCAGAATCAATGCACCTCGGTGGTTTCCAGGCTTACAGGGGACAAAATGAGGCTGTGACAAAACACTAGCAGTAGCATGAGTGTGCACACCTGCAAACCCACCTGCTCAGGAGGCTGAGACAGGAGTTTGAGGCCAAAATCCCAAGTTTGAGGCCAGCCTGGGCAACTTAATGAGACCCTGTCTCAAAATAGAAAATAACAAGGTTTGGGGATATAGCTCAGTGGCAGAGAGCCGCTGGGTTCAATCCCCTGTGTTGAATAAATATAAATAAATAAATCCACTAGGAGAACAGAGACACTGTGGCGAGCAGAGGAAGGACGGAGGAGGAGAAACAGGAGGATCTCCTTAGCTCCGGGTCTTTGTCCCTCAGGATGGGTGGAGCTGAGAAGATTGGAGTCCCGAGGGAAACAGACAGACAGACAGACAGGCAAACCCAGGAAGCCGGAAGCTGGAATGCTCTTCAGTAATTTATCAAAGCACTTTCGGTTCCCACTCAAATCTAAACAAACCCCAGTTACGACTGAAAGCAAAACAAACGAACCACCCCACCCCACATCCTGCCCTTCCAGCTGTGTTCCTAGGTCGTAAGGGACAGCTGAGGATTTGGCAGTCACTAGGTGTCAGGCGCGCTCTGGGCTGGCAGAGCAAACCTCAATGCGAAGCCTCGAGCATCCCCACCTTGCAGACCTAGGGAGGCTGGAGGATGAGGACACTGCCCTCAAGGTCACACAGCAGGAGCCTGGCTGATGGGGTTTTGCCCCTGAGCCAAGCACCCTGCAGTGCCGAGGGCTCGGCTTTCTGAGCAGGAGCTTTAGCAAACTGTCCAATCAAGGCATTTCGGGGGCTGTTTGTCTCCCTCAGCATCTGCCCACCCCAGTCAGGGAGTGCTGTCTGCACTAGGCCAGGAGTGCGTGGGCACTCAGAGGAATTCAGGTGGCACCGCTGGGCTGGAAGTCACCCTGGGCTGCTGCTGAGCCTCGAGCACTGGCTCACGTTTGTCAGTAGCTCTGTGCCTCAGTTTCCTCCTAGGAGTTGGGGAGGCTGGGAAGCTACCGCCCTGGCACCCTGCAGCCACACTCGGTTGTCCCTCCTGTCCTTCCTGAGGTTGCCTCCTGAATTCTTATCCTTGTCTGCATCAGCTTCCCAGAGAACCCATAGTAGACAGACGGGTCTGTACAGCCGAAGGGTTGTTTCCTGTATGTGACAAATCTGAGGTGCTGAGCCCCAGGGAGCACCCGCTCCTCTTTGGCTCTGTCCTGACTCGAACCACACAGCCAAGGACAGTGTGTTAGCGTGCAGGAAAAGAAGCACTCAGGAGCTGGGGATTTAGCTCAGCGGCACAGCGCCTGCCTGGCAAGTGCAAGGTTGTGAGTTCGATTCCCGGTACCGGAAAAAAAAAAAAAGAAAAGAAAAGAAGCACTCAGTCTGCAGCAGACAACCTGGTTCCTGCCTCATCCCCTCCGTCCGAGGACATCAGTAAGAAGAGAATGACTTGGCTGATGTGAAGTTTAGATGATCTTAGAAAAGGAACTGCTTGGATAAATGCCCATAAACATTAGCAATTGTAAATGTTTAAATTTCACTTTCCTACAAAGAGGCCCTTATCTTATTCTCAAACACTGGCTTCTATTTCTATGACTTTATTGTTTTATCTGTTAAAATATATATATATATATATATATATATGAGAAAGCTAGAACTGGACTAAAGCAGGAGGCCATGTGATCTAACCTCATGTTTTTGTCTTTGTCAAGTAACCTTAGATGGTATCCTGTGCATTTTTATTACAGGCTGAGAATCCCTTATCTGAAAAATCTGAAATCCAGAATGCTTTCAAGTTGGAAGCCTTGCGTCATTCGCCCCAACAGTTTCAGCTTTTGATTTCTGGATCAGGGATGCTCATCCTGTAGTCTTTGCAGATATTCCCAGCTCTGAGGAACTCTGGCATCTGAAACACCACGTCATTCAGAGAAGGGATGCTCCGCCCGGATTATTACTGTAGGCACCGCTGGCATCCCCTAAATAATATTACTTATCACCTTGTGCTGTTAACATTTACCAGCTCTCCACACTGAGCTTTTTACTCTTTATTTCCATGATGGCGAACCTTTTAGAGCTTTCAATAATACAAATAGGCCACTGTGCCACATGAGCCATAAGTTCATCACCACTGCTTTGTTTTGAGACAGGGTCTAAGTTGCCCAGGCTGGGTTTGAACTTGTGATCCTCCTGTCTCAGCTTTCCAGAGTGCTGGGATTGCAGTCATGCACCATCACACCCTGCTAACAAGCACATCCATTACCTGAGACTTCGATACTGCCTCATCTGATCTCTAACTTCTGGAATCTATGCTGCAGGTCATGGCAAAGGAAGAAAGACAGCTTCCATCTCCTTTTCTTAATCAGAGAGAGAATCAGTTGTGGCAGAAGTGGTGATAGGGAACCACTTCTTGTCTAGCGGGGAGCGTGCTATTTCCTATCACTGCTGCATTAAGGGCAGGGGATCCCACGCCGTGGCCGGGCACTGTACCACTTCCTCATCACAGATGACCTTTGTAACCAGTTGATGTGGGCTGTACACAGATTTTCAGGCTTGTCTCCATTTTGGTCATCAGTGTCCTGGGTTCCATCCCTGGTACCACGAAAACAAAAAGCCTGAGCTTATGGTGAGGACCACAAAGTACAGCTAACATATGGTTTCTAAAACTCAAAATGTTACAGTTCAAATGATTCTCCTGTATCTCCTTGTTAGTAGACAAATAGAAAAGACATCAGTAATCCTCACAAAAAAACGTTGCCTCCTCATTTCTCTTTGATGGTTTCAAGACTTCCAGGCGTGGTTGTGCCTTCGCTCACAGGTGAGCGCAGGGCCACAGAACTCAGGAGGGGAGCTACTGGCTGTGGCTGTGGCTGTGGCTCTAGGGGGTGGCTCCATCTCTCTCTGCCTGCGTGGCATCATTTCTTTGGGTCCCACATTTGTCCTCTGCAACGTGGAGCCAGACAGTCCTTGAGCAGGGGGTTGGGGGCTGAAGAGTCAGTGTATATTGAGCACCTAAAATTGTGTCATTGTTCTCAGTGTAAAACATCTGAGGTTTTGTGTCAGACATGAAAGAACCAGAGATGATGGAAAACACCCTACAGTAGCAATTCGCAGGAAACGTGACCCCGCCATGTTCTTGTCTTTTCTGAGCCGGTCCCGCTTCGGTTTCTTGTGCTCCCCCAATCCTTTTCCCTCTGCCTTGGGAGCAGAACTGGAGTTTTCTCCCTGGAGAGAGGGCACTAGGAAAGGGGTTACAGGGCTCCCCTTTGCATTTCAGAACCTCTGGCACCATTACCCATCTTCCCGCTGCTCTATGAGTTGATTGCAGAAGAGAGGAGTTTTGCAAAAGAGAAAGAGTTTATTCCTGAGGCCACCAAAATGTAAGGAGATGGGAGCCCTGGGTCTCAAAGCCACCCTAGGACAGAGTTTTGGGGTGCTTGTGGGGTAAAGACACAGGGTGGTGGCAGAGGTGGTTGGAGCCAGGAAAACAAGTCACCTGTGCTCTGTGCCTGTGTCCTAAACATGTGGCTGCTCCCTGGAAACATGTTCAGAAAGTGGCAGTGTTCTTGTGCAAGGAGTGTGGAGTCTGTGACCTTTGCATGTCACAGGTCGCCCAGGGATGCCTGCTCAGGCCAAGGGAGATGGTGCCAATCGATTTGAACCCTACAAGTTTGCCACCAAATTCCAGAAAAATCACTTCCGCTGTTGTTCTTAGGGGAGCCGTGTGCAGGTTTGTTGTCTCCAGCCAAGCCAGCAGGGTTCTGTCGCAGCATGGCTCAGCTAAGTGACTCCTAGGGTCAGTGGGGAAGGGAGGTACCCAGAAGGAGGGGACAGGAGGACTGACTGGGATTCCCTTGTTTAGGCTCCAACGATTACATTCCCGTCTCGGGTGTTGAAATGCTGGGACACTTCCAGAGTGGCTGAGCCTAGGTTTCAGCCCTCCTGACAGAGAAGCAGAGCCCTTCCCCACCCACGCTGGACAGCCCTCAGGCAAAGCCGGCCCTGGCCACCAGGATGAGGTGCCTGGGGAAAGCCTCCTAACCTGGTAGGAGTAAGCTCTGGCTCTTCCTCACCTGGAAGAGTTTGAAGCCTTTGGAGACTGCCTGTGTAAACACTCAGGCCCACTGGAGGCCAGATGAACATCCCAGGAGGGTCCTCAGTTGCTTTCTGTAACTCAGATTGATGCAGTTTGTGGAAGCCTAACTTGGCCTCCACTGTTGAGGTGGATGGCCTTTTACACAAGTGTACATCCGGGTAGCGACCGCCCAGATCCAGGATAGAACATCTCCATCTCCCCTAGAGTACCTCCTGTGGTGACCGCCACACTGACTTCAGGTGCCTGGGTCCATTCTGCCTCCTTTGGGATCCATGTGAATGCAATTCAGCCACAGGAGGTGCTCAGCCTGGTTCCTCTCACACAGCATTGTGTATGGAGTTCCAGAGCTGAGTGAGCTCCGTTGGGTGGCAGGAGTGCAGTCTACTGTCTGAATCTCATTGTAGTGTCCAGTTGTAAGAGTGTACCCAGCTCAGCTAACGAGCCACTAGACAGGGCTTTGGGCTTTTCCCATGGGGAGCTGTTACAAATAACACTGCCGCCAGCATTCCTGTACACTCCTCAGTAGTGAGCCACAGTTTTTCCCTCTCCCCTTGGTGACCCCATTCTAACAAAGTAAGGGCCCCTGATAATTACAAATGGAGCACCCAGAAGCCTTGGATGAGAGAAATAAAATGGTGAGGGTTTACAAAGCAGTTCGACTTTAGAATGAAAAGATCATTTGCTTTGAAAAGCAGTCAGAATGTTTGTTTCAAATAGCTGTGTAGCCTCAAGAAAGCCATTAGACATTTCTGGATCTCAGGTTCTCTGTCTGTAACGTGGGTGTAGAATTAGTGCTGTGCAGAAGTGATGGAGCTGCTGAGAGGACTAGGTGACAATATTTAGGTAGAGCTTAGCCCCTCTGAGCACTCAATCTGAGTTACTATTGCTGACTTTTTTATGCTAGTGATCATATATGGAAAAGTCAAAGATGCCATGAACCTGCACAGGTTTATTAACACAAGACAACCAGTACAAAGCAGGGAGTCTGCGGTAGTGCCAGATATACAGTGAATATGTTGTTCTGCTTTCCTTCTTACTTCATAGTCTCTCTATCTTCCAGCCTGATTTCTATGGTTCTGTGAAGTTCTAAATTTCCATAAAGAGATTTTCCAGATAGGATATGGGAGTGGGGACAGAGGAAAACTTGTGCTGCAAATCTGATCATTGTGGAAGCAGCATTTAATTTTTGACTTCAGTTTTCACTTCAGGTGACAGGAAAATTGTTTCCAGTGTTTGCACATCTGGCTTAGATTGCTCTCTGTCCCTGGACTTCTAATAATAGGTAATACTTTGGATTCACCGTGGCCTGGTCCAGTGTTAGGAGTTCCAAAGGTCAGAGAGAGAAGCTGGCTACTTCCAATCTTACACATAAGTGCATCTGTGGGCTTCCAAGGTAGAATCACATTAAAGTGTCCTATATGAGGTATAGTCACTGCTATGAACTCAGGAGATTTGATGACCATGTGCAAAAGCAGAAAGCTTCTCCCTGTGTAAGTAATTTTCCACATAGGTCTACAGATATATGTTACTGGCCAAGAAAGCTGCTCTGTTGGGTGACCATTCGAGAAAGAGGGGAACAATAAGGCTACCTACGCCTAAAGATGTTTCCTAACTCTGAGCAGAAACACAATTTCTTTTTAACTTTTAATTTTGAAATCATGTCAGACGTACAGGAAAATTACACAAATGATACAAAGAAACGTCTAGGCTTCACTGGGAATCGCTGACTGTTAGCCCTTTGACCCATCAGCTTTACCCTCCGTCTTTCTCTCTCCTTGCTTACACACACACACATGCATGCATGTGCACATACACATGCACACACGGGTACATATATGCACACACACACATATATACCCTCCTTTTTCCTAAACCACTAAAGAATAAGCTGCAGACGTCATGCCTCTTTTCACCTAAATGCTTCACTGCAGATTTGCTAAAAGCCAGACTCTCTGTTGTATAACAATTATCAAGCCCAAAGAACTAATGTTAAAGCTGTGATTATACTATTACCTAATCTGCAGACTTTATTTATATCTCATCAGATGCCTTACTGGTGTCCTTCATAGCAAGTGGAATACAGTGGCAGCTCAGTTCACAAACTTGATTCTTTCTGTGATTCTGGCCACAAGCTGAATCAGTTGTGAACCAAATCAAATTCAATGGTTAGGTTCACTGTTGACCTATGGGGAAATGTGATTCAGTTCACAGTCAGTTTGGGTTGCAACAGAATCATGGGAAGAAGCAAGTTCGTGAACCAAGGAACCACTGTAAAGGATTATTTGGTACAGAAGCCAATCCAAGGTCGTGTGTTTAATTGAATTTATTTTCTCAAAATATTTCTGTGGGTTCCTGAGCCCTTACTTTTACACTTGATCTTAGCCAAAAGGCCGAGAAGTGATCTGAGCCCTTACTTTTAGAAAATCTTTCCTTTAAGGTAACAAACTTGCCCTGCTGGCAGCAGGAGAGGAGAGCAGATGAGCCAGGCTGAGAGAACATCCTCTAAAAATCTTTGGCTGTGTTCACGGAAGGCTGTAAATAACCCAAACAAATACATTTCATTGTATGATTTAATGCAAGTTAGACGTGATTAGGGAAGAGCCACCTTCCTGGCTTGCGGGAAACATCACCCGTGTGTGAAGCAGATTTGGTCTCTTCCTCCTCAGACGAGGGTCATAGTGGCTGCTCTTCCTTTGGCAGATGTGGTGCTGGAGAAGGCCATGCACAAGTGCATCCTGAAGCCGCTCAAGGGACACGTAGAGGCCATGCTGAGGGACTTCCACGTGGCCGATGGCTCATGGAAACAGCTCAAGGAGAACCTGCAGCTCGTGCGGCAGCGGAACCCACAGGAGCTGGGGGTCTTCGCCCCGACACCTGACTTGGTGGATGTGGAGAAGATCAAGATCAAATTCATGATGATGCAGAAGATGTATTCCCCCGAGAAGAAGGTGATGCTGCTGCTGCGGGTGTGCAAGCTCATCTACACGGTCATGGAGAACAACTCAGGTAAGACCACATCTACCAGGCTGTGCCATGCGAGTCCCCACCCATCCCAGCTCCACCCAGCAGCTCACAAAACCACGAGTGTCACTCTGGTGTCTGTGAATGAGTCACACACAGAGACACTGTAACAGCACTAATGAATTAGGCAGAGAAGGGCACCTCACTAATTAAAGATTCAGTGCAGGGCAGAAGTTGGGACACCCATCTCTGGGGTCTGCATTTGAAGCCTTCCCCTGCATAAGGGCTCATTAACTGAGGGACTTTTTGGGTGCCGTCACCAACCCTCTATGCTGTGCCTTCTGCATCTTAGCTGGATAGGACCCGCTCCTGCACACAGTGGGCTTAGCGGGGACCACTCACACCCAGTCCTGGGCAGTGGGGATTCTAGCTACAATTATTACTGCATTTTGGGCAAGGAGGCTTGGTGCAGTGTCTCTAGAGCCTGCCAGAGACTTACAAAGCTGGAAGTGAGCCTGCGGATAGCTCAGTGTCGTTTCCATAGACGACAGAAGTCACAGCGTTGCCCGGGTACGGACCGAGTGCCACCTGTTGAGGTGGCTGGAATTGTGGCCCATTACCAGCTTCACTTGGGAGTGAAACTGCCTCTGGAGAAGCAACAGAGAACACACAGGCTAGCTTACCACTGCTGGTGCAGACAGTAATGCATGTGCTGCTGCAGACTGAGTGGTAAGGACCTTACAGTGGGAGCCCTGGGCTGGCGATGAGAGCTGTGAACAAAGCCTCTGCAGTTGGCGAGCATAATCCACAGACAGGAAATACGTTTTCCATCATTCACAAAGTCCCTTATAAAAAGCTCCAAAGTAGTATCTGGGCGGGATCATGTTCTTGTGCTGCTCAGTGTCTCGACCTCTGCACATGGATCGAGAGGCTGAGCCAGAGAGATCATCATGAGTTAGTTCAAGGCTGGTTCTGAACTACATAGAAAGAACCTATCTCAAGGAAAAAGAGATGAATGACAGTAACAATTATAAAATAATAAAAAAATGACTCACTGAAGTGTAAGCTATTTAAGGTACTCTGACCCAGGCATGGTGGTGCACACCTACAATCCCAGCACTCGGGAGACTGAGGTAGGAGGATAGTTACAAGCTGAAGACCAGCCTGGGCTACAAAGGGAGCTCAAGGTTAGCCTGAACTGCATAGTGAGACCCTGTCTCAAAAAAACAAAAAATTAAAAAATAAAATAAAATAAAATAAAGGCACTCTGTTCTCATGAATAATTTTAAGTAAGTCCTAAAAGTGAGGAGAGAATCTGACATGTTTTAATTAACTCATAGGCATTCATTCTGAAACTGTAAGAGGCGCTCTGTTCTGTTAGCAGCAGCCGGGAGGGTCACAGGCCACTCTGGATTCCAGAAATACCCGCCCCAGTCTATAAAAAGCACATCTCCCCCGGAATGACTCCTTGTTGTCTAATAAAAGCAACCAGTAGGATGTGAAAGAAAGAAAAATGAATAAAAATACCCCCCTCGCCCTTTCTTCCTCATCCAGGGAGAATGTATGGGGCTGACGACTTCCTGCCTGTCCTGACCTACGTCATAGCTCAGTGTGACATGCTGGAGCTGGATGTGGAGATTGAGTACATGATGGAGCTCCTGGACCCATCGCTGCTGCATGGAGAAGGTAACATGTGTGCTCTGACAGAGCCAAGGAAGTGGGGGTTGGGTTTGTTTTGTTGTACTAGGGATTGAATCCCAGAGCTTTTATTCTGAGCTGTATCCCAAGCCTGTTGTTTGTTCATTTTTTTGTTTTGTTTTGTTTTTTGTTGTTGTTTTCCGGTACCGGGAATTGATCTCATGACCTTGCACTTGCCAGGCAGGCGCTGTGCCACTGAGCTAAATCCCCAGCCCCCTGTTCATTTATTTTTGAGGCAGGATCTCCCTAAGCCCCTATGTTGCCCAAGCTGGACTGGAACTTGGCAATTCTCCCACCTCAGCCTCTCAGACTGCTTGGATTACAGGCAAAATTGAGATGAAATTTATGGAACAAAATTAATCATGTAATGTCCCTCCCATCCCCAGCACTGGGCTTGAACCCAGGGATTTGCCATGCTGGGCAGGAGTGGAACTGCTGGACCATGCATTACTAGCTCAAATATTAACCATTTTACAGTGAATGATTCAGTAGCGTTTCATAATCCACAGTGTTAGGCAGCCACCACTTCTGTCAGAGTGCAAAATATTTTTCACACCCCAGAGTAAAACCCTGAACCCACTGACCAGTTACTAGGGTCCTTTTTTGACATCTTAAGAGTTAGCTGCAGTTTTAATTTTTTAAAAAGTTTTAAAGGTATGTATTGACTTTTTCTGGTTAAAAAATAGTACATATTCATCAGGCTTCAGAAATAACACAAAGCCAAAATGCAGACCCTAGCATAATTAATATTTCACTGAGACTGGCAAATGACAAGAAGAAGTTATAAACTTTTATTAGAGAACAGTTCCATTGCCAGAAAAATAGCTTGCTGTTGTAGCACTGAAACGAAGCCCTAGTTTTTATTTTTAACCTTTTTTAAATTTTTCTTTAAAGATAAAAAAAATTCATTGTCTTTCCAGTTTAAAATAGTATCTGTTCATGGGTAAGCCACAGATATAGTGAAGTCAAGTCTGGGTGGTTTGTTTTAAGGTCCCTGGAGGGTTCGCATCCCTCCGTATCTGCACAGCTCTGCAGGTCTTAGCTCCTTCCTTAGAAGCTCGGTATCTTTTTTGGGGAGGGAGGGTAAGGTGGGGTCTTGCTATGTAGTTCAGGCTGGCCTGGAGTTCATGATATAGCCCAGGCTAACCTCAGACTCACGGGGATCCTCCTGCCTCAGCCTCCCAAGTGCTGGGATTACAGATGTGTGCCACCATGTCAGCAGCTGGGTGTCTTATCATGGAAACAACTGGGGTGTCTGTCCATAGCTCAGACCCTGGAAGTGGCTATAACTGGGCTCACCCAGAGCTTGCCCAGTTAAGGGAGGTTCATGGCAAACCCTGCCAATCCTTTTTCATAAGACCAAGGGTGCGGCTTTATTTTCTACAAGGAGTTCAGGCTGGGGTTGAGTACAAAGGTCCACCTGCAGCCAGGATTCCCTAGCCCTGTGTCACCAGACATGGCCTTAATATCCCCAGCCCCTAACCTGAGGTCACCAGGCCTGGGTTTTCCCTTCAGGGCTCGGTCACACCCTTCCTGTCCTCTACAAGCAGTGCCCTCTTCCTGTGCCACCCCAACAGACAGCTGTGGGCTGTGTCACCCTCACGCCCTCACAGCCAACCGCATTCTCACAGTGAGAGTCTCATGGAGGACCCAGCCACTCCCCGAGGAGCGCCGAGACCCCTCCTGGTGGGCAGGAGGGGCAGCGTGCGTCACCGCCATGCCAGACTTCCCTCTTTCCACTGTGTTATTATCACAATCCAGGGCTTGGGTTTTGCTTTCTTGGCTCCCATCATGTCTAATTCTCGTAGGAAGGACGACAGGCGCATGGGGCGGCGGGAAAGGGGTTGCTTAGAAAGCCACAGTGCTGCTGCCCAGGATGTGGACTCAGGACAAACACAGGCTCACATGTTTCAGTCCTAGCCCGGAGACAGCCACTTCCTGTCCCTGCCTTGCGTTGCCCCAGAGCAAGACAGCACTTTGGTTTGGAGTTGATGACAGAGGGGCACGTGGCTGTCCTCACTTCCAGACGTCCCCCCCCCAAACGGGGCAGCGTCCCCTACCCCCTTTGCAGAGTCTGGAGCTTCCTCCTACTCCGCAGGAGCGCGGGTGGCCCAGCTGGTGGCTGAGGTTGCAAACCAGTCGCGCTCAGCATTGCACTGCAGCTCCACAGATGGGGGCGCGAGACACCCTGCAGTGGCCCCTTCTGCGGTGTTTGGCTTGCGGGCAGCAGCCGGGTCTTTTCTGCTGCTTAAGCAGGTATTCTCGTAGGTGGAGCCCACGTCATAGGACCCCCGAGGAGCACGCAGTCCTAGGGTAGGTTCCAGTTTCACTGCAGTGGAAAACCTCCCCCTAATTGCAGCCACATGTTTCAAAGTGTGGTCCATTTTGCGCTGGCAGCATTTTTTAGTTTTCCTAGTGCCTTGAACACATTCAAGCCTCAAATCTGAAGTACCAAGGAGCCCCCTGCGCCCCTGTGGGGACAGAGCCACCCCCAGGCTGTGGCTCAGACCCTGACCCCTCCTCAGACCTCTTTAGACCACAGAAGTCCCCATCGATCCCTCCCGACCTTTCCATGTAGCACCCACATTCCATAACTCTGTTTCATACTCAGTCGGGTGCTGATTTGTCTGTGGGGCAAACAGTTAGTAAAGATCAGCTACTCCCAACCCCAGACTGGGCACTGGGAAGCTGCCGTAGGGAACCCACAGCAGGGGTGGAGGAGCAGGGGAACTCCAAGCAGAAAGCTCAGCAGGGCTAGGGTGCTATTCCATGTGCTTGAAGCACTGGGTCCCCCCGCTTAGCCCCACAAACCAAAGACACTCATTATGGGCCATGTGCGTGGCAAGCATCGTGCTCCCTGGCTGCCCAGGTTACGCTGCAGGAAAAAATGGTCCTTACAGCTCCATCACCGACCTGCAGGCAGCAGAGTGTTTCTCTCTCACCGATTACTGTCCAGGACAAGCTCAGAGTGCTGCTCATTCATGGTCCAAAGGCACAGAGCTGTTTCCGCCTGCACGATGATCAGTTACGCAGGGTCTCCCAGGAGCAGTTTAAATACTTTGACCAGGAAAGTGACACCGCGAAAAGCTCTTAACCACAATGAACCTCTTGCCCTGTAGGAGTAGGTTGCCTATGTCTGCTTTCTTTAATAGATGTATAAATTTCTGGAGAGTGGGAGCTCAGATTCTGTTTCTTACGAGCCCATCTCCTGTTGTGTCTGGCCTGGGCTCTTGACAGATTTGACAGACTTTGAAGTTGTCAAGAAACATGCGAGGCGCCCCCTAGTGGCTGTCTAGCACGGCGTTGACTTTTTCTGCAGGCACCTATCTGTGTTTTAGGACAAAACTGAACAATACTTGTGCATCTGAAGATGTTGTAAGCCCATCAGCATGCCCCAAGAACACAAGAGAGTGTTCCTAAACTCACTATCAAAGGGACAGTGCTAGAAGTATATGATTTACTTAAGATTTGGGAAATATGAACTCCCAGAAGCATTGTCTTGCAGCTGTTGGCTGGAGCTGCTCACTGCCCTGACTTCCCCCTACCTCCCCAACAGGCCTCAGACTCTGGCCCTTGCTGGAAATCCATTTTCACTGTTGCACTTTAATGATCTGGGTGTTCTCACTAGAGGGAAAACCCTTCCCTGAAAACAGAAATGTCAGCCAGATGGGGTGCACGTCTGTAATCCCAGCACTAGAGAAGCTGAGGCAGGAGCATAGTCGTGAGTTTGAGGCCAACCTGGGCTACAGAGCGAGACCCTGTCTCACCCCCACTCCCAAAAGAAAAGTCATCTGCTGGCCGATGCTGCCTGGCCTGCCGGGACCTGGGCACCCCATACGACTCTGTGGGGCTGACACACACTTGGGTGGCGTTTGAGTGGGCTGTGTACTCCTGGGTGGGTGCTTCCCTGTCCCACCAGGAAGCCCATGGGGGAGAAGGGGAAGTTCTAGCCAGCAGTCCATAACCACAACTGAACTGGCCACAGGTTGTCACTATCAGAAAAATAAATTATGCGTGTACTGAACATGTACAAACCTTTTCCCTTGTTCTTGCTTCTGAAACAACACAGGCAACATGCTTTGCTTAGTGTTCACGTTATTTTAGGTATTGCATCTACTATGCAGGAGGAGGCTGCAGGTGGGGCTCAGCATGGGCCAGGTTGAGAGTTTGATCTGCAGCTGTGAGGAAGGAAGGGAAGGACAGAGGGAAGGAAGGAAGGAAGGAAGGAAGGAAGGAAGGAAGGAAAGAAGGAAGGAAGGGAGGGAAGGAGGGAGGGGTAGATGGAGGGATGGAAGGAGAGAGGGAAAAGCACACACAGGAGGATGTGCGTATGTTAGAGGAAATGTTACGTCATTTGAGGTAAGAGACTTGTGCGTGCAGTAGATTTGGAATCTGAAGTGGGCATTCTGGAACCAGTTCTACAGGGAACCACTGTACACAAGTGACTGTCACAGCAGAGCACTGTCACTGTCCTCCCCGGAGTCCAGGACCCTGGAGAATTCACTTGTTCTCCCTTTCCAGGAGGTTACTACCTGACCAGCGCCTACGGAGCCCTGTCCCTCATAAAGAACTTCCAGGAGGAGCAGGCGGCGCGGTTGCTCAGCTCAGAGACACGGGACACGCTCAGGCAGTGGCACAAGCGGAGGACTGCCAACCGGAGCATCCCTTCTGTGGACGACTTCCAGGTGCGCCCCACGTACCCCTGTCCTCCAACACCTCCTGCAGGGGATCGGGTCCGCTCGTGAAGTCATGGGGAGCAGGGGTATTTTAAGCAGCCCTCTGACCATGTTGTTTCACTTCTGTTTCCTTAACTGTATAGACTGGTGCCCGTGGGCTCACGGTGGGGCTCCGGCTCCACATGTAGTGGGAAATAGCCTCACCCAGCCTGGCTCAGCAGAAAGGTCCCTCTTGGGGGATCTCTGCTTCCCCAAGACTGGGGGCTGAGGTTCCCAACTGCATCCAGGATCAGGGTGTCAGGGAACAGAGACAGAGAGCCCTGCCATGCTTCCAAGGCTGTGAAAAGACCCAAATTCAAACTTCAGGCTGGGGTGTAACTTAGTAGTAGAGCACCTGCGAGGGCCAACCCCCAGCACCCAAATAATAGTAATAATAATAATTCAAAATTTGAAGTACAGTTTCTGCTGAAGACCAGTCCCTTTGACACCATTGGAAAGTTGAAAAATGGTAACATCAAACCATCATGAATCTGTGACCACCTGTATGTATACGTAGGTTTGGCCCAAATTTTGCTGCCCTTAAGACAACAAAGGCAAGTTAAAGCAGGATTTCCCCCAAAATGGTCACCTGGATGCCGAGCACCTGGGCAGACAGGAAATCAAGACAGGAGGCTGGCAGTGGTGTGGGGACTGGGGTACTTGCTTCCTACTCTGGGAACCTCGGGGGGTGCTACAGCAGGCTGGCTGGTCTCTGGGCAGAGGGGTGTACTGAGAGTTCCCTCTGCTCCACCATCCTCTCCCTTGCTTCCCAAACACAAGGCCCCAGAGTCTCAGCTGGGAGAAGAGGGTGACAGGGACGTCTGCACCAGCCCCCTCACCCCTAAGGCTGTTGTTCTCGTCACTGTCACCTTCACCATCCCCAGGGCTGGTGCCTGGGATGTGGGGGTCTCACCGTGTTTGCTCTTGGAGAGGAGAGGCTGGCTTGGGCTGCAGAAATCCTGGAGACACAGCAATCCCTGCCTCACTTGTTGTCTGTGAAGCTAAGAAGAAGCTGCAGATGTCTTTGAAGGGTATTTCGAGGGTTTCAAATGGAACTAGGATGCCAGGCTTAGGTCCTGCGAAGCACAGTTCCAGGCAGGGGAGTGGAGAAGCAGATGAGATCTGTCTGCTCATCCATGCTTTCTTCCTCCCTGCCTCCTTCCCTGCCTTCTTTCCTTCCTTTCTTGCCTTTCCTTTCTTCCTCACTGCTTTTTTCTCTCTTTTTTTTTTTTTCTCTCTTACCCTACTTACTGCTCTGAAAAGAGCCAAAAGGTACTTTGGACGCAAAATCAGCCCATCTTGAAAGGCAAAATCAGCATGTTCTTCCCCAAGACTGCAGGACTCCCAGCAATCCCTTCCAGAGACATAAATCTAGGAAAGGAACAAGAGGGCAAGAACTTATGCCAAAGCCCCACGCCCACCGCAGGGTTACCACATCTTGCATGTGGTGACTCGCCCTGCCTGCTGCCCGTGGGCCATGCAAGGGGGGCTGCCAAGGTCTCTGCTCTCTGAGAAAATCAGAGGAAACAAGACCTTCTCTTTTTTTTGGTTTTTTTTTTTTTTTCCCCTGTAGTGGGAATCAAACTCTCAATGTCACGCTTGCCAAGCAGGCTCTGTGCCACTGAGTTAAATCCCCAGCCCCCAACAAGACCCTCTCTGTCATCCCTCTCCCTGGGACCCCAACATCACCCACCAGCCCTCCTGCAGCACCCCTCTCCCCACCAGCCTGCTCACTTAAGAAATGAACCCCCAGGACCACCCTGCACCCGTGAAGTAAAGGCCGAGGAGTGTGGGCTCTGCCCCATGCTAGCTGTGTGGCTTTGGGCAGGTTACTGAGCCACTCTGCCTCCGTTTCCTCACTGGTCAAGTGGGTTCATGTAGACTTGTCACAGAATTCTCTTCAGGGGTGCTGTAGCCACGTGTTTGGGCTGGGAAAGCCAGGGTATGGTCTGGTGGCACGTGGTCACCTCCAGAGAAATATGCTCATGTCTATGTGTCCTACCTGCTCACCTCTGCCAAGTCACCTGGCTCAAAGTGTCGTCTGCAGACACAAGAAAGCAGTCTCACTGGGCGTGATGGCGCATGCCTGTAATCCAGCACTCAGGAGGCTGAGGCAGGAGGATCGTTGGAAGTTCGAGACCAACCTGGGCTACAGAGTGAGCTCAAGGCCAGCCTGAACTGCATAGGGAGACCCTGTCTCAAAAAGACAAAAGAAAAAAAAAGAAAGCAGTCTTAACTGCCCTTCCGAGAGCCTGCTGCTATTGCCCCAAAACTCTCAGGTAGCCAGGAGGCTGAGGCAGAGAGCTGCCCTCCTTCCTCAGCAGAGAACCCAGATCTAGAAAAAGAAAATGTCTTTGCTGTCTAGATTTAGCTAGGTGGTCCCGATTTTTCTCTGGGAGCCCCCCTTACAAAGAAATGGGACAGGCAGAGTTCTCTGGGCCCACAAACCCCAGAGAGTCTGGGCTGTTTAGGATCCTTGCAGCCCCCTCAGACTCATGAGGTTTCCAGTGGTGCACCCCTGGCACCGTCCCCATGCCAAGCCCACAGTCGTGTCCTCCACTTCCTGCAGTGCCACTTGGTGTGTGGTCACCCCATCAGTGGTCCCTGGTGGGATCCACATCCTCTCCCTCTGCTGTTTTCCACGGGGAGCATAGTTTAGGGTGAACCCTGCAAAGTCACTGTTCATGGGGCTCAGAGAATGTCAGGTATTGGCAGTCTCTTGGGGCCCAGTCTAACATGGTGTTAGGAAGGTGCCCAGGAAGGTAACAGCACCACCGAGCTTGGGATCTGGATGCTTTAAGTCTCTTCCTGCCGATGCCAGCTTGGACTCTTCTGCTGTTTGGCTTCTTTTCCCAGCTGGGAATAATCCCAGCTCTGGATGTGGTTCTGCTCTGACGCAGGGCTTACAGAGGGTGCCGGGACGGCACCAAACGCAGAGCAGACGACCCAGAGCAGGACGGCCTGCTGCTTCTCTGCCTGCGCTGACCTCAGGGTGGCAGCTCAGTAGTCCCCATAGCTGCCTCTGCCCCATCCAAATTCAGATCAGCCTCTCTCCTCGTACCCCGAGCTTTGTGGGCTGAGGTCAGATAGACAAGTCTGACCTTGCGCTTGCCTCTTGTCGTGTGAGTTACTGTTGTCTGGCTTTCTCATCTGACTCTTTCCCCAACATTTGTGTTTGCACCTGCAGAATTACCTCCGGGTGGCGTTCCAAGAGGTGGGCAGTGGCTGCACGGGCAAGACGCTGCTCGTGAGGCCCTACGTCACCACTGAGGATGTGTGCCAGCTCTGTGCTGAGAAGTTCAAGGTGGGCAACCCCGAGGAGTACAGCCTCTTCCTCTTCGTGGATGAAACGTGGCAGCAGCTGGCAGAGGACACATACCCTCAAAAAATCAAGGCCGAGCTGCATAGCCGGCCACAACCCCACGTCTTCCACTTCGTCTACAAGCGTATCAAGAGCGATCCTTATGGTGTCACGTTCCAAAATGCAGACAAAGACCTCAGCCCTTCATAGAGGGTACACGGGACTTCTGGTTGGTGTACCCCTCAGGTCACTGGGAGCCTGAGCTGGCTGCCGTGGGCTGGGGCTTAGATGGCAGTCACCTCTTCCAGGACCTCGCGGGTCAGGGACTAAGCCACCCCCAGGCTGACTTGGCCAAGAGCTGTGTTCGCTGAGTTCCCCGGGAAACAACCCAACAGGCTCTCCTTCATAATGGAGAACTGAGTTTGACGGTTCGAGTGTCCTGAGGTGGCCGTTCTAGGTTGGCTGACATGTATGGGCACGTGCTTGGTGACACATAAGGTACACGTTGCCCTCCTGAGTTCCATAGCAGGTGTTTGACAAGACTGTCCAGTGCAGTACGTCAGGTACTCCTCAGGTCTGTGGGAGGCTCCATCCTTTCCTTCCTTTCTCTTTCTTTCTTTTTTTTTTTTTTTTAATAAAGAGCCTTTGTGTTTTTATATATTTCATAGAAATTTTTATAGCAGTTGCAGGCAAACTGTCAGGATGGGTTTTTAAAATATTTTTGTAACTTTAAAATATTCTATAATTATGCATGTGATTTTAACATTTAATATTCAAAGAGAAATCTCTTGCTGGATTTGAGAGCATTGCATTTTAAAAGTCTCTCCTCTGTAACTGGATGTTCAGGCAACTTTGCGGGGAGAGACAGCTGGATTTCTTAAAGCAATGTAATTCCTGACACTGGCCACAGAATGCCTTTGGAAATCGATGTACTGTCGTCTTGGTCACATGTAGTGGTGTTGTGCTTGCTGTTTTGTGTTGTGTTTTGTTTCAAACAAGTAACGCCGAAAATACAGAGAGAAATGAATGTAGAGAGAGGCAGAGGGAGAAATACAGACTCTGACAAAGGGCCAAGGAATGCAGTCTGCCGGCTCAGGCTCCTTGAAGGACATAGGGAAAAGAGTCAGAAAGAACCTTAAGCTATGCTCAGAATACTGTAAATATGTGATGGGATGTGGCGAAAATCTATTCCATATGTTTTCCACTTTTAGAAACAATTTTGAACGCCCCACAGGAAAAAAAGAAAACCAAGGGTAACACTTTTCTCCCTGTTTCCAATAAATCAGAACTAACAGCATCTAGTTATTTTGGGCAGAAACCAAGTAGTGTATAATGTGGCTTTTGTTGCATTCAGCAAGGTGCTGCTGGGAAAAGAGAGGGAGAAAGCACCAGCAAACCTGTCTGCCTTAGAACGCAGAGCCGAGGGTGCAGCTCAGCTGGTTCTGACCCCAGCCTTGCAAAAAAAAAAGAAAAAAAAAAAATGTATGGTGAAGTCAGATCTATGTTTTATAAAAACTAGCTTGCAGGTGCACAGACTAGAGGGTCATGTATCAGTGTAACCCAGGTAAAGACGAAAGCACGTTACTGTAACTGCGCGGGATATGTCATCCTCCAACTTGATGGGTCTGGACCTTGTACTTTTGCCAGTCGTGGGTTTTGTGGAGCAAGAACCTTCAGCACATTCTGTGTTGTACTTCCTTTTGTAAATGATTTTTTTTTAAATGGAAATTTGCACATAATACCTTGTAATACTGTACGATAATCCTGTGTGAAAATAATGTTTGCAACATTCTTTGGTTGGCTCCTTGATTTCTGCCCCCTCCCCTTCCTGCTTTGACAGTCAGCACCACCGGGAGCCCCTGGACGTCCTGTAAATCAGAAGTTTATGGTGCAGTAAAGGAAACCACAGCCGCGGCCAGCTGAAGACATAATCTAGGGCAAGGATGCAGAAAGAGACTCACTGGGTTCAGAAGTTTGGGCAAGGACGGGGTGAAAGTTAAGACTGGCAGGGGAGAAAGATTGCCTGCTGACCTGACAAGGGCCGCGGGGTTGTCGGGCACAGTGCTTGCCTTAGTGGGACAGAGGGCAAATCACAGTTCACGTGGACACAGAGTCAGCCAGGGCCCTGCAGACAGACAGTTCCCAACCTCAGGCAACCTTTAGATGTCCTGGCGCAGAGCACGGTGCAGTTGCAAAATCCATCAGGCGCAGGCTTGATCTATCCCCCTGCTTGGAACCCTGCCTGGCCCTGCTAGTATGTGCTCAATAAATCCTGTTCCTGAAAGAAGGAAAACATGGGGTAGCAAGATGTCCAAGTCATCAATAGACAGCTGCTTACAGATCAGCTGAGGCCTGAATGCAGCCCTGTGCTCCTGATATTTACAAGATATTTACCAGATATATCTCCAGATGCAGACCATCGTATGCTTGTCTCAGGAGGCAGGAGAGAACCTGAGCTCCAGGCAGCCTCCGGCAAGAGGCCATCGAAATCAGACAGCAAGGGGAAGCGTCACAAGACGGCCGCGTCTGTTCCTGGCCCGCACTCCCCGGCCACATTTCAACACAATCTGTGTCTTCATGGTTTCCCCGAGCAGGCATTTCTCACTTCTTGAATTGCCAGGAAACAGGCCGTGGTGGAGTTGGGAAGGAATGAGAGGGCAGTAAAAATGTATGCGCTGGGTGGAGGCAGAGAGAACACCTTTCCAAATCTAAAAATAATATTTTCAAAGTCGGATCCCAGCCAGAGGAAGGGATGTTGTCTTTGGATGTGGAATATAAAGCCAAATATTCCCCCTCAGGGACACAGGGTAGAAACAGAAACTGTTAAAGCCCTTCCTTTCATGTGGAGGTTACAAACTTTAGGTCTATAAAAAAACAAAAGAGAGGAAACAAGGCTTGAATTGGAATGTGTCTCCATTCACAAATGTGGTTCCACCCCCACCACACGCCCCTGGAGCTCCGGCCTTCATCTCTTTTGGTTGTTTCAAATAGGGTCTCACTATGTAGGCCAGGGTGACCTTGAACCCACTGTGTAGCCTAGGCTGACCTTGAGATGATGCTCCTGCCTCAGCCTCCCAAATGCTGGGATTACAGGAGTGTGCCACCATTTGGGGCTGACCTTCATCTTCTATATAAGAGACCTGAAATGATGGAGCGGCTGTGATTATAACAGTAGCTCAGTGTTATAACCATCTGGCCACCTGTGGGAGTAAAACTCTAAATACCATCACTTTGCAGGCTATTTTCAAGGAGGTAAATTTGCAACCAAACATGTTGTTTGCTATTTAGTGAACCCTAGTGGAGTTGAAGAAAAAGGTTAATAGAACACTCCCGAATCAGCAGCCACTGATAGAGGAAGGGAGAGAACAGGGAAAGAGTGACAACTGTCTCAGGAAACAGGTTCTTTTCACAAAGGATCTCTTTTTTTTTAACATAAAAGGATCTGGGCACTTTTCTCATATGAGTGGCAACTTTGCTAGACGCTCAGCAAATGTGTTCTCGGGGAGGCTGGGCCCATCCTGCTCACCAAGGATAACCAAGCCTGTCAGAAGTCTCCCAGGGCTGGGGCTGCAGTGCAGAGCAGGTAGGCAGCTCCTCATCTTAATTCTAATAGATGCACCCATTCCAAGGGAACCTGCAGGAATTCTGAGTGCTGTAGATGCAAACGCTGAGAACAGCAAGTGAGACGGCTTCTCTCGATTCACACGTTAGAATGGTGACAAGTGGTGCCAGGTGGGGACCCTGAAGCCCCAGGGTGGCGAGACTCAGATGGCCCCGCCTCTGTCACCAGCCCTCGGGGCGGGGGGCGGGGAATGAGTCACGCCACACACAAGTGTTTTGGGGAGGCTTCTCTCGCCCCTCCTTGAGCCCTCACTGGTGGGTCTGTCCCAACAGCAGGTTTGCAAACGCTTTGATCTCCTTCCAGGATTCCTCGCCAGGACACAAGCTGTGGCTGGCCTGGTCCTTTTTACAACTCGATTCTCTGGCTCTAGGCAGAGACCTGTGTGCCCTGCCCATCCCCGGGACTTGGTGTCCACCCCTCCTCCTAACACAGGTGGTTCTCAGCATCTTCCTTTTCTCTGTGCTAAAGATCAAACCCAAGCACTCAACCCCCAAGCTGCACCCCCAGGCCTGGCTGCATCCTGCAGTTCCGCAAAGACTTCTGAATTGATGCTGGGGCTTCTTGGACATCGGAAGGTCCCCAGGGGGACTCTGGTGCCCAGACCCCTGACACCTTGCAGAAGCTGGATGGGAGAGGAGGACTGAGAGCCACCAGCGCAGCCCAAGACCCAGGGCTTAGGACAATGCACACTTGGGAGAGAGACACCTAGTCCAGAGCCACCAGCGCCAGCCCTGTGCATGGCCCTGGCCTATTTTCTTCCTTCCTTCCTTTGTTTTTCTTTCTTTTCTTTCTTTCTTCTCTTTCTTTCTTTCTTTTTTTTTTTTTTTTTTTGTCTTTTTGAGACAGGGTCTCACTATGCAGTTCAGGCTGGCTTTGAGCTCACTTTGTAGCCCAGGCTGGTCTCAAATGCACAAAGATTCTCCTGCCTCAGCCTCCAAAGTGCTGGGATTATAGGCATGCACCACCACGCCCGGCCTCTCTCTCTCTCTCTCTCTCTCTCTTCCTTCCTACCTTCCTTTTTTCCTATCTTCCTTCCTTCCTTTTTTTTTCTCTCTCTTCCTTTCTTTCCTTTCCTTTTGTTTTGTGGTGCTGAGGTTGAGCCCAGGGCACTGCATATTTGCCCATGCTGGGCAAGTGCTCTACCACTGAGCCATTCCCCCAACCCTCTTTTATTTTGAGGTGGGGTCTCACTAAATTGCCCAGACTGGCCTGGAACTTGCAGTCCTCTTGCCTCAGCCTTCCTCTGAGTAGCTGAGACTCCACAGTGCATAGTTTACATTCTGGACTCATCTTGGCTGGAGAACAGCATGGAACATGTGCTTCTAGCTTGACGCTGTCTGATACAAGCATGAAGCCAGACGCAGGGCACTTCTAAATTTTTTAGTACCCAGTATGAGTAAAGCAAAGGGAAATGGGCAAAACCCAGCTGTAGTAAGAGATATGATGTAAGCCATGATAATTCAAATATTGCATCAACCATTTATTAGAAATACAAAGAAGTAATTTACATTTTTTCTAGTGTCTTGAAAATTTTTTATTTTATTTTATTTTATTTTATTTTTTTGAGACAGGGTCTCTCTACTCAGTTCAGGCTGGGCTTGAGCTCACTTTGTAGCCCAGGCTGGTCTCAAACTCGCAACAATCCTCCTGCCTCAGCCTCCCAAGAGCTGGGATTACAGGTGTGCACCACCATGCCTGGCATTGAAAATCTTGTATTTTGCACTCAGAACACATCTTCCTTCATGCTGGCTGTTACCCCAAATGCTCCCCAGCCCCTGCGGCAAGCGGCTACCATCCTGGATAGTGGAGATCTAGCACATGAACTGGCAATGATGGTAAATATAAAAAAAAAAAAAAAAAGACCAAAAACCTGCATAGAGGAAGGGGCAGTTGAGACATGTGAATGTTTAAATAAAAATTCATTACAGTAGAAGATTCATTTCCATCAATCTCTCTCAAAACACTGCCCCCGACTTCAAACACACTTGTCCTGTCATTTTTGCCACTTTCTGTAGCAGTTCTAGAGGTCCTCTTTCGTGGTTGCCTTTATAAGGTGTGATCAAAAATGCAGTGAATTGTGCCACCCACTGTCATCCAATGGAAAGGCAGGCTTGCAAACATATGACTGTGTCCTCATCCCCTTTAGTCACTGGATCTGACACTGAGACTTCTGGCTCTTCCCCAAAGTCAAAATGACCATGGGAGGTCAACGTTTTGAATCAATTCAGGACATCATATTCCCAGCTGAGGACGATCAAGCTTCCTGCCTTCCATTACGGTGTGGATCCTAGATGTCCCCCAGGGTGCATGTGTGAAAGACTGGGCCCCAGGGATACTGCTGATGGGAGGTGGGGTGCCTGGCGGGAGGCCTCAGGCCGTGGGGGTGTCCCGGAAGAAGATCTGGGGCCCTGGTCCCTTCCTCACTCTCTTTACTCCTTCCTTTTCTTTTCTTTCCTTTTCTTGGGGGTGACTTCTTCCAAAGAAGGGAAGAGGGTGGAAGTGAGGTAGAGGAGACAATTCGGGCCCTGGAAAGGACCAGAGTCCAATCCTGAGAGACAGCATCTCCCCCTCCACCTCCGCCAGCATCGGAAATATTTCCCATAAAGGAATCAGTGTGTGAATAAAAGGGTGACCATAAGGCAGTGATTATTTCAACCACCCTCCCACAATTCCTCCCCTTTTTGTTTATTATGCTCACTTACTTATGTAGATATTCGTGTATACATTTGTGTCATTGGACAGGGTCACTTTTAATAACACGCTTTACTACAGGCAAAGTATTTGGCGTACTTTCATGATGATGTCTTTTATCCAGGCTTCCTATTTTCTTCCAGTTCTATAGGTTATCAGGTCGGGTTTGGATATAAGATTATAGTTCCAGTGTCTTTTCCTTTAGGTGTAGTTGACTGCTGGATAATTGTACTCAGAACAGAATTATGCATCTGCTATGGACTGAAAGGCAGACAGACTACAAGGGACACTAAGCTGCTAAAGGCTCCCTAAACACTCAGGAGGAAATGGATATGCGAAACATCTCAAAGAGGAGAAAGTTTCTGCTTTTCATTAGTACAGGAGAATACAGCTCTCCCCAAGTGCAGAATCTCAGCTCACAGACAGTTCAAGGTTTTGTGGGTGAAGCGTCTGCTGCAGGGAGCTCCTTGGAGGCCCAGGCCTCTCTTGGACCTGTGAGATGGAGATCTGCTCTGGAGCTGTGCTGTGGAGCCGTGCTCAGGGAGGCGCTGAGTTCCCACCCAGCAGCACAAAGCAACGCCACACAAGGGACAAGAACCTGCAGCTGAGCCGGATTCCTGCGTGGTGTGCCAGATGTGCTTGACTGAGAAACACAGCCTCGGTCTATGTGGGGCCTGGGCTTGTGCAGCAGATCCAAGTAAACAGATGTGTAGACGTGCTGCTCTCACAGTCCTGAGGGGAACAAGAACACACTTCTGACACACATCAGAAATAAGGCCTCAGGTCCCTACATTGCCTACAAAGGGCTTACAATGGGAAGGCCAAGAATCAGGCTTTTGTATCCTGGTTACCATCATACTCTCCTGGCTTTGATAGGAAACAAGGGCCCACCAGGCTTGGGGAAGTCTAACATGAGGAGGGGTCCACGAAGATGTACCAGGACTCTACCGGCTTTTCCAGGGGCCATGAGCAGGGCACCTCCAGTCTGGGCCAGCAGCTTTCAAGCCCAGTGTGCTCAGGGATGCGGCTGTGGGATGTGGAAAGTGGCTGAGCTTTGTTACCGTCTCAGAGGCCAGCCTGCTTCCTTTTGAAGGCATTTCACCCCTGGGGAGATCCATGAATTATAAGACCATTGTACTCATCAAGTTTGCAAAACGAAGCAGATGATTTCCATCCAGTGTCTTTGCTGAGGATGTTGCTTCAGTCCCGTGATTCACCTCTCCTTTGTCGGGGCAGGAGGGAGAATCAGCGGTTAGAAGGCTTCATGGAAAGTGGCAGATGCCAGCTCCAGAGCCTCCTTGCCCAAACCACCTCTGCAACTGGGTCTTTCAGTAATAGTTTCCACATTTCTGAAAACATGCTTACAATGATATTTACTGACTTTTTTTCAAGGCCAGCCAGTCCATTTGACTCCCTGTCTCGGAAGGTGGCGATCCAGCCCTCCCTCCCCATGTCCTTCCTCTTGGTTCTTTTCTTGTGGGGCCACAAAATGGAAAGGTCTGTGGGCTCTTCCCTCACTCAGGTCAGCTGGCTCCATCCCGAGGGAGTGTCATGCCCTCCAGCTGCACAGGGGGGCATCTGTCCCCAGCGTCCTGTCCTGGGCTCCAAGCTGAGTGTCACTGGCTGCCCCCCTACCAGGGGCTTGAGGTCCCCTCAGCCCTTCACCATGTGCTCTGAGGATGGGTGCAGTGCTGGTCCCCTGGAGCAATAGGCTCCATTGTCACCCCTCAGTCATACCTGCTGTCCCACCCCAGCCTCTCGTCCTGGCTTCCACTGCTTCCCTCCCCCTTGGTAGTTCTTGATAGCTCCCTCCTTTCTGCTACCAGAAGTAAATTCTGGGGCTGGGGATTTAGCTCAGCGGCAAAGCGCCTGCCCGGCAAGTGGAAGGTCGTGAGTTCAATTCCTGGTACTGGAAGAAAAACAAAAACAAACAAACAAAAAAGAAGTAAATTCCTAGGCAGCCTGCATGGCGTTGCTGGCTCCCATTAGCCCTGCTTGCTTCTTCTAATATCTGGATTTTTAAAAATTCTTTAAAATCCCCTTTGCTTCTCATTTTAGTGAAGTATTGGTAGGGAGATGTATATAGCCTGCCTTGTTTAACTGAAAGCGACAATTTATTTTATTTTTAAGTACTTATTTTTATTTGCCCACATAGAGAGAACGTGATGATTACAACACCCAGGGGAGTTGGTCATGTGCATAACACGGCTGAATTTTTCTTAGGGCTCTCTCCCCTTCCCTCCATCCCTTGGTCCCCTTCCCTTTTGCCAAAGAACTACCCGGGTGTGGTGGCACACACCTGTAATCCCAGCATTTGGGAGAGTGAGGCAGGAGGATTGCCAAGAGTTCAAGGCCAGCCTGGGCTACAAAGTGAGTTCAAGACCAGCCTGAACTGTACAGTGAGACCCTGTCTCAAAAAGACGAGAGAAAAAAAAAAAAATCTAGTCGTCTTTTGTTTTGCTCCTTCATTTATTTCTACTTTGGGTTTTTTTCTTTTCTTTGTTTTTTTTGGTACTAGGAATCAACTCATGACCTCAGGCTTGCGTGCAAGCACTCGTGCCGCTGAGCTATATCCCCAGCTCTACTTTGGGTTCTCATGGAAGAGAAGCTATCCAGTACTGAAGCTTGTGTGTCTGATTTATTCCACTTAGCATTATGGTTTCAGGGTGCATCCATTTCCCCAAAAGTGACTGAAAGCTCCAAAAGTGACTGAAAGGTTTTAATTTTAATTTCCCCAAAAGTGACTGAAAGGTTTTAATTTTAATTTCAATGGTGAGCACATCTGCACATCTTGGATGGCAAAGCTGAAGACAGATTACCATATTGATTGTGAGGGTCAGTGCATCCACTTATTATTTTATAGAAAAATGAAATTTGTAAACAAGGTTCCCACCCAGCACCCGAGCTGCTGGTCTTGCCTAGGGGATATCAGAGGTGGATTTGCTGTCCACTTTGTGCCTGTCCCACAACCTGAAGGACTAGGGGTGGCGCCACAGCAGATGAAACTGAAGCTGTCCGGCACGGGCTGTGTGAGGTGTGGGATTTTGCAACAAAAGCCATGAATCGGGTCAGCACTATTTACAGAGAGCACATGGTGTTTTGTTTCAATGAGCAGGAAAACAGTTTGAGACTAAATGTGGTAAAAGCTTGTCTTCTTTTTCCAACTAAGCAGGAAAAGGAATTACTCAATGTGAGTCATCTTTAACTCAGGGAAAAAGTGCAGCTGGGACAGAAACTGTTTTCCTGTGTGGTAAAAATAAAGCCACATGCACTGAGATGGAAATCAGTAAGAGCATGTCCTAGGAGCGCAGGCAACCGTGGGCTCCCTGGAGTTTCATGTGATTCTTTATTAAAGCATAACTTGCTTTTTTTTTTTGTACTGAGAATCGAACTCAGGACCTTGTGCTTACCAGGCAGGCACTTATGCCACTGAGCTATACAGCCAGCCCAAAGCATAACTTGGATGCAGTGAAATCCACTCTTTCTAGTATGCATTCTATAAATTTTTTTGGGGGGGTTCTTTTGTTTTTGTCTTTTGAGACAGGGTCTCACTGTGTAGTTCAGACTGACCTTGAATTGTGTAGCCCAAGCTGGCCTCCAATTCTTGGTGATTCTCCTGCCTCAGCCTCCTGAGTGCTTGGATTATAGGTGTGCACCACCAAGCCTGGCTACATTCTATGAATTTTGACAGACATATTTGATCATGTAGCCCCCTGATCCCTCACGGTCCCCAACAACCCAGCCCTGGACGACCACTGATCTGTTTTCTGCTCCCATAATTCTACCTTTTGCAGACTATCCCATAAATGGAATCATGCAGGACTCAGGCTTTTGACTCTGGCTCATATAGTCAGTCACCTGTAGGTTTAGGGTAAGCAGAACTCTTCCTATCTTCAGCTCATTACCCCAGAGAGGCCTTGGCCAGGGAAGTGGAAGCTGCTTTTGCTGCTGGTAAGAAAAAAAAAACTGCCAGAGAGAGGCTGAACAAGCTCATGATCCTACCAGAAACCTAGGAATGATTTGGATTTGAATTTCCAGGTAAATTTCAGCATTAATTGCTGGAGTTGTCTGAGTGACTGGAATTTAAATGTATGCACCATCAGATGTGGTCTATTCTGGAAGTGCTATCATTAACAACACCCCATTACAAAGGATAATGGGGAAGACCTTACTATGCGCTCCAGAAACTTGGTTTAACTTAGTTCTGGGTGTGAACAACGGAAAGGTCAGCCCTGGGTGTGGGTGGCAACACCCAAGAGGCTTGTAGCCTGCACAGGATAAAGGGGAAAGGAAGGCTCCCTGCTGCTGCCTTGCTGCCTCCTGCCTGCCCTGCCATGGACTGTTTCTCCTCTTTGTTGCCCTCTGCCATGCCACCCTGCCTTGGAGCCAGCCAACCATGGACAGAAACCTCTACAAATGAGAGCCAAGGTAAACCTCTCCTCCTTTAACTTTGGGTGTTAGGTATTTTGTTTCAGCATTGAGAAGAATGAGACAGATCCCAAGTTTGAGGCAAGCCTGGACAATTTAGGTAGACTGCTTTAAAATAAAAAATGAAAAAAATGGGTTTGGAATATAGCTCAGTGTAATAAGCTTGGAATATAGCTCAGTGTAACAACTGGATTCAATCCTCAGTACCACACACATGTACACACCCACACATACACACAGAGGAAGAATGGAATGGGAAAACAGTACTGAAAATGACATTGTGTTACATGTACATTTATAGACTTAAAACCAAGCAACTGGGTGGGGGGCGGGTGAATACTTGTAACTCTTATGTAAATTTAAATCTTGAAAAGTAACAGTAGCACAGCCACATAGTTCATCCCCAGAGCAGGGCAGATGCTGCGGAAAAAAAAAAAAAATCTGTATCAGTTCCTCATCCATTACTGAGTCAAAGGTGCCCTAAATTGAAGTTTACATTAAAAAAATATGATTTCAACCACTTCATGAAGTGAAATGAAAGTCATTAAAGAGATTGAAATCATATTTAACACATATATAATATACATATCTTAAACTTTAGAAGAAACTTGGATATCCATATTTCTGTGTGCTGAGTAATCTCCTCAGTTTGAATTCACTTCTTTTTTCTTCTGTTACATGCAAGGAAAATTAATTCTTTTTATCTAATGTCATCATATGTAATCTGAGCCCCTCTGAAGTAAAAGTCCCTTGCTTTCGCTAACTATGCATCGCTTTGTAATGCAGTGTTTAGTGTGTGCAAGGCAGGTTTCCATCCTCAGCACCCCAAAAATAAACAAATAAAAACTACACAGAGGATGTCTGAAGCTCTGCAGGGTTAGACTCGGCTTATTCCTGGGCGGCACGATTCTGAGTGGTCTGCTACTCTCTTCCTTGTACATTTCCACCAGCCTACAGTTTCTCTTTCTTCCCTTTCTCCCTCCCTCCCTCCCTTTTTGTTCCTTTGTTCTCTGGAACTGGGGGTTAAACCTAGGGGTCCTCCATCCCTGAGCTACAACTCTAGCTCTCTTCGCATTTTATTTCAACACCTCATCTTGCTAAGTTGCCCAGGCTGACATTGCACTTGCTCTGCCTCAGCCTCCCAAGCAACTGGATCACAGGCCTCTGCCACTGCCCTCGGCTGCCAGTTCTTAAAACTGCACTCGTGTCCCTTTTATTAAAGCAGTGCAGGCCTTTCCCACTGCAAGCAGCCCCCAGATGTATTTGTAAAGAGCCACTGAGCAAGAGTGTGGATGCAGAGGCCACTTCAAGGCCCCCTGCATGTGAGGTGAGGCTCCAGGGTGCTGGCACTGCAGAGCTAAGTTTGGGGGTCCCTAGTTGGGGGTTCACCAGTCCTTGTACCCTCCACCCTGAATGCCAGGCTCCCAACAAGGCCATAGGATCTGTTCCCCTGACTTCCGGTAGCTGCATATAGTGTGAGGCCGGCACAGTGCTCAGGGCTTTAGGCGTTAACTCTTAGCCCACCGTGCCACGGGCAGAAGGTGCAGCTGGGCCATGAGTGCCCTCTGCCCTCCACCCGGCCAGGCTGGGCACCAGTAGGCGCCCTCTGAGATGCTGATCCTAGGCTTAGTGGGACGCCTCAGGTCCCCTGTGCTATCCCTGCTCCAGCCACTTCCCACATCTGCCCTTGTCCAGGGGCGACTGGATGATTTTGGATCGGTTTCTATCCATAGTTACAAACCAGTGGCCCAAAGCACCCTGTATTGTCAGGGGCCAAGTGCTGCCTTAGCGTCAAATCCAAGGTGTGTGTGTGTGTGTGTGTGTGTGTGTGTGTGTGTGCGCGCGCGCGCGTGTGTGTGTGTGTGTGTGTGTGTGTGTGTGTACATGTACTGGAGATTAAACCCAAAGACTTCACATTGAGCTACCTCTTCAGTCCTTTTTTATTTTATAGGACAGGGTCTCTCTAAGTCACTAAATTGCCCAGAACATACTTAAATTTGAGACACTCCTGCCTCAGCCTCCCAGAGTGTAGGCATGTGCCACAATGCCTGGTTCAGAATTCTTAACTTTTACAGTTAACTCTTTAATTTTTGAGACAGGGTCTCAGTGTAGCCCAGGCTGGTCTCAAACTCAGGGTGATCCTTCTGGTTCAGACCTCCAAGTGGAGGGATTACTAGGCAATGTTAACTATTTTAAATTTAAAGTTAAAAGGTGATGGTGCTTTCAGTTATTTGGAAACAGCATACGTGGGACCACTCGGGTGTGGACATGTGCTTTGTAACCAGACATTTTATGAAATCCAAATCCAGAACAAGACTTTCCCATTATAGCTAGGTATGGTATGCACATGCCTGTAATCCCAGCACTGGGGAGTCTGAGGTATGAATTCAACGCCAGCCTGCACTACATAGTGAGACCCTGTCTCAAAACAAACAAACAAACAAGAATTTTCCATGACAATTTCTCTTTCAGATTAAAACATACTGCAGGTGTAAAATACAACAGATTTCAAAGGCTGAACACTGAAAAAAAAAAAGATGAAATATTTTCTCAATTTTCTTGTATTGATGATATATTAAAATAATATTTCGGATATCCTGGGTGAAATAAAATATAGAATCAACTTCAGCTTTATTCTCATGTTTTTAAACGTGGTCCTGGGCAATTTGAGATTCCAAAGCTGGAACCCTACACAGGTGGCCTAGCAATTTCAGACTCCGACCGCCAGATGGAGCTGCATCGTTTGCCGTCGTGGCCGCGCGATTTGTTGCCCGGAAGTAGTTCTCGGCCCCGCCCCTCGGCGGCCGTGCGCGGAGTGACTTCCGGCAGGACGGACGCAGGGTAGTGGCGAACCGGCTCGGGGTCGGCCAGCCGGCTCTGGGTCGGCGCCCAGGCGCGATGACCACTCTGCGGGCCTTCACCTGCGACGATCTGTTCCGCTTCAACAACATGTGAGTGCCGCGCCGTGGCCGCCCATCCCCTCACTGGGCGGGAATCCCCCGGCTCCTCCTGCTCCCGCGCAGCGCGGGTGCGGCCGGGGGAGCGGGCGCCGGGTCCTCGCGTCCGGCTGGGGTCCCTCGGCGAGAGGACCTGTGCTCTGGCCCGGTTCGGCGAGGCCGGTGACTCGCGGGCGCTCTTTATGAAAAGAAATTTTTATGGAAATCTCTAAGCCCTGAAAAAGCTTAGAGAATTCCTTCGCGAGCTCCTGTGAAGACCACCGGGATCGTGCAGGGGTCGTTTTGCCGGGGTGGCTTGGTCACACTTCTGTCCAAGCGCGGAGGTGGGCCCAGTGTGTGCAAACCAGGCGGCTCCGCGTCAGAGTCGGGAGGGTGATCGGAGCTCTGCGCCGGGACCTGGGGCAGCTCGCGGAGGCAGCGACCCGCGGTGGAGACGGAGCGGGGAGGAGGACTAGGTCTTGGGACCTGTGATCAGACAGTGGGGGGCCCGCGCGTGTGAAGCGGTGGTTCTGTAACCTAACAGCCAGAGACACACGTGAAGCCGGGCTTTGGCTCCGTGCTGAGGCCGTGAGATCTGTGGGAAGAAGTTTCTGTTGGGCCTTTGTCCCTCCCCTAGTGCTCCTGAGTCCATTTGATCCTCGCAGTCTGTGAGGTGTTACCCCTTCCTTGTGGTGAAGTCAGTAGTGCATGTCCAGGTGAACTTCAAGTCACGGAGCCCTGGACGAGGAGTCTTATCTGAGGAGATGGTTTGGTTCTGCTGTGTCTTAAAAGATTAGTCCCCGGCCACAGGGAATATTTTGCAAATGCAGATTCTCAGCGGTTTGGAAACCACTGCTACAGAACTCTTAAGACCCGTTGGTGTCCTTGGGGGATTGGTCCTAGGACGCCCCATGGATACATAAATCCAGTGGTGCATAAGTCCTTTATGATGCAGATGGCCTGTTTTTTGCATTTAACCTGTCGACCTTCTGTTACTTTTCTCAGCTCTTGATTACTTAGAATGCCTGCACTTCCTTACTTTGTTGTTCAGGGAATGATGACAGGGAAAGAGTTTGCAAGCTTAAAGGTAGAGGGGCAGAATGCACAGGTGTGGAGGGGCCACGAACTTTCAAACAGCCAGCCCTGTGGGGTGTGAGGTGATTGGAGGAGTAAACCACTCTTTCTCACTTTTCTTGGGACTTTCTGGTGGGAAACAGTGGGAATCCCGTGGGTTAGGTGTTGCAGTAGAAATTGAAATCAGCCGGGGATACAGACCATTGTAATAAATTTCACATCTGTTTTTGGACAAATGTTTGAGTGCCTGCTGTGTGCCAGCGCTTGAGACACAGCAGTTAACAGAAAGAAATTGACGTCTTGGGAATTTGCCTTTTAGAGAGGAAACAAGTAGAATGGTAAATACAATATGTAGAACGTAGTGCGCAGGGAGGGAGAATGGAGTGGTGGGGATTCAGCTGTAAGTCTGGTGTTCAGGGCAGCTGTCCCTGGAGAAAGGCAGAGGGGAGGAAGGGAGTGTGTGGATACCAGCTGGAGTAGAGCAAGTACAGGAGCAAGAGGCACCAGGCCTCGGCCTCTGGTGGCCATCCTATGATTTCGGCTTCTTTTGGTACACATCCGGGTGGGAGATCGGATGTTCGGTGCATACCAAAGAGGAATCTGAGAATGACAGTGTGTAGAGATGGAGACAGGCGACATGAGTGATGGAATGAGTGTAGGTTTTTAGGATACATCCAGGGACACCAGGGGCCACAGTAAAGGAGACCGAGCGGCCTCCTGAGGTGGGAGGAAGACCCACTGGTGGGGTGCGGGCAGCCAGGAAGAGAGCACTTCAGGCAGAGTGGGGAACAGCACAGAAAGCTGCTGCTGGCTGCTGAGCATCAGAGCTGGACGTTTCTTGCAGGAAAGAGGCAGAAACTGAGGGTGCAGGTGCAAGGAGAAGCTTATGGGAGAAGGTCCTGCATGGTGACGAACTGCACGGGTGATGGACAAGCAGCAGCGCCTTGGTGCAGAGGCGCTAGCGGGTGGGTCAGTGGTGGGACTGCTGTGTGTGGTCTATGATGAAACAGATAGCCCGTGGGAGAGGCAGGTAAGCCAGAGCCTTTAAAGAGGAGAGGATAGAGCGGAGCTATTGTCCAGGTGGGCCAGGCTCTGTGGACTCCCAAGATGGCATCTGGAGCTCTGCAAGGACAAACTGTTTCATAATGCCAAGGTGCCCGGCCTTTTACCCATATCCTCCCACAAGCAGACAGTGAAGTTTTCTGGATGTATGATCTTTGAACAGCAGGCATAACAAATATGGGAGAATTCCGCTGTCTTTCATTAAGCCAGACATTGTAAAGCTTTGTTTGTATTTATTTATTTGCTTACTTATTTTGATATAGGGTCTTACTGTGTAGTGCAGGCTGGCCTTGAACTCACATCAGTCCTCCTGCCTCAGCTTCCCAAGTGTTGGGATTACAGGCGTACACTACTATGCCTGGCTGCAAAACTTTACAATAATACCACTGTCTCCAGTTTCTTTTGAATTTCAGTGATTTCTTGGTAAAGGTATTAATGTTAACGTATAACCTATTATGTATTTTTAAATGAGTTACTATTTTAGATTTTAAAATATTAATAGGCACAACCCATATAAAAAAAGTGTGATTACATTTTTAGTGTAAAGGTGGTTTTGAAACCAAAAAGGCTGAGAACTGTTGGACTAGAGAAATGCAGTCTGGCTGTCAGGCATCATAAGGCTCCCCAGAGAAGAATTTGATGAGAAATGGGAAGGAGAGAGTTAGAGTAGCTGGTTTTGAGCCTGGCAAAATTGTAGCTCCACTGAGGGGAGGAAAGAGAGGGGCCTGAGCAGGCTGCCACGGAGGAGGTGGGCTTCAGGAGTGTGGGTTTGGGGTGGTGTGACGGGAGGCCGGGGTGAGGGACCTCCTCCAAGGACATGGTGAGAAGTATGGGAAGGCGGAGCCCGGTGGGGGTTCCCACAATGAGAGGTGGAAAGAGAAGTCTTTGGGGAAAGTGCAGAGACAGCGAGGATGCTCTTGTCGTATGGGCAGCACATGAGTGTAACCTTCTGTCTGTCTGTCCCAGGTGCATGCCTAATTGGGCCCCAGTTCCGCTAGCAGTTTATGGCCATGGGAGGTTCTGATGTACTTTATAACTATTAAATGATTTATAAAGAAGCGCTTAAAGGAAAATGTGTAGACACCTTTATAGGGTCTGTGACAGCTCGTTGTGGCGGCCATACAGCTGAAGCTGTCTTCCTGGCTTCCATGCTGGGTTTAGAGCTGTGGATGAAGCACATTTCATTCCCTTCCAGCATGTTCCTTTTAGTTTGAGCAAGCTTATTTAAACTGGCTTTTGTGAACACTGCCTATTACTGTTGACATTTCTTCTTTTTTTTTTTCTAGTAACTTGGATCCACTTACAGAAACTGTATCCTTTTCTCAAAAATGTCACATGGAGATTTACTAAGAGTAAAGAAAATTGAGAAACAAAAGGAAGAAGCAGAGTTGGTTATTGAAAAGTTTGAAAACTTGTGGGTAGGAAACAACATAAGCATCCTGGAAAGCATTTCCCGGTGGAGCAGGTGGAGCTGTGCCTCACGGCCTGGTAGGCTGGTCGGCCTGGTAGGCTGGTTGCACAGTGCCTGCCCGCCCGCCCTGCCCTTGGCTGAGGGCTGCACACACGCAGTGGGGAGCGTGGGGCTCTGGTGGAGCAGGGCATTTCCCTCTCGTGGAGTGGAGCGGTTCAGGGCGGTTGGTAGCTCTGTGAAGTCACCACAGTTAGAGGTGGAAAGAGGAGAAATCATGCTGGCTCTTTGCAGTCTGACCACCCCACCATCCCCACGGTGGCCTTGGTTTTCCTGCTCAGGTGGCTGCAGAGCAGACCTCACATCCACATTTGCAGCAGAACTTGCAGAGGTGGTGACGGTGTCCTCCCTCAGAAAGGGGACCGCTAGGAAGCCCCACATGGCCCTTCTGGGGCCAGATGATCAGTTCTGCTCTTGCCTGTCTGCTCCGATCAGGTTCCTAAAATGTCTCCAGCTTTAGGTTGGGACTTGGCACTAAAGTAAATAAAGGATTTAAGGTAACAATTTGTAATCTCTACCATACTGCCACTAGAAGAGTGGGCAGAAGTGTGGAAGGTTAGAGTGTTCTTGGTTATACTATGGTAATGGATTACCGCCACATCAAGCACAAAATTGGATTTCTAGAGTATGTTCCATGTTCTTTGCAGTGAGTAGGAACTTCTAGGAGCTGATAATTTCCTAAAAGGGAGCTGGGTAAAGGCTGATGAACCTATTAAAAGCTAATAAGGGTTCAGTCTCCCCACTCAAAAGATAGACCAGCCTGGTGTGATGGCACATACCTGTAATCCCAGCACTTGGGGAGGTTGAGGCAGGAGAATTGAAAGTTGGAACCCCACTGGGCAATTTAGCAAGACTGACTCAGAAAGACGAGGAGCTGGGATGTAGTTCAGTGCCAAGGCCTTGGGTTGAACTCCCAGCTGGCAGGGGAGGTACCAGACTAACCAAAATGACAAGCCATATTTAATGTATCAAATGATCCAGAATTTAAAAAATAACAGTGCTGGCGCTGGTGAAGGAGGTGCCTTCTCCTAAATTGCTAGTGGCAGTATCAGCTGGTGTGCTCTTTCTGGAAGGCACTTAGGAAGGGTAATGGTAATCCCAGTTCTTTTTTTTTTTTTTTTTTTTTTTTTTTTTTTTTTTTTTTTTT